>NC_092086.1:23120904-23313404 GCF_045679555.1 Salvelinus alpinus
GAGACACTGTATAGCCTGGTGGAGGTCAGGTTTAGAACTAGAGGAGGATACACTGTATAGCCTGGTGGAGGTCAGGTTTAGGACTAGAGGAGACAATGTATAGTCTGGTGGTCAGGTTTAGGACTAGAGGAGGAGACACTGTATAGTCTGGTGGAGGTCAGGTTTAGGACTAGAGGAGACACTGTATAGTCTGGTGGAGGTCAGGTTTAGAACTAGAGGAGGAGACACTGTATAGTCTAGTGGAGGTCAGGTTTAGAACTAGAGGAGGAGACACTGTATAGTCTGGTGGAGGTCAGGTTTAGGACTAGAGGAGACACTGTATAGTCTGGTGGAGGTCAGGTTTAGAACTAGAGGAGGAGACACTGTATAGTCTGGTGGAGGTCAGGTTTAGGACTAGAGGAGGAGACACTGTATAGTCTGGTGGAGGTCAGGTTTAGAACTAGAGGAGGAGACACTGTATAGTCTGGTGGAGGTCAGGTTTAGAACTAGAGGAGGAGACACTGTATAGCCTGGTGGAGGTCAGGTTTAGAACTAGAGGAGGAGACACTGTATAGTCTGGTGGAGGTCAGGTTTAGGACTAGAGGAGACACTGTATAGTCTGGTGGAGGTCAGGTTTAGGACTAGAGGAGACACTGTATAGTCTGGTGGAGGTCAGGTTTAGGACTAGAGGAGGAGACACTGTATAGTCTGGTGGAGGTCAGGTTTAGGACTAGAGGAGACACTGTATAGCCTGGTGGAGGTCAGGTTTAGGACTAGAGGAGGAGACACTGTATAGTCTGGTGGAGGTCAGGTTTAGGACTAGAGGAGACACTGTATAGTCTGGTGGAGGTCAGGTTTAGAACTAGAGGAGGAGACACTGTATAGCCTGGTGGAGGTCAGGTTTAAGACTAGAGGAGACAATGTATAGTCTGGTGGAGGTCAGGTTTAGGACTAGAGGAGACACTGTATAGTCTGGTGGAGGTCAGGTTTAGGACTAGAGGAGGAGACACTGTATAGTCTGGTGGAGGTCAGGTTTAGGACTAGAGGAGGAGACACTGTATAGTCTGGTGGAGGTCAGGTTTAGGACTAGAGGAAGAGACACTGTATGTCCTTGTGGAGGTCAGGTTTAGAACTAGAGGAGGAGACACTGTATAGTCTGGTGGAGGTCAGGTTTAGAACTAGAGGAGGAGACAATGTATAGTCTGGTGGAGGTCAGGTTTAGGACTAGAGGAGGAGACAATGTATAGTCTGGTGGAGGTCAGGTTTAGGACTAGAGGAGACACTGTATAGTCTGGTGGAGGTCAGGTTTAGGACTAGAGGAGGAGACACTGTATAGTCTGGTGGAGGTCAGGTTTAGGACTAGAGGAGGAGACACTGTATAGTCTGGTGGAGGTCAGGTTTAGGACTAGAGGAAGAGACACTGTATGTCCTTGTGGAGGTCAGGTTTAGAACTAGAGGAGGAGACACTGTATAGTCTGGTGGAGGTCAGGTTTAGAACTAGAGGAGGAGACACTGTATAGCCTGGTGGAGGTCAGGTTTAGGACTAGAGGAGACACTGTATAGTCTGGTGGATGTCAGGTTTAGGAATAGAGGAGGAGACACTGTATGTCCTTGTGGAGGTCAGGTTTAGAACTAGAGGAGGAGACACTATATAGTCTGGTGGAGGTCAGGTTTAGAACTAGAGGAGGAGACACTGTATAGCCTGGTGGAGGTCAGGTTTAGGACTAGAGGAGGAGACACTGTATAGTCTGGTGGAGGTCAGGTTTAGAACTAGAGGAGGAGACAATGTATAGCCTGGTGGAGGTCAGGTTTAGGACTAGATGAGCCACTGTATAGTCTGGTGGAGGTCAGGTTAAGAACTAGAGGAGGAGACACTGTATAGCCTGGTGGAGGTCAGGTTTAGGACTAGATGAGACACTGTATAGTCTGGTGGAGGTCAGGTTTAGAACTAGAGGAGGAGACACTGTATAGCCTGGTGGAGGTAAGGTTTAGAACTAGAGGAGACAATGTATAGTCTGGTGGAGGTCAGGTTTAGGACTAGAGGAGGAGACACTGTATAGTCTGGTGGAGGTCAGGTTTAGGACTAGAGGAGACACTGTATAGTCTGGTGGAGGTCAGGTTTAGAACTAGAGGAGGAGACACTGTATAGTCTGGTGGAGGTCAGGTTTAGGACTAGAGGAGGAGACACTGTATAGCCTGGTGGAGGTCAGGTTTAGAACTAGAGGAGGATACACTGTATAGCCTGGTGGAGGTCAGGTTTAGGACTAGAGGAGACAATGTATAGTCTGGTGGTCAGGTTTAGGACTAGAGGAGGAGACACTGTATAGTCTGGTGGAGGTCAGGTTTAGGACTAGAGGAGACACTGTATAGTCTGGTGGAGGTCAGGTTTAGAACTAGAGGAGGAGACACTGTATAGTCTAGTGGAGGTCAGGTTTAGAACTAGAGGAGGAGACACTGTATAGTCTGGTGGAGGTCAGGTTTAGGACTAGAGGAGACACTGTATAGTCTGGTGGAGGTCAGGTTTAGAACTAGAGGAGGAGACACTGTATAGTCTGGTGGAGGTCAGGTTTAGGACTAGAGGAGGAGACACTGTATAGTCTGGTGGAGGTCAGGTTTAGAACTAGAGGAGGAGACACTGTATAGTCTGGTGGAGGTCAGGTTTAGAACTAGAGGAGGAGACACTGTATAGCCTGGTGGAGGTCAGGTTTAGAACTAGAGGAGGAGACACTGTATAGTCTGGTGGAGGTCAGGTTTAGGACTAGAGGAGACACTGTATAGTCTGGTGGAGGTCAGGTTTAGGACTAGAGGAGACACTGTATAGTCTGGTGGAGGTCAGGTTTAGGACTAGAGGAGGAGACACTGTATAGTCTGGTGGAGGTCAGGTTTAGGACTAGAGGAGACACTGTATAGCCTGGTGGAGGTCAGGTTTAGGACTAGAGGAGGAGACACTGTATAGTCTGGTGGAGGTCAGGTTTAGGACTAGAGGAGACACTGTATAGTCTGGTGGAGGTCAGGTTTAGAACTAGAGGAGGAGACACTGTATAGCCTGGTGGAGGTCAGGTTTAAGACTAGAGGAGACAATGTATAGTCTGGTGGAGGTCAGGTTTAGGACTAGAGGAGACACTGTATAGTCTGGTGGAGGTCAGGTTTAGGACTAGAGGAGGAGACACTGTATAGTCTGGTGGAGGTCAGGTTTAGGACTAGAGGAGGAGACACTGTATAGTCTGGTGGAGGTCAGGTTTAGGACTAGAGGAAGAGACACTGTATGTCCTTGTGGAGGTCAGGTTTAGAACTAGAGGAGGAGACACTGTATAGTCTGGTGGAGGTCAGGTTTAGAACTAGAGGAGGAGACACTGTATAGCCTGGTGGAGGTCAGGTTTAGGACTAGAGGAGACACTGTATAGTCTGGTGGATGTCAGGTTTAGGAATAGAGGAGGAGACACTGTATGTCCTTGAGGAGGTCAGGTTTAGAACTAGAGGAGGAGACACTATATAGTCTGGTGGAGGTCAGGTTTAGAACTAGAGGAGGAGACACTGTATAGCCTGGTGGAGGTCAGGTTTAGGACTAGAGGAGGAGACACTGTATAGTCTGGTGGAGGTCAGGTTTAGGACTAGAGGAGGAGACACTGTATAGTCTGGTGGAGGTCAGGTTTAAGACTAGAGGAGACACTGTATAGTCTGGTGGAGGTCAGGTTTAGGACTAGAGGAGACACTGTATAGCCTGGTGGAGGTCAGGTTTAGGACTAGAGGAGACACTGTATAGTCTGGTGGAGGTCAGGTTTAGGACTAGAGGAGACACTGTATAGCCTGGTGGAGGTCAGGTTTAGAATTAGAGGAGGAGACACTGTATAGCCTGGTGGAGGTCAGGTTTAGGACTAGAGGAGACACTGTATAGTCTGGTGGAGGTCAGGTTTAGAACTAGAGGAGGAGACAATGTATAGTCTGGTGGAGGTCAGGTTTAGGACTAGAGGAGACAATGTATAGTCTGGTGGAGGTCAGGTTTAGGACTAGAGGAGACACTGTATAGTCTGGTGGAGGTCAGGTTTAGGACTAGAGGAGGAGACACTGTATAGTCTGGTGGAGGTCAGGTTTAGGACTAGAGGAGACACTGTATAGCCTGGTGGAGGTCAGGTTTAGGACTAGAGGAGGAGACACTGTATAGTCTGGTGGAGGTCAGGTTTAGGACTAGAGGAGACACTGTATAGTCTGGTGGAGGTCAGGTTTAGAACTAGAGGAGGAGACACTGTATAGCCTGGTGGAGGTCAGGTTTAAGACTAGAGGAGACACTGTATAGTCTGGTGGAGGTCAGGTTTAGGACTAGAGGAGACACTGTATAGTCTGGTGGAGGTCAGGTTTAGGACTAGAGGAGGAGACACTGTATAGTCTGGTGGAGGTCAGGTTTAGGACTAGAGGAGGAGACACTGTATAGTCTGGTGGAGGTCAGGTTTAGGACTAGAGGAGGAGACACTGTATGTCCTTGTGGAGGTCAGGTTTAGAACTAGAGGAGGAGACACTGTATAGTCTGGTGGAGGTCAGGTTTAGAACTAGAGGAGGAGACACTGTATAGCCTGGTGGAGGTCAGGTTTAGGACTAGAGGAGACACTGTATAGTCTGGTGGAGGTCAGGTTTAGGACTAGAGGAGGAGACACTGTATGTCCTTGTGGAGGTCAGGTTTAGAACTAGAGGAGGAGACACTATATAGTCTGGTGGAGGTCAGGTTTAGGACTAGAGGAGACAATGTATAGTCTGGTGGAGGTCAGGTTTAGGACTAGATGAGACACTGTATAGTCTGGTGGAGGTCAGGTTTAGGACTAGAGGAGACACTGTATAGCCTGGTGGAGGTCAGGTTTAGAATTAGAGGAGGAGACACTGTATAGCCTGGTGGAGGTCAGGTTTAGGACTAGAGGAGACACTGTATAGTCTGGTGGAGGTCAGGTTTAGAACTAGAGGAGGAGACAATGTATAGTCTGGTGGAGGTCAGGTTTAGGACTAGAGGAGACAATGTATAGTCTGGTGGAGGTCAGGTTTAAGACTAGAGGAGACAATGTATAGTCTGGTGGAGGTCAGGTTTAGGACTAGAGGAGACAATGTATAGTCTGGTGGAGGTCAGGTTTAGGACTAGAGGAGACACTGTATAGTCTGGTGGTCAGGTTTAGGACTAGAGGAGAAACTATATGGCCTGGTGGAGGTCAAGTTTAGGTGTAGAGGAGACACTGTATAGTCTGGTGGAGATCAGGTTTAAGACTAGAGGAGACAATGTATAGTCTGGTGGAGGTCAGGTTTAGGACTAGAGGAGACACTGTATAGTCTGGTGGTCAGGTTTAGGACTAGAGGAGAAACTGTATGGCCTGGTGGAGGTCAGGTTTAGGACTAGAGGAGACACTGTATAGTCTGGTGGAGGTCAGGTTTAGGACTAGAGGAGACACTGTATAGCCTGGTGGAGGTCAGGTTTAAGACTAGAGGAGGAGACACTGTATAGTCTGGTGGAGGTCAGGTTTAGGACTAGAGGAGGAGACACTGTATAGTCTGGTGGAGGTCAGGTTTAGGACTAGAGGAGGAGACACTGTATAGTCTGGTGGAGGTCAGGTTTAGGACTAGAGGAGGAGACACTGTATAGTCTGGTGGAGGTCAGGTTTAGGACTAGAGGAGGAGGCACTGTATAGCCTGGTGGAGGTCAGGTTTAGAACTAGAGGAGGAGACACTGTATAGCCTGGTGGAGGTCAGGTTTAGGACTAGAGGAGACAATGTATAGTCTGGTGGAGGTCAGGTTTAGGACTAGAGGAGACACTGTATGGCCTGGTGGAGGTCAGGTTTAGGACTAGAGGAGGAGACAATGTATAGTCTGGTGGAGGTCAGGTTTAGGACTAGAGGAGGAGACACTGTATAGTCTGGTGGAGGTCAGGTTTAGGACTAGAGGAGGATACACTGTATAGTCTGGTGGAGGTCAGGTTTAGGACTAGAGGAGACACTGTATAGTCTGGTGGAGGTCAGGTTTAGGACTAGAGGAGACAATGTATAGTCTGGTGGAGGTCAGGTTTAGGACTAGAGGAGACAATGTATAGCCTGGTGGTCAGGTTTAGGACTAGAGGAGGAGACACTGTATAGTCTGGTGGTCAGGTTTAGGACTAGAGGAGAAACTCTATGGCCTGGTGGAGGTCAGGTTTAGGACTAGAGGAGGAGACACTGTATAGTCTGGTGGAGGTCAGGTTTAAGACTAGATGAGACACTGTATAGTCTGGTGGAGGTCAGGTTTAGAACTAGAGGAGGAGACACTGTATAGTCTGGTGGAGGTCAGGTTTAGAACTAGAGGAGGAGACACTGTATAGTCTGGTGGAGGTCAGGTTTAGAACTAGAGGAGGAGACACTGTATAGTCTGGTGGAGGTCAGGTTTAGGACTAGAGGAGACAATGTATAGTCTGGTGGAGGTCAGGTTTAAGACTAGAGGAGGAGACACTGTATAGTCTGGTGGAGGTCAGGTTTAGGACTAGAGGAGACAATGTATAGTCTGGTGGAGGTCAGGTTTAGAACTAGAGGAGAAGACACTGTATAGTCTGGTGGAGGTCAGGTTTAGGACTAGAGGAGGAGACACTGTATGTCCTTGTGGAGGTCAGGTTTAGGACTAGAGGAGACACTGTATAGTCTGGTGGAGGTCAGGTTTAGGACTAGAGGAGGAGACACTGTTTAGTCTGGTGGAGGTCAGGTTTAGAACTAGAGGAGACACTGTATAGTCTGGTGGAGGTCAGGTTTAGAACTAGAGGAGGAGACACTGTATAGTCTGGTGGAGGTCAGGTTTAGAACTAGAGGAGGAGACACTGTATAGTCTGGTGGAGGTCAGGTTTAGGACTAGAGGAGGATACACTGTATAGTCTGGTGGAGGTCAGGTTTAGGACTAGAGGAGGAGACACTGTATAGTCTGGTGGAGGTCAGGTTTAAGACTAGATGAGACACTGTATAGTCTGGTGGAGGTCAGGTTTAGAACTAGAGGAGGAGACACTGTATAGTCTGGTGGAGGTCAGGTTTAGAACTAGAGGAGGAGACACTGTATAGTCTGGTGGAGGTCAGGTTTAGAACTAGAGGAGGAGACACTGTATAGTCTGGTGGAGGTCAGGTTTAGGACTAGAGGAGACACTGTATAGTCTGGTGGAGGTCAGGTTTAAGACTAGAGGAGGAGACACTGTATAGTCTGGTGGAGGTCAGGTTTAGGACTAGAGGAGACACTGTATAGTCTGGTGGTCAGGTTTAGGACTAGAGGAGGAGACACTGTATAGTCTGGTGGAGGTCAGGTTTAGGACTAGAGGAGACACTGTATAGTCTGGTGGAGGTCAGGTTTAGAACTAGAGGAGGAGACACTGTATAGTCTAGTGGAGGTCAGGTTTAGAACTAGAGGAGGAGACACTGTATAGTCTGGTGGAGGTCAGGTTTAGGACTAGAGGAGACACTGTATAGTCTGGTGGAGGTCAGGTTTAGAACTAGAGGAGGAGACACTGTATAGTCTGGTGGAGGTCAGTTTTAGGACTAGAGGAGGAGACACTGTATAGTCTGGTGGAGGTCAGGTTTAGAACTAGAGGAGGAGACACTGTATAGTCTGGTGGAGGTCAGGTTTAGAACTAGAGGAGGAGACACTGTATAGCCTGGTGGAGGTCAGGTTTAGAACTAGAGGAGGAGACACTGTATAGTCTGGTGGAGGTCAGGTTTAGGACTAGAGGAGACACTGTATAGTCTGGTGGAGGTCAGGTTTAGGACTAGAGGAGACACTGTATAGTCTGGTGGAGGTCAGGTTTAGGACTAGAGGAGGAGACACTGTATAGTCTGGTGGAGGTCAGGTTTAGGACTAGAGGAGACACTGTATAGCCTGGTGGAGGTCAGGTTTAGGACTAGAGGAGGAGACACTGTATAGTCTGGTGGAGGTCAGGTTTAGGACTAGAGGAGACACTGTATAGTCTGGTGGAGGTCAGGTTTAGAACTAGAGGAGGAGACACTGTATAGCCTGGTGGAGGTCAGGTTTAAGACTAGAGGAGACAATGTATAGTCTGGTGGAGGTCAGGTTTAGGACTAGAGGAGACACTGTATAGTCTGGTGGAGGTCAGGTTTAGGACTAGAGGAGGAGACACTGTATAGTCTGGTGGAGGTCAGGTTTAGGACTAGAGGAGGAGACACTGTATAGTCTGGTGGAGGTCAGGTTTAGGACTAGAGGAAGAGACACTGTATGTCCTTGTGGAGGTCAGGTTTAGAACTAGAGGAGGAGAGACTGTATAGTCTGGTGGAGGTCAGGTTTAGAACTAGAGGAGGAGACAATGTATAGTCTGGTGGAGGTCAGGTTTAGGACTAGAGGAGGAGACAATGTATAGTCTGGTGGAGGTCAGGTTTAGGACTAGAGGAGACACTGTATAGTCTGGTGGAGGTCAGGTTTAGGACTAGAGGAGGAGACACTGTATAGTCTGGTGGAGGTCAGGTTTAGGACTAGAGGAGGAGACACTGTATAGTCTGGTGGAGGTCAGGTTTAGGACTAGAGGAAGAGACACTGTATGTCCTTGTGGAGGTCAGGTTTAGAACTAGAGGAGGAGACACTGTATAGTCTGGTGGAGGTCAGGTTTAGAACTAGAGGAGGAGACACTGTATAGCCTGGTGGAGGTCAGGTTTAGGACTAGAGGAGACACTGTATAGTCTGGTGGATGTCAGGTTTAGGAATAGAGGAGGAGACACTGTATGTCCTTGTGGAGGTCAGGTTTAGAACTAGAGGAGGAGACACTATATAGTCTGGTGGAGGTCAGGTTTAGAACTAGAGGAGGAGACACTGTATAGCCTGGTGGAGGTCAGGTTTAGGACTAGAGGAGGAGACACTGTATAGTCTGGTGGAGGTCAGGTTTAGAACTAGAGGAGGAGACAATGTATAGCCTGGTGGAGGTCAGGTTTAGGACTAGATGAGCCACTGTATAGTCTGGTGGAGGTCAGGTTAAGAACTAGAGGAGGAGACACTGTATAGCCTGGTGGAGGTCAGGTTTAGGACTAGATGAGACACTGTATAGTCTGGTGGAGGTCAGGTTTAGAACTAGAGGAGGAGACACTGTATAGCCTGGTGGAGGTAAGGTTTAGAACTAGAGGAGACAATGTATAGTCTGGTGGAGGTCAGGTTTAGGACTAGAGGAGGAGACACTGTATAGTCTGGTGGAGGTCAGGTTTAGGACTAGAGGAGACACTGTATAGTCTGGTGGAGGTCAGGTTTAGAACTAGAGGAGGAGACACTGTATAGTCTGGTGGAGGTCAGGTTTAGGACTAGAGGAGGAGACACTGTATAGCCTGGTGGAGGTCAGGTTTAGAACTAGAGGAGGATACACTGTATAGCCTGGTGGAGGTCAGGTTTAGGACTAGAGGAGACAATGTATAGTCTGGTGGTCAGGTTTAGGACTAGAGGAGGAGACACTGTATAGTCTGGTGGAGGTCAGGTTTAGGACTAGAGGAGACACTGTATAGTCTGGTGGAGGTCAGGTTTAGAACTAGAGGAGGAGACACTGTATAGTCTAGTGGAGGTCAGGTTTAGAACTAGAGGAGGAGACACTGTATAGTCTGGTGGAGGTCAGGTTTAGGACTAGAGGAGACACTGTATAGTCTGGTGGAGGTCAGGTTTAGAACTAGAGGAGGAGACACTGTATAGTCTGGTGGAGGTCAGGTTTAGGACTAGAGGAGGAGACACTGTATAGTCTGGTGGAGGTCAGGTTTAGAACTAGAGGAGGAGACACTGTATAGTCTGGTGGAGGTCAGGTTTAGAACTAGAGGAGGAGACACTGTATAGCCTGGTGGAGGTCAGGTTTAGAACTAGAGGAGGAGACACTGTATAGTCTGGTGGAGGTCAGGTTTAGGACTAGAGGAGACACTGTATAGTCTGGTGGAGGTCAGGTTTAGGACTAGAGGAGACACTGTATAGTCTGGTGGAGGTCAGGTTTAGGACTAGAGGAGGAGACACTGTATAGTCTGGTGGAGGTCAGGTTTAGGACTAGAGGAGACACTGTATAGCCTGGTGGAGGTCAGGTTTAGGACTAGAGGAGGAGACACTGTATAGTCTGGTGGAGGTCAGGTTTAGGACTAGAGGAGACACTGTATAGTCTGGTGGAGGTCAGGTTTAGAACTAGAGGAGGAGACACTGTATAGCCTGGTGGAGGTCAGGTTTAAGACTAGAGGAGACAATGTATAGTCTGGTGGAGGTCAGGTTTAGGACTAGAGGAGACACTGTATAGTCTGGTGGAGGTCAGGTTTAGGACTAGAGGAGGAGACACTGTATAGTCTGGTGGAGGTCAGGTTTAGGACTAGAGGAGGAGACACTGTATAGTCTGGTGGAGGTCAGGTTTAGGACTAGAGGAAGAGACACTGTATGTCCTTGTGGAGGTCAGGTTTAGAACTAGAGGAGGAGACACTGTATAGTCTGGTGGAGGTCAGGTTTAGAACTAGAGGAGGAGACACTGTATAGCCTGGTGGAGGTCAGGTTTAGGACTAGAGGAGACACTGTATAGTCTGGTGGATGTCAGGTTTAGGAATAGAGGAGGAGACACTGTATGTCCTTGAGGAGGTCAGGTTTAGAACTAGAGGAGGAGACACTATATAGTCTGGTGGAGGTCAGGTTTAGAACTAGAGGAGGAGACACTGTATAGCCTGGTGGAGGTCAGGTTTAGGACTAGAGGAGGAGACACTGTATAGTCTGGTGGAGGTCAGGTTTAGGACTAGAGGAGGAGACACTGTATAGTCTGGTGGAGGTCAGGTTTAAGACTAGAGGAGACACTGTATAGTCTGGTGGAGGTCAGGTTTAGGACTAGAGGAGACACTGTATAGCCTGGTGGAGGTCAGGTTTAGGACTAGAGGAGACAATGTATAGTCTGGTGGAGGTCAGGTTTAGGACTAGATGAGACACTGTATAGTCTGGTGGAGGTCAGGTTTAGGACTAGAGGAGACACTGTATAGCCTGGTGGAGGTCAGGTTTAGAATTAGAGGAGGAGACACTGTATAGCCTGGTGGAGGTCAGGTTTAGGACTAGAGGAGACACTGTATAGTCTGGTGGAGGTCAGGTTTAGAACTAGAGGAGGAGACAATGTATAGTCTGGTGGAGGTCAGGTTTAGGACTAGAGGAGACAATGTATAGTCTGGTGGAGGTCAGGTTTAGGACTAGAGGAGACACTGTATAGTCTGGTGGAGGTCAGGTTTAGGACTAGAGGAGGAGACACTGTATAGTCTGGTGGAGGTCAGGTTTAGGACTAGAGGAGACACTGTATAGCCTGGTGGAGGTCAGGTTTAGGACAAGAGGAGGAGACACTGTATAGTCTGGTGGAGGTCAGGTTTAGGACTAGAGGAGACACTGTATAGTCTGGTGGAGGTCAGGTTTAGAACTAGAGGAGGAGACACTGTATAGCCTGGTGGAGGTCAGGTTTAAGACTAGAGGAGACACTGTATAGTCTGGTGGAGGTCAGGTTTAGGACTAGAGGAGACACTGTATAGTCTGGTGGAGGTCAGGTTTAGGACTAGAGGAGGAGACACTGTATAGTCTGGTGGAGGTCAGGTTTAGGACTAGAGGAGGAGACACTGTATAGTCTGGTGGAGGTCAGGTTTAGGACTAGAGGAGGAGACACTGTATGTCCTTGTGGAGGTCAGGTTTAGAACTAGAGGAGGAGACACTGTATAGTCTGGTGGAGGTCAGGTTTAGAACTAGAGGAGGAGACACTGTATAGCCTGGTGGAGGTCAGGTTTAGGACTAGAGGAGACACTGTATAGTCTGGTGGAGGTCAGGTTTAGGACTAGAGGAGGAGACACTGTATGTCCTTGTGGAGGTCAGGTTTAGAACTAGAGGAGGAGACACTATATAGTCTGGTGGAGGTCAGGTTTAGAACTAGAGGAGGAGGCACTGTATAGCCTGGTGGGGGTCAGGTTTAGGACTAGAGGAGACACTGTATAGCCTGGTGGAGGTCAGGTTTAGGACTAGAGGAGACAATGTATAGTCTGGTGGAGGTCAGGTTTAGGACTAGATGAGACACTGTATAGTCTGGTGGAGGTCAGGTTTAGGACTAGAGGAGACACTGTATAGCCTGGTGGAGGTCAGGTTTAGAATTAGAGGAGGAGACACTGTATAGCCTGGTGGAGGTCAGGTTTAGGACTAGAGGAGACACTGTATAGTCTGGTGGAGGTCAGGTTTAGAACTAGAGGAGGAGACAATGTATAGTCTGGTGGAGGTCAGGTTTAGGACTAGAGGAGACAATGTATAGTCTGGTGGAGGTCAGGTTTAAGACTAGAGGAGACAATGTATAGTCTGGTGGAGGTCAGGTTTAGGACTAGAGGAGACAATGTATAGTCTGGTGGAGGTCAGGTTTAGGACTAGAGGAGACACTGTATAGTCTGGTGGTCAGGTTTAGGACTAGAGGAGAAACTATATGGCCTGGTGGAGGTCAGGTTTAGGTGTAGAGGAGACACTGTATAGTCTGGTGGAGATCAGGTTTAAGACTAGAGGAGACAATGTATAGTCTGGTGGAGGTCAGGTTTAGGACTAGAGGAGACACTGTATAGTCTGGTGGTCAGGTTTAGGACTAGAGGAGAAACTGTATGGCCTGGTGGAGGTCAGGTTTAGGACTAGAGGAGACACTGTATAGTCTGGTGGAGGTCAGGTTTAGGACTAGAGGAGACACTGTATAGCCTGGTGGAGGTCAGGTTTAAGACTAGAGGAGGAGACACTGTATAGTCTGGTGGAGGTCAGGTTTAGGACTAGAGGAGGAGACACTGTATAGTCTGGTGGAGGTCAGGTTTAGGACTAGAGGAGGAGACACTGTATAGTCTGGTGGAGGTCAGGTTTAGGACTAGAGGAGGAGACACTGTATAGTCTGGTGGAGGTCAGGTTTAGGACTAGAGGAGGAGGCACTGTATAGCCTGGTGGAGGTCAGGTTTAGAACTAGAGGAGGAGACACTGTATAGCCTGGTGGAGGTCAGGTTTAGGACTAGAGGAGACAATGTATAGTCTGGTGGAGGTCAGGTTTAGGACTAGAGGAGACACTGTATGGCCTGGTGGAGGTCAGGTTTAGGACTAGAGGAGGAGACAATGTATAGTCTGGTGGAGGTCAGGTTTAGGACTAGAGGAGGAGACACTGTATAGTCTGGTGGAGGTCAGGTTTAGGACTAGAGGAGGATACACTGTATAGTCTGGTGGAGGTCAGGTTTAGGACTAGAGGAGACACTGTATAGTCTGGTGGAGGTCAGGTTTAGGACTAGAGGAGACAATGTATAGTCTGGTGGAGGTCAGGTTTAGGACTAGAGGAGACAATGTATAGCCTGGTGGTCAGGTTTAGGACTAGAGGAGGAGACACTGTATAGTCTGGTGGTCAGGTTTAGGACTAGAGGAGAAACTCTATGGCCTGGTGGAGGTCAGGTTTAGGACTAGAGGAGGAGACACTGTATAGTCTGGTGGAGGTCAGGTTTAAGACTAGATGAGACACTGTATAGTCTGGTGGAGGTCAGGTTTAGAACTAGAGGAGGAGACACTGTATAGTCTGGTGGAGGTCAGGTTTAGAACTAGAGGAGGAGACACTGTATAGTCTGGTGGAGGTCAGGTTTAGAACTAGAGGAGGAGACACTGTATAGTCTGGTGGAGGTCAGGTTTAGGACTAGAGGAGACAATGTATAGTCTGGTGGAGGTCAGGTTTAAGACTAGAGGAGGAGACACTGTATAGTCTGGTGGAGGTCAGGTTTAGGACTAGAGGAGACAATGTATAGTCTGGTGGAGGTCAGGTTTAGAACTAGAGGAGAAGACACTGTATAGTCTGGTGGAGGTCAGGTTTAGGACTAGAGGAGGAGACACTGTATGTCCTTGTGGAGGTCAGGTTTAGGACTAGAGGAGACACTGTATAGTCTGGTGGAGGTCAGGTTTAGGACTAGAGGAGGAGACACTGTTTAGTCTGGTGGAGGTCAGGTTTAGAACTAGAGGAGACACTGTATAGTCTGGTGGAGGTCAGGTTTAGAACTAGAGGAGGAGACACTGTATAGTCTGGTGGAGGTCAGGTTTAGAACTAGAGGAGGAGACACTGTATAGTCTGGTGGAGGTCAGGTTTAGGACTAGAGGAGGATACACTGTATAGTCTGGTGGAGGTCAGGTTTAGGACTAGAGGAGGAGACACTGTATAGTCTGGTGGAGGTCAGGTTTAAGACTAGATGAGACACTGTATAGTCTGGTGGAGGTCAGGTTTAGAACTAGAGGAGGAGACACTGTATAGTCTGGTGGAGGTCAGGTTTAGAACTAGAGGAGGAGACACTGTATAGTCTGGTGGAGGTCAGGTTTAGAACTAGAGGAGGAGACACTGTATAGTCTGGTGGAGGTCAGGTTTAGGACTAGAGGAGACACTGTATAGTCTGGTGGAGGTCAGGTTTAAGACTAGAGGAGGAGACACTGTATAGTCTGGTGGAGGTCAGGTTTAGGACTAGAGGAGACAATGTATAGTCTGGTGGAGGTCAGGTTTAGAACTAGAGGAGGAGACACTGTATAGTCTGGTGGAGGTCAGGTTTAGGACTAGAGGAGGAGACACTGTATGTCCTTGTGGAGGTCAGGTTTAGGACTAGAGGAGACACTGTATAGTCTGGTGGAGGTCAGGTTTAGAACTAGAGGAGACAATGTATAGTCTGGTGGAGGTCAGGTTTAGGACTAGAGGAGGAGACACTGTATAGTCTGGTGGAGGTCAGGTTTAGGACTAGAGGAGACAATGTATAGTCTGGTGGAGGTCAGGTTTAGGACTAGAGGAGGAGACACTGTATAGCCTGGTGGAGGTAAGGTTTAGGACTAGAGGAGGAGACACTGTATAGTCTGGTGGAGGTCAGGTTTAGGACTAGAGGAGAAACTGTATAGCCTGGTGGAGGTCAGGTTTAGGACTAGAGGAGACAATGTATGACCTGGTGGAGGTCAGGTTTAGGACTAGAGGAGACAATGTATGACCTGGTGGAGGTCAGGTTTAGGACTAGAGGAGACACTGTATGACCTGGTGGAGGTCAGGTTTAGGACTAGAGGAGACAATGTATGACCTGGTGGAGGTCAGGTTTAGGACTAGAGGAGACAATGTATGACCTGGTTGAGGTCAGGTTTTGGACTAGAGGACGATCATGTTTGTAGGAAATACAAACAGAGTCAACACTGAAAAATAACACATAACACAACCAGGCAAGGTACCTGCTTTATTCTTGCAGTTTCCCTTTCAAAAGACAGAGCCATTTCTGTGTGTGGCTGGCTGTTTTTTTGGACTAGAAGGCGCTTTGTTCCTCTCAACAGTACACTGAGCTAATTACACCAACTAACGCTATATCCTTTCCTATTACGCTCCTAATAATGGAACCATCCAACTCTGACAAGCAACCTCTTTGTTCAGTGGGCCTCACCAAGTGACAGGATGTGTTAATATCACTCGCCTGATTGGACGTGATAAGTCTCTAGTTCATTGGAAGGTTTTCTCCATGTGTAGTCTGATCTCGAACACAGTGTCCAGCAGAAAGTCCTGCCTGCGTCCAAAGCAGCTCGGCCTGAATCGGCCTCTTTGTTTGTCTTCCTGCCTACTGCTAGATTCAAATCTTCAAGGCCAGCGCTGTGCATGGCCCGAGCTCTGTCGCTATGGGAACGGGGGCTAGCGGTCCCCTGTTTGCTTTGGCGGTGAATCAAAGAGTGGAGTGGAGGGCGGAGAGAGCGTAGGAGAGATCGGGGGGACGTGGTCCCTGACGTGGGCTGGTGCACAGTGATACAGAGCGTCTTGAGATATGCCACAGACCTGTGGTTCTGTCCCCAAAAACAGGAAACCAGCAAGCTTGCAGGTTCTCCCTTGGGAGAGAGAATGAGGGATCAGGTTATTCTGGACACCACCTTGTCATCAACGCAGTCTGCTTTTCATGATTCTGACAAGACTGTGTGGTTTTACCCTCTTCATCTCCACACTCACACTCACACACACACACACACACACACACACACACACACACACACACACACACACACACACACACACACACACACACACACACACACACACACACACACACACACACACACACACACATGTTTGTTTACTTTGGCATACATGCTTGACTTGAGAGCTCTTGAAACAGATAGGTCATGCTCTCCTAAATGTGACAATATCAGCCTGGCGCTCTAAAATCACTACCCACGCTGTTCGCAGTCCATCAGCCGGCCCGATCATGTTACATACGTGTGGCATGATCCCCGCCTGCACTCACAGGTAGCCTTTTGTTACCTCAGAGAAGACGAATGGTTTTCTGCAGCAACCGAAAGCAGGCAGACTATTATGAACCAGGCAAAACCACACTGTTACTCTTATACTCGCCTCGGAAAAAGTGGGAGACAAAATTATTTTTCGGGAGAACAGATGAGTTTGTTTGAATTCATCAGGTGTTGGAATATGAATTTGTATTTATCGTCAGGCTCCCATTGTATAAATAAAGTTATCTCGGATCGTAATACGCTGGTGCAAATTCATATTCGGCAGACAGGGCCATCTGTCAATGCCAGAGCCTGGGCTCACCACCACCACTCACTTAGGACCCCGCTCAAATAAAAAGCCTTGTTTTGACAGGCCTTCTGAAGGCTGGCACAGCTGAGGCTCTGCAGGCCAGACACTGCAGGGGTCTGCTACTGGAGATACATGGACAAAGTACCCAGACCCTCTCAGATTCAGATGTAAAAACCTCAGCCCAGCCCAAGGCAGGCCAAGGCAGTGCTGGACTAAACCTGGGTCCAAATAATACTTGTTTTCTTCCAAATACATTGCTCGTGTGATTGAACCTAGCTGTAGTGCCATACAGTGCCAAAGTTCCAGTGACAATTCCATTGGTCTCTTTCTCAGCAGTACAAGCTCAATAGAGCGCAGCTAAAGTATTTGAAAGAAAACAAATACTACTTGAACCCAGGTATGGTGGTGGACCCAGGTCTGTAGCGCCACACAATCTGCAGCTAGACTTCCCTGCAGGCCAGACACCTGCCCATCACTTAGCCCTGTACTGTACACCCAGAGACCTGTCCACCACTTAGCCCTGATACTGTACACCCAGTGACCTGTCCATCACTTAGCCCTGTACTGTACACCCAGATACCTGTCCACCACTTAGCCCTGATACTGTACACCCAGTGACCTGTCCATCACTTAGCCCTGATACTGTACACCCAGAGACCTGTCCACCACTTAGCCCTGATACTGTACACCCAGAGACCTGTCCATCACTTAGCCCTGATACTGTACACCCAGAGACCTGTCCACCACTTAGCCCTGATACTGTACACCCAGAGACCTGTCCACCACTTAGCCCTGATACTGTACACCCAGAGACCTGTCCATCACTTAGCCCTGTACTGTACACCCAGATACCTGTCCACCACTTAGCTCTGTACTGTACACCCAGAGACCTGTCCATCACTTAGCCCTGGTACTGTACACCCAGAGACCTGTCCACCACTTAGAGCTATACTGTACACCCAGATACCTGTCCACCACTTAGCCCTGTACTGTACACCCAGAGACCTGTCCATCACTTAGCCCTGATACTGTACACCCAGAGACCTGTCCATCACTTAGCCCTGATACTGTACACTCAGAGACCTGTCCACCACTTAGCCCTGATACTGTACACTCAGAGACCTGTCCATCACTTAGCCCTGATACTGTACACTCAGAGACCTGTCCATCACTTAGCCCTGATACTGTACACCCAGAGACCTGTCCACCACTTAGCCCTGATACTGTACACTCAGAGACCTGTCCACCACTTAGCCCTGATACTGTACACCCAGAGACCTGTCCATCACTTAGCCCTGATACTGTACACCCAGAGACCTGTCCACCACTTAGAGCTATACTGTACACCCATAGATCCAAATACAGCCAGTGCAGGAGAGAGACCTTCCCTCTTACCAGGACTGGGGCAAACAAGAGCTAACAAGTGGGAAACAAAATACAATGATATCTGAGTATCGGTATATAGAGCCTGTAGTCTGTCACAGGTTAAAAAAGATGAGTTCACTTTTCTGATTTGATATGGGGGCTGTGTAAAGAATCAGGAACAACTTCACAGTTACTTTCTCTTGCCACTGTAAATAATGTAAGTGAACCCTTTGCAATTACCTGGATTTCTGCACACGTAAATTCGTCATCAAATTTGATCTGATCTTCATCTAAGTCACAACAATAGACAAACATAGTGTGCTTAAACTAATAACACACAAATTATTGTATTTTTCTTGTCTACAATGAATACATAATTTAAACATTCACAGTGTTGGTTGGAAAGAGTATGTGAACCCCTAGACTAATGACTTCTCCAAAAGCTAATTGGAGTCAGGAGTCAGCTAACCTGGAGTCCAATCAATGAGACGAGATTGGAGATGTTGGTTCGAGCTGCCCTGCCCTATAACAAACACTCACAAAATGTGAGTTTGCTATTCACAAGAAGCATTGCCTGATGTGAACCATGCCTCGAACGAAAGAGATCTCAGAAGACTTAAGATTAAGAATTGTTGACTTGCATGAAGATGGAAAGGGTTACAAAAGTATGTCTAAAAGCCTTGATGTTCATTAGTCCACGGTACGACAAATTGTCTATAAATGGAGAAAGATCAGCACTGTTGCTCCTCTCTCTAGGAGTGGCCGTTCTGCAAAGATGACTGCAAGAGCACAGTGCAGAACGCTCAATGAGATTAAGAATCCTAGAGTGTCAGCTAAAGACTTCCAGAAATCTCTGGAACATGCTAACATCTCTGTTGACCAGTCTACGATACGTAAAACACTAAACAAGAATGGTGTTCATGGGAGAACACCATGGAAGAAGCCACTGCTGTCCAAAAAAACATTGCTGCATGTTTGAAGTGCACCCGGATGTTCCACAGTGCTACTGGCTGAATATTCTGCGGACAGATGAAACTTCAGTTGAGTTGTTTGGAAGGAACACACAACACTATGTGTGGAGAAAAAAAGGCACAGCACACCAACATCAAAATATCATCCCAACTGTAAAGTATGGTGGAGGGGGAGTATCATGGTTTGGGGCTGCTTTGCTGCCTCAGGGCCTGGACAGCTTGCTATCATCGACAGAAAAATGAATTCCCAAGTGTATCGAAGACATTTTGCAGGAGAATGTTAGGCTATCTGTCTGCCAATTGAATCTCAACAGAATTTGGGTGATGCAAGAGGATAACGACCCAAAACACAGAAATAAATCAACAACAGAATGGTTTCAACAGAAGAAAATACGCCTTCTGGAGTGGCCCAGTCAGAGTCCTGACCTCAACCCGATTGAGCTGCTGTTGCATGACCTCGAGAGCAGTTCACACCAGACATCCAAAGAATATTGCTGAACTGAAACAGTTTTGTAAAGATGAATGGTCCAAAATGTCATGTTTTGTCTTTGATCATGTCTTGTCCCTGTGCTTCCCTCTGCTGGTCTTATTAGGTTCTTTCTCTTTCTCTCTCTCTATCGTTCCGTTCATGCTCCCAGCTGTTTCTCATTCTCCCTACGACCTCATTTACTCTTTCACACCTGTCCCCTATTTTGCCCTCTGATTAGAGTCCCTATTTCTCCCTCTGTTTTCCGCTCCTGTCCTTGTCGGATTCTTGTTTGATGTTTGCAGTTCCTGTGTCTTGTTCCGCCCTGTCGTGTTCTTTTGCCTTCTTCAGATGCTGCGTGTGAGCAGGTGTCTATGTCAGCTACGGCCTGTGCCTTCCTGAAGCGACCTGCAGTCTGTGGTCGCGTCTCCAGTCGTTCCTCTCTATTGACGAGAGGATTTCAGTTTCCTGTTTTGGATTTCCATTGATTTATATCCAGGAGTATCATTATTTGTTTTATACTGGAATAAAGACTCTGTTACTATTACGTCGCTTTTGGGTCCTCATTCATCTGCATAACAGAAGAATCCGACCAAGAATGGACCCAGCGACTACGGATTCTCTCAACACTGCCGTCGAGTTCCAGGGAGCTATGCTCGGCAGACACGAGCAGGAATTGTTTGCTGCTCGTCATGCCGTTGAGACCCTGGCCGCTCAGGTCTCCGATCTCTCTGGACAGTTTCAGAGTCTTCGTCTCGTGCCACCAGCTACTTCCTGGTCTTCCGAGTCTCCGGAACCTAGGGTTAATAACCCACCATGTTACTCTGGGCAGCCCACTGAGTGTCGCTCCTTTCTCACCCAGTGTGATATTGTGTTCTCTCTCCAGCCCAACACGTACTCAAGAGAGAGAGCTCGGATCGCTTACGTCATATCACTCCTTACTGGTCGGGCTCGGGAGTGGGGCACAGCTATCTGGGAGGCAAGGGCTGAGTGTTCTAACGATTATCAGAACTTTAAAGAGGAGATGATACGGGTTTTTGATCGTTCAGTTTTTGGGAAGGAGGCTTCCAGGGCCCTGGCTTCCCTATGTCAAGGTGATCGATCCATAACGGATTACTCTATAGAGTTTCGCACTCTTGCTGCCTCCAGTGACTGGAACGAGCCGGCGTTGCTCGCTCGTTTTCTGGAGGGACTTCACGCTGAGGTTAAGGATGAGATTCTCTCCCGGGAGGTTCCTTCCAGCGTGGACTCTTTGATTGCACTCGCCATCCGCATAGAACGACGGATAGATCTTCGTCATCGAGCTCGTGGAAGAGAGCTCGCGTTAACGGTGCTTCCCCTCTCCGCATCTCAACCATCTCCTCCCACCGGCTCAGAGACTGAGTCCATGCAGCTGGGAGGTATTCGCATCTCGACTAAGGAGAGGGAACGGAGAATCACCAACCGCCTTTGCCTCTATTGCGGTTCTGCTGGACATTTTGTCATGTCATGTCCAGTAAAAGCCAGAGCTCATCAGTAAGCGGAGGGCTACTGGTGAGCGCTACTACTCAGGTCTCTCCATCAAGATCCTGTACTACCTTGTCGGTCCATCTACGCTGGACCGGTTCGGCTGCTTCCTGCAGTGCTTTGATAGACTCAGGGGCTGAGGGTTGTTTTATGGACGAAGCATGGGCTCGGAAACATGACATTCCTCTCAGACAGTTAGGGAAGCCCACGCCCATGTTCGCCTTAGATGGTAGTCTTCTCCCCAGTATCAGATGTGAGACACTACCTTTAACCCTCACAGTATCTGGTAACCACAGTGAGACCATTTCCTTTTTGATTTTTCGTTCACCTTTTACACCTGTTGTTTTGGGTCATCCCTGGCTAGTTTGTCATAATCCTTCTATTAATTGGTCTAGTAATTCTATTCTATCCTGGAACGTTTCTTGTCATGTGAAGTGTTTAATGTCTGCTATCCCTCCTGTGTCTTCTGTCCCCTCTACTCAGGAGGAACCTGGTGATTTGACAGGAGTGCCGGAGGAATATCATGATCTGCGCACGGTCTTCAGTCGGTCCAGAGCCAGCTCCCTTCCTCCTCACCGGTCGTATGATTGTTGTATTGATCTCCTTCCGGGGACCACTCCCCCTCGGGGTAGACTATACTCTCTGTCGGCTCCCGAACGTAAGGCTCTCGAGGATTATCTGTCTGTTTCTCTCGACGCCGGTACCGTGGTGCCTTCTTCCTCTCCCGCCGGAGCGGGATTTTTCTTTGTTAAGAAGAAGGACGGTACTCTGCGCCCCTGCGTGGATTATCGAGGGCTGAATGACATAACGGTTAAGAATCGTTATCCGCTTCCCCTTATGTCGTCAGCCTTCGAGATTTTGCAGGGAGCCAGGTGCTTTACTAAGTTGGACCTTCGTAACGCTTACCATCTCGTACGCATCAGAGAGGGGGACGAGTGGAAAACGGCGTTTAACACTCCGTTAGGGCATTTTGAATACCGGGTTCTGCCGTTCGGTCTCGCTAATGCTCCAGCTGTCTTTCAGGCATTAGTTAATGATGTACTGAGAGACATGCTGAACATTTTTGTTTTCGTTTACCTTGACGATATCCTGATTTTTTCACCGTCACTCGAGATTCATGTTCAGCACGTTCGACGTGTACTCCAGCGCCTTTTAGAGAATTGTCTCTACGTGAAGGCTGAGAAGTGCGCCTTTCATGTCTCCTCTGTCACTTTTCTCGGTTCTGTTATTTCCGCTGAAGGCATTCAGATGGATCCCGCTAAGGTCCAGGCTGTCAGCGATTGGCCCGTCCCTAAGTCACGTGTCGAGTTGCAGCGTTTTCTCGGTTTCGCTAATTTCTATCGGCGTTTCATTCGTAATTTCGGTCAAGTGGCTGCCCCTCTCACCGCTCTGACTTCTGTCAAGACTTGCTTTAAGTGGTCCGGTTCCGCCCAGGGAGCTTTTGATCTCCTCAAGAAGCGTTTTACATCCGCTCCTATCCTTGTTACTCCTGACGTCACTAAACAATTCATTGTCGAGGTTGACGCTTCAGAGGTGGGCGTGGGAGCCATTCTGTCTCAGCGCTTCCAGTCTGACGATAAGGTCCATCCTTGCGCTTACTTTTCTCATCGCCTGTCGCCATCGGAACGCAACTATGATGTGGGTAACCGCGAACTGCTCGCCATCCGCTTAGCCATAGGCGAATGGCGACAGTGGTTGGAGGGGGCGACCGTCCCTTTTGTCGTTTGGACTGACCATAAGAACCTTGAGTACATCCGTTCGGCCAAACGACTTAATGCACGTCAAGCTCGTTGGGCGTTGTTTTTCGCTCGTTTCGAGTTCGTGATTTCCTATCGTCCGGGAAATAAGAACACCAAGCCTGATGCCTTATCCCGTCTCTTTAGTTCTTCTGTGGCTTCTACCGACCCCGAGGGGATTCTCCCTGAAGGGCGTGTTGTCGGGTTGACTGTCTGGGGAATTGAGAGACAGGTAAAGCAAGCACTCACTCACACTGCGTCGCCGCGCGCTTGTCCTAGTAACCTTCTGTTCGTTCCTGTCTCTACTCGTCTGGCTGTTCTTCAGTGGGCTCACTCTGCCAAGTTAGCTGGCCACCCCGGCGTTCGGGGTACGCTTGCTTCTATTCGCCAGCGGTTTTGGTGGCCTACTCAGGAGCGGGACACGCGTCGTTTCGTGGCTGCTTGTTCAGGTCTGCACTTTGCCGTTACAGGGCGCAGACTGTGAGAGCCGCCAATAAGCGTAGGATTAAGAGTCCTAGGTATTGTCGCGGTCAGAGAGTGTGGCTTTCCACTCGTAACCTTCCCCTTACGACAGCTTCTCGCAAGTTGACTCCGCGGTTCATTGGTCCGTTCCGTGTCTCTCAGGTCGTCAATCCTGTCGCTGTGCGACTGCTTCTTCCGCAACATCTTCGTCGCGTCCACCCTGTCTTCCATGTCTCCTGTGTCAAGCCTTTTCTTCGCGCCCCCGTTCGTCTTCCCTCCCCCCCCCCCGTCCTTGTCGAGGGCGCTCCTATTTACAAGGTACGGAAGATCATGGACATGCGTTCTCGGGGACGTGGTCACCAGTACTTAGTGGATTGGGAGGGTTACGGTCCTGAGGAGAGGAGTTGGGTTCCATCTCGGGACGTGCTGGACCGTTCGTTGATCGATGATTTCCTTCGTTGCCGCCAGGGTTCCTCCTCGAGTGCGCCAGGAGGCGCTCGGTGAGTGGGGGGGTACTGTCATGTTTTGTCTTTGATCATGTCTTGTCCCTGTGCTTCCCTCTGCTGGTCTTATTAGGTTCTTTCTCTTTCTCTCTCTCTATCGTTCCGTTCATGCTCCCAGCTGTTTCTCATTCTCCCTACGACCTCATTTACTCTTTCACACCTGTCCCCTATTTTGCCCTCTGATTAGAGTCCCTATTTCTCCCTCTGTTTTCCGCTCCTGTCCTTGTCGGATTCTTGTTTGATGTTTGCAGTTCCTGTGTCTTGTTCCGCCCTGTCGTGTTCTTTTGCCTTCTTCAGATGCTGCGTGTGAGCAGGTGTCTATGTCAGCTACGGCCTGTGCCTTCCTGAAGCGACCTGCAGTCTGTGGTCGCGTCTCCAGTCGTTCCTCTCTATTGACGAGAGGATTTCAGTTTCCTGTTTTGGATTTCCATTGATTTATATCCAGGAGTATCATTATTTGTTTTATACTGGAATAAAGACTCTGTTACTATTACGTCGCTTTTGGGTCCTCATTCATCTGCATAACACAAAATTCTTCCTGAAAGTTGTGCAGGTTTGATCCACAACTACAGAAAACATTTGGTTGAGGTTATTGCTTCCAAAGGAGGGTCAACCAGTTATTAAATCCAAGGGCTCACATACTTTTCCCACCCTGCACTGTGAATGTTTACACGGTGTATTCAATTAAGACATGAAAACATATCATTGCTTGTGTGTTATTAGTTTAAGCAGACTGTTTGTCTATTGTTGTGACCTAGATAAAGTTCAGATCAAAATTTATGACCAATTTATGCAGAAATCTCATGGTGTATGGTGCTCTGGTCTGTTATGGCCAGTCTCATGGTGTATGGTGCTCTGGTCTGTTATGGCCAGTCTCATGGTGTATGGAGCTCTGGTCTGTTATGGCCAGTCTCATGATGCATGGAGCTCTGGTCTGTTATGGCCAGTCTCATGGTGTATGGTGCTCCGGTCTGTTATGGCCAGTCCCATGGTGTATGGTGCTCTGGTCTGTTATGGCCAGTCTCATGGTGTATGGAGCTCTAGTCTGTTATGGCCAGTCTCATGGTGTATGGAGCTCTGGTCTGTTATGGCCAGTCTCATGGTGTATGGTGCTCTGGTCTGTTACGGCCAGTCTCATGGTGTATGGAGCTCTGGTCTGTTATGGCCAGTCTCATGGTGCATGGTGCTCCAGTCTATTATGGCCAGTCCCATGGTGTATGGTGCTCTGCTTGGTTATGGCCAGTCTCATGGTATATGGTGCTCTGCTTGGTTATGGCCAGTCTCATGGTGTATGGTGCTCTGGTCTGTTATGGCCAGTCTCATGGTGTATGGAGCTCTGGCCTGTTATGGCCAGTCTCATGGTGTATGGAGCTCTGGTCTGTTATGGCCAGTCTCATGGTGTATGGCCTTGTCTGTTCTATGTCCCTTATAGCAAATTATCTATTCATCATGGCTACTCAAATGTTTTTGGCATGTTGCTAAATTGTTCTGGGGGGTATTTGTAGTCTCAAGGTGTCTGCCTGGGACTGGGTCTATTACGGCAATGTCTGGTCTGGGTCCCCCTACAACAAATAACATCCTCCTCCGTTGCAGGAATGTTGCTGCAATGCTGTGGGGCCCCAGCATCCCAGATGATCAACAGATCATTCCGCCTGCTGTTCACCTCTGCTTCCTGTCCGGCAGCACAACGGATATCAAAACCACACATGGTCCTCGTCCTCTGCTGCTACATCCGCTGTCTTGGAACAAACCCCCTAGGCTCAGCTCCTCTGCTACTTCCCTTCCTCCACTTCCTGCTAGTCTGCTGGGTCAGGGAGGGGAAAGGTCACGCCCTGCATGTGAGGTGAATTGTCTAATGAGGAGGGCTCTGCTAGAATCACACAGGCAATTTGAAAGAATACATATATGTTTTAAACCCAGGTCTGGGTTTGTTTACCAAAACAAGCAGCACACAAGCTGACACTGAAGGGGATGAGGAGTGACCAGACTGGAGTGGGACTGACCCTGAAGACAAAGTGGAGGACCAAACGGGAGTGGGACTGACCCTGAAGACGAAGTGAAGGACCAGACTGGAGTGGGACTGACCCTGAAGACAAAGTGGAGGACCAGACTGGACTGGGACTGACCCTGAAAACAAAGTGGAGGACCAGACTGGAGTGGGACTGGCCCTGAAGACAAAGTGGAGGACCAGACGGGAGTGGGACTGACCCTGAAGACAAAGTGGAGGACCAGACGGGAGTGGGACTGACCCTGAAGACAAAGTGGAGGACCAGACGGGAGTTGGACTGACCCTGAAGAGGAAGTGGTGGGCCAGACGGGAGTGGGACTGACTATAAAGACGAAGTGGAGGGCCAGATTGGAGTGGGAGACAGCAGCTACATGTGAGTGGAGATACAGACTGATCTGACTGGCTCGCTGGGGGATTCTGGGCCTCCTGATGGGGGCTTTGAGATGAGAAGACATTCTATTATTTTCGAGGATGAATAACGTATTTTACATTGAATGGAATTGAATAATAGAGAGAGAAAGTAATTGAGAAACAGCATTGACACAATATAATAAAAAGGTATGGACATGCACGTGCCAACTGTATAGACCTACGTAGAAAGACACCAGCAGTGTCACTAAGATGGACACAAATCACTGTTCCCTTTTCAAATGAGGCAGACGGCGAACAGTGTGTTTGACAGCCGAAACAGACCATGATCAATCTGAAATGTAAACCACAGAATCATTCGAAGGGAAGGGAGAAGTTTGGTCCGTTTCGAAGCATTTTCCTCCAGCCTCATTACCGTCAGTGCTGATTTCCTGTCCCCGTATTGAGTGGGGGTCTCCACTGGGGAGCCCCGTACCTTGGAAGTGGATCTATCGAGCAGAGTGGCGATGATGGGAGACTCTTGACACGTGTGTACTGTTACAGTGAGAGGTCATGCATTATGCATGTAGAGCTCCAACCAAAATATCCAGAGTCGTTGGGTGTGTTATCTGATGTGTGACTAGGCCTCTCTTCCTGAGTGGGATGGGGTGTATCGGATTTCTGGAGGCCCTTACTTCCTCTGACATGTGTGCACACACGCACTCGCATGCGCACACACACACACACACACACACACACACACACACACACACACACACACACACACACACACACACACACACACACACACACACACACACACACACACACACACACACACACACAGTGTCTCCAGCTGATTGAGTTCCAGATGTTGTGTCGCAACATCAACTCCTATGTAGAGAACAACTTGATTGCTTAGAGAAATGTCACTTCTAGTAAGTTTAGGACACATACAGGACATGTGGTTCTCTTCCAGACAGAACACACAGACAAACTCAAAAAGGAAAATAAAAGGAAAGAGCAGCCACATTGAGAAAGAGAAGATAAATACATATTGAGAGTTCAGAAAAGAAGGAAGAATTTACAATCACAATGGTGACTCCATCTGCAGGTTGTTGCTAAGAAGTAGGGGTAGCGTGTGTGTGTGTGTGTGTGTGTGTGTGTGTGTGTGTGTGTGTGTGTGTGTGTGTGTGTGTGTGTGTGTGTGTGTGTGTGTGTGTGTGTGTGTGTGTGTGTGTGTGTGTGTGTGTGTGTGTGTGTGTAGCTCTAGCCCAGATGCAGATAGTGCCCAGGAGGCAGGTCATGGTGGAGGCAGAGAGATAGGATCCAGAGCCTCTTCTCCCTCCCTCCCTCCCTCCCTCCCTCCCTCCCTCCCTCCCTCCCTCCCTCCCTCCCTCCCTCCCAACCAGTCAGCCACCCCAGGGCTGTGTCTCCCCTGCCTCTCCCCTGGGTCTTCCTGGAGGAAGCGTGGGTTAAGTCCAAGACATCTGCTGTGATAGAGTGGGTCTCTAACACACACATATATGGACGTACGGACACATGCACGCATGCAGGAGCACATGCACGTACACACCATAGGAGGTGGTGGTGCCTTCATTGGGGAGGATGGGCTCGTGGTAATGACTGGAGCGGAATCAGTGGAATGCTATCAAATACATCAAACACATGGTTTACAGGTGTCTGATGCCATTGCATTCGCTCCGTTCCAGCCATTGTTATGAGCCGTCCTCCCCTCAGTAGCCTCCACTGGCACACACACACAAGTACACACAGACAGGCACACACACAAACAAACAAACACACACACAGTCATTTTCTGTCTTTGTGGATGCATGTAAACCCTATATATATACAGTATCTACATACATTGTGTTAATAAGAAAACGTGAACTAGATGAACTAGATGTGTATAGGACAGAATATGGCTCTAGTGATCTAGATGTGTATAGGACATATTATGGCTCTAGTGATCTAGATGTGCAACACAATATTATTCTGGAAGTAAGACTTAAGGCTGTTTTGTTCTTCACTACCTCCCCTGTTCACCCAAACTAAAGATCTACAAGATATGATACTGTCACACCCTGATCAGTTTCACCTGTCCTCGTTATTGTCTCCACCCCCTCCAGGTGTCGCTTGTTTATTTATCCCTGTGTTTTCTATCTCTCTGTGCCAGTTTGTCTTGTATGTTTCTAAGTCAACCAGCGGTTTTCCCGTTCTCCTGCTTTTTTCATTCTCCTTTTTCTTGTCCTCCCGGTTTTGACCCTTGCCTGTTTCTGGACTTTGTACCCACCTGCCTGACCATTCTGCCTGCCTTGACCATGAGCCTGTCTGCCACTCTGTACCTCCTGGACTCTGATCTGGTTTTGACCTTTTTGCCTGTCCACGACCATTCTCTTGCCTACCCCTTTGGATTAATAAACATTGTAAGACTCCAACCATCTTCTTCCTGTGTCTGCATCTGGGTCTCGCCTTGTGCCTTGATAGAAACACAGTGCAGAATACTAGACCTTCGTCACTAGACCTACGCCACTTGACCTACACCACTAGACATTTGCCACTAGACCTACGCCACTAGGCCTACGGCACTTGACCTACGCCACTAGGCCTACGCCACTAGACCTACGCCACTAGACCTACGCCACTAGACCTACGTCACTAGACCTACGCCACTAGAACTACGCCACTAGGCCTACGCCACTAGACCTACGCCACTAGACCTACGCCACTAGACCTACGTCACTAGACCTACGCCACTAGACCTACGCCACTAGAACTACGCCACTAGGCCTACGCCACTAGAACTACGCCACTAGGCCTACGCCACTAGAACTACGCCACTAGACCTACGCCACTAGAACTACGCCACTAGAACTACGCCACTAGGCCTACGCCACTAGGCCTACGCCAGTAGACCTACGCCAGTAGACATTTGCCACTAGACCTACGCCACTAGGCCTACGGCACTTGACCTACGCCACTAGGCCTACGC
Source organism: Salvelinus alpinus (assembly GCF_045679555.1). Classification (NCBI taxonomy): domain Eukaryota; kingdom Metazoa; phylum Chordata; class Actinopteri; order Salmoniformes; family Salmonidae; genus Salvelinus; species Salvelinus alpinus. Next base: position 23,149,767 of record NC_092086.1, read on the forward strand.
CACTAGACCTACGCCACTAGAACTACGTCACTAGACCTACGCCACTAGACCTACGCCACTAGAACTACGCCACTAGAACTACGCCACTAGAACTACGCCACTAGGCCTATGTCACTAGACCTACGCCACTAGACCTACTCCACTAGACCTACACCAATAGACCTACGTCTCTAGACCTACGCCACTAGACCTACGCCACTAGAACTACGCCACTAGGCCTACGCCACTAGAACTACGCCACTAGACCTACGCCACTAGAACTACGCCACTAGAACTACGCCACTAGAACTACGCCAGTAGAACTACGCCACTAGGCCTACGCCACTAGAACTACGCCACTAGACCTACGCCACTAGGCCTACGCCACTAGAACTACGCCACTAGAACTACGCCACTAGGCCTACGCCACTAGAACTACGCCACTAGAACTACGCCACTAGACCTACGCCACTAGACCTACGCCACTAGACCTACGCCACTAGAACTACGCCACTAGAACTACGCCACTAGAACTACGCCACTAGACCTACGCCACTAGACCTACGCCACTAGACCTACGCCACTAGAACTACGCCACTAGAACTACGCCACTAGAACTACGCCACTAGAACTACGCCACTAGGCCTACGCCACTAGAACTACGCCACTAGAACTACGCCACTAGGCCTACGCCACTAGAACTACGCCACTAGAACTACGCCACTAGGCCTACGCCACTAGAACTACGCCACTAGGCCTCCGCCTTTAGGCCTACGCCACTAGACCTACGCCACTAGAACTACGCCACTAGGCCTACGCCACTAGAACTACGCCACTAGAACTACGCCACTAGACCTACGCCACTAGACCTACGCCACTAGAACTACGCCACTAGACCTACGCCACTAGACCTACGCCACTAGAACTACGCCACTAGGCCTACGCCACTAGAACTACGCCACTAGACCTACGCCACTAGACCTACGCCACTAGAACTACGCCACTAGGCCTACGCCACTAGAACTACGCCACTAGGCCTACGCCACTAGAACTACGCCACTAGAACTACGCCACTAGAACTACGCCACTAGAACTACGCCACTAGAACTACGCCACTAGAACTACGCCACTAGGCCTACGCCACTAGAACTACGCCACTAGACCTACGCCACTAGAACTACGCCACTAGAACTACGCCACTAGACCTACGCCACTAGACCTACGCCACTAGACCTACGCCACTAGAACTACGCCACTAGAACTACGCCACTAGAACTACGTCACTAGACCTACGCCACTAGACCTACGCCACTAGACCTACGCCACTAGACCTACGCCACTAGACCTACGTCACTAGACCTACGCCACTAGACCTACGCCACTAGACCTACGCCACTAGACCTACGCCACTAGACCTACGCCACTAGACCTACGTCACTAGACCTACGCCACTAGACCTACGCCACTAGACCTACGCCACTAGACCTACGCCACTAGAACTACGCCACTAGACCTACACCAATAGACCTTCGTCACTAGACCACTAGATCTACATCAGGGTCCTTAAATGCACTCTTCTATAAATAAAGTAATTATCCACAATATACAGCACACCTCTTTACCTCCCACTTTGACCTGATCATTCCCACCTATTTATTTTTTTATTTGTTATTTCACCTGTATTTAACCAGGTAGGCCAGTTGAGAACAAGTTTTCATTTACAACTGCGACCTGGCCAAGATAAAGCAAAGCAGTGCGACAAAAACAACAACATAGAGTTACACATGGAATAAACAAGCGTACAGTCAATAACACAATAGAGAAAGTCTATAGACAGTGTGTGCAAATGAGGTAAGATAAGGGAGGTAAGGCAATAAATAGGCCATGGTGGCGAAATAATTACAATTTAACAATTAACACAGGAGTGATAGATGTGCAGATGAGGATGTGCAAGTAGAAAACATAGTGATATTAGTCACCCACTCTAACAGACAGGGAGTAATGGAACTAGTCTTTGCTCTTCCATTCTTTTCAAATAGAGTGGAATAAGTTTATTGAATACATTTATTAACAGACAATTGAGCGACTATAATGACACATGTAAAAACAGACAGATATTGACATTCAGTATGCCATATCTTTTAGTTTGGTTCCACAGAGAGTTATAAACCTGTCATTTGGATTCATTTGATCTCAACGAAGCCACACATTTTAGACATAGATTTATGTGTTGGTTGTAGCGGTGCAGCTGCAGAAGCATCAGAACCCGGCCTGGTGTGAGTAGCTGAAGCCTTGTCATCACCAGCCACTATAAAGCCAGGTTAACCACACAGCTCCGGCTGATTAACAGGGATTGACTGGACTTTCCTCAGCTCTCACTGAAAGCCAATCGCACCCAGGACACTTTTTAGGGTCCGTTTGACTGCCCAGGACCCTCCGAGCATGTTATACAGCCAGACTGCGGTTTCAGCAGCTCTACGGGCCTCCCTTAAATACAACCCTTTTGCACCCTGGCTGTGAAGAGGCTGTCTAATATCTGTGTGTTTATATCTGCCAGAAAAAAAGCTAGTCAGCACTTGCTGGGTTGCTGTTCAGGCTCCTCGGTTCTTATGCAAAAATGTTGATACAGCAATGAAGCTTGGAACTATCTTTTAGCTAGTGGGTTACCAGGGAAGGCAGGCTGGGAGTCCTCAGCGGTTCTTGAAAAAATAATGTCATAAAAATAGCTGCTAGCGTTGCCCGAAGGTTTTAAAAGAAGCTTTTTGACTAATTAAGTTTCCAAAACGTCAGAAGTATATATCAGTGACCGATCCATCAGTCATACTGAGTGTTAACGGTACTGCCTAAGCTGCATTGATTTTTATAAATGTGACGAGTCGGCAGAATTTCTGTGGCTTACTTAACGTTTCAGACAGCATCTATGCATAACAAATGTATGTACTTTCTTTGACAATTTAGATCTCTATATGCCATAGCCTGTTGTGTTTAGAAACAGTCCCAAGTCACCCCTAAATGAAACAGGAAGACATTGTTTCTGGATTAAAACCAGTCATAGTATTGGTCTGCTGGTGAAGACAGCAAGCTAACCGTGCTCACCCCACCGTCTGGGCCAAGAGTGTGTTCCAAATCGCACCCTATTACCAAAGTGTTCTACTTTTGACCAGAGTAGTAGTCCAAAGTAGTGCACTATAAAGCGAATAGGGTGCCATTTGGGCCTGTCTTAGTGTTATGTAGCACAGCGAGTGTAGCGTGCTGTGAATGGTGTAAAGCATGGTGCCCACTACCACATCCTCTCTCATCTACAGTACCTAGCGTGACGTTGTGCAGAGTGCATGCACAGGCATACAGCTGCTTATTTACTATGAACCAGACCCTGCAGCAGCAGTAGGGGCCGACCACCGGGGGCCCGGCCCAGGGGCCAACACACTGTCTGACACTGACATAAACACAGGGGACTTCCAAACCACCAGATCTGGGTCCGAATAGTATTTGCTTTCTTTCTACTTCTTTTTTTATCATTTGCTTGAGTATGCCTCGAGTACCAGATAAGCAGTGTTTGCACTTTTGGGACTATTACATTGGATCAAGCTTGATAAAGCACAGCTCGAGTATTTGGAAAAAAACAAATACTAGTTGAATCCAGGTCTGCTCCTACCCTGCCTACCGCAGGGTTTGGCAGTGCCAAACACCACCCACCACCATCACCACCATTCAAAAGCTCACTCTCTCTCCACGAGCGAGTTTGTTTTATAAACGAGCATTGTGGGTAGTGGGAACCCAAGACGGTTTATGTTATGATTTTATAGTCGTGGACTAATTAAGCATAACAGGAACTGTGGAGTATTTGGGTTGATGAAACATTGAGGACGAGGGACAGAAAAGAGGCCTAGTCATTCGAGGAAAGGGATTCTGTCCGTTATTCTTTACCTGTCAGAAATGTACTTACTTAAAACATACACGGACTGCCGGATCGTGCCTAATGAACCTACCAGTGTGCATGTACTGCACACCTCAATAACTATGTCACAGGTTAGTTGGAAGATGTGTTCTTTCTATGAACTCATAACTCCACTCATGTACATCTGCTGGTGGAGTTTGAAGGGGCCAGTCTCCTTGGCATTGGAGAGAAAATACTGGCACAAAGGCAGCCATTCACAATTTTGGATTGGAGGCAGACAGAGATATTGTAAAAAACAAAGACGAGGCGTAGTAGTTGGATGTCTCGGATCAATGAGACTCCAACTAGAGTCCTGTGGGAATTGACTGACACTTCAATGAGACTCCTGTGAGACTTCCAGGAGATAACCAGAATGGAGACGACCAATAACGAGTGTCCTGTGTAGTCAATGGGCGCACTCTTCCCGCCCACACACCCCAACAGTGCCTCAAAGGAAGAAGACGGAGATTCCTCCTATCTGCGCCAAACTGTTGTTCCCTGCTGTCACTTAGCCAGTAGACGTGGCCTGTACAGAGGCGAGGGGGTGGACAGCCAAAGGCCTGCAGCATGTCTGGAACAGGCCATGGTCAGTAAATGACCACAGCACTCTGTGTCTGACAGAGGGGAATAGCCACAGCCCTTAAGTACGTTGTCCATATTAGGACAATCACACATTGTGACTGGAAATTGTGTCCGATTCACTTGGAGTTAGTGTCAGAATCATTTTGAGTTAACACAACCTTAATGGACGTGACAACTTCCATGGACGCTGTCCTAATATGGACCCCTTAAAAAACTCAGACAGTGTTTCAACACCATGGGGTCAGTTTATCTCTGCCACGTTCAGGCCGAGAACTTACGCCCCCTCCATCCCTCTATCACATCCAGACAAATAGAGAGATGTCTCAGCTGCGTAGAGATGAAAAGAGAGAGAGAGAGCATTGATTGACTGAGTGTGCTTGTTCAGTTCCTTCAAAGGAAGGCCTGGGCAGATAGCCTAGACTCTAGATAGTTTCCTGGTCTGTCATGAGTCTAAGACCCACCTGTTAGCATATCTTATGTGGTTACTGTTGATACTTGGGGGCCTCTAAGTTACGTTGAGACGGCTAGCAAAATAAAACAGATTTGATTACTTGGTGGTCAGTCATAAGTCATTACAGCATCTTCATGTGCCTCTTGAAACCATTTGACTACTTTGTTTTCGGTTTTCCTAGCTGAAATAATGGTATTTATTTATATTTAACTAGGCAAGTCAGTTAAGAACAAATTATTTTTTACAATGACAGCCTACCCTGGCCCAATTGTGCACCGCCCTATAGGATTCACAATCACAACCAGATGTGATGCAGCCTGGATTCGAACCAGGTAATGCAGTGACGCCTCTTGCACTGGGATGCAGTGTCTTAGACCACTGCGCCACTCAGGAGCCCAAGTGGTTGTTTAGTTTGGTCGAGAATCCCCACTGGGCACATAAATTCAACGTTTAATCCACGTTGGTTCAATGTAATTTCATTGAAATGAAGTGGAAACAACGTTGATTCAACCAGTGTGTTCCTAATGGGTCTGGTCATTGTGGTGATGTTGAGTCTCTGCCCAGCAGAGAAACAATAGCTGCTGCTGTGTTTCATCTGGAGCACAGAGCCCTCTGGATGTTCTACTACCAACACTGAAGCCAGGAGTGAAAACCCTGCATTACATCAGCCATTACTAGCATCTCATTGGTTCCCGTCTTTCATCGACTTCCAGAGATCAGAAAAGATGATCAAAAAACAAAGTATTATTTTTTCTTCTTGGAAATCAACGTACTCTTCTTCTGCCTGGCCCAGCCGACCACTGACTATCTGCTGATTGCTTTTCGTTGCTATGAATCATCTTAAGACTACGAGACGTAAAACTGTGACCTTCACATGATATACCCAGGCAAATAGGCCCTGTCAAAATAAATGTGAACATTTGGACCGCCCTCCACGACCCACCACTACAGGGTGTGCAGGAGAATCACAGTTGTCAGTCACATGATATGCAAGTTTGAGCCTTGGTATTATTACTCCCTACTCCGGTGGCCCGGTCACGCTTTAACAATGGCTGAGGGCTGGAGGGCGCCAAGACACACAAACACACTGGTTGGAATGTGTCTCAATGTGTCTCCTGTCCTAGAACTCTTCCTACACTAGACTCTGTTTTAGGCTGAGAGGTGGCATGTTATTTAATTACAGGACGGTTACAGCTCCTGTCTGGTTTTAACGCACACACAAGCAAACCCACACACACACACACACTAGCACAGGCGCGCACTTGTATGCTAGACACAAAAGGGCACGGACACTCATGCACACACAGGTGGGCGCACGCTCACTTGCATGCACGCACGCACGTACATGCACATACACACACACCTCCACCTCGTCCTCCCTTTGCTTTAATAAGGGGTGCCTCTTACAGACTTTTGTTTGCTTTGCCCTAATTAGGCCTTAATTAATATTGTTGGCTCAAGACGGGGTCTCAAATCAGTCTGGCAAATTAAAGAGACAGTGTGTGTGGAAGGGGAACGGGGGTTCTGAGGGTCCTGTTACAAGCCAAACTGAAGTAAGAGACAGTAGAAAGACAGGGGCAGGATAATTCTTCTCATTGAGAAAACAACCTGTTAAATAATATTGGAATAGGATCTCTGACGCTGGGAGTTGCTAACATGACAAGACAACACTCTGTCCGCATGCCAGATGGCACCCTATTCCCTATATAGTGCACTGCTAGCCCTATGGGCCCGGGTCTAAAGTATTGCAATAGTGTATTACAGTATATAGGGAATAAGGATTCATTTGGGACGCAGCCTCTGTTGACTTAGGCCCAGAGCCACAGCCTTGAGACCCAATGGCATCACACTACAGCCAAGGCTGTGGAAGGAATATGTGTTTCTCCTACACTTACCAGTGAAAGGTACTTTATATATATATATATATATAAAGGGGTATTGTATCTCACAGGTCAGGGTAAAATGCTACTAAATTAGAGGGGGCAAAAGGTTACACGTGGTGGGACAGGTGCTGATTGGATTCTATGCACTACGAATGCTATAGAAATCTATGAAATTCAGAAATCTAATGTCATTATTCCTGAAATCTGGCTATTTATTGGATATACTGTACCACATTGCCTGGTCTTGATTCAACAATATGAAGTTAGGCCTAGTTAAGGGTGGGGGCACCAGGCGAGGAAGGCCATATAGGAAATACACATTCAAATGAGCCTGAGCAGTGGTGGGAAACAGACAAACTAGGTCAACTCCAGTTCTAAGTCCCAAATGGCACCCTATTTCCTATATAGTGCACTACTTTTGACCAGGGCCCATCAAACTCTGGTCAAAAGTAGTGCACTATTTAAGGAATAGGGTGGCATTTGGATGTAAGCAGTCAATGTCAAGTGTGTAAAGATAAATATCCCCTGCTGCTGGTGGTTTTTGGGTCCGATGGCGTCTCGCTGCCACCCCAAATTCTAATTTCCAGACACACAAAACCTGAAGTGGTCTCCAGGGCTGAGTGAACAGCTAACTATACATGAAAGCGGTCTTTGTCTGCTGTGACTGGGACTATGGTTGGTAGCTCTGGTAGCTGTAGCCCTGCTTCCAGTCCCCCTGCAAAACGCCAGCCTGTCACCCTGGAGGTGTTAGAGCCGAACGTGTCGGTAACACGGGTGACGCTGATGTCAACCACGTTTTATTTTACCCCTGGTCTCAGCCTCGTTCTGGGGCAGTGTGTGTCTGTGTGTGAAGGGAGGGGGATGGGGACATGTAGTCACCAATTGCCATGCCCTGTTCTGAGCTCACCACAAACAGTCAAGGTGCTATTGTGTTTATGGAGTTAAGTGTGACTAGGCTGAGCTACCCTGGGCTATAAACAGACATAAAGAAATAAAATGTCCGCCTCCTGTTTTGCAAACCCTGCCATCATATGTAGGCCAACATTGTACAGTACAGAAACATCGGTAGCCAAACGTTTTTTTGCTAGGTGCCAATTGATCTACAGTGCAACTACACGCTCCCAAAAATATATATTTTCGATTTTACCAGACCAAAAATGGTCTCCTGATGTGGTTTAAGCATTGTATATATATTTATTTATTTCACCTTTATTTAACCAGGTTAGCTAGTTGAGAACATGTCCTCATTTACACCTGCGACCTGGCCAAGATAAAGCAAAGCAGTGCGACACAAACAACAACACAGAGTTATACATGGAATAAACAAGCGTACAGTCAATAACACAATAGAAAAAAGAGAGTCTATATACAGTGTGTGCAAATGGCGTGAGGAGGTAAGGCAGTAAATATGCCATAGCAGCGAAGTAATTACAATTTAGCAAATGCACACTGGAGTGATAGATGAGCAGATGATGATGTGCAAGTAGAAATACTGGTGTGCAAAAGAGCAGAAAAGTAAATAAAAACAATATGGGATGAGGTAGGTAGATTCAGTGGGCTATTTACAGATGGGCTATGTACAGCTGCAGCGATCGGTTAGCTGCTCAGATAGCTGATGTTTAAAGTTAGTGAGGGAAATATAAGTCTCCAGCTTGCAAGTCTCCAGCTTGCAATTCGTTCCAGTCATTGGCAGCAGAGAACTGGAAGGAAAGGCGTCCAAAGTAGGTGTTGGCTTTGGGGATGACCAATGAGATATACCTGCAGGAGCACGTGCTACAGGTGGGTGTTGTTATCGTGACCAGTGAGCTGAGAGAAGGTGGAGCATTACCTAGCATAGACTTATAGATGACCTGGAGCCAGTGGGTCTGGCGACGAATATGTAGCGAGGGCCAGCCGACTAGAGCATACAGGTCGCAGTGGTGGGTGGTATAAGGGCATTTGGTGACAAAACGGATGACACTGTGATAGACTGCATCCAGTTTGCTGAGTAGAGTATTGGAAGCTATTTTGTAAATGACATCGCCGAAGTCGAGGATCGGTAGGATAGTCAGTTTTATGAGGATATGTTTGGCGACATGAGTGAAGGAGGCTTCGTTGCGAAATAGGAATTTTGGATTGGAGATGTTTAATATGAGTCTGGAAGGAGAGTTTACAGTCTAGCCAGACACCTAGGTATTTGTAGTTGTCCACATATTCTAAGTCAGAACCATCCAGAGTAATGATGCTAGGCGGGCGGGTGGGGGCAGCAAACGGTTGAAAAGCATGCATTTGGTTTTACTCGCGTTTAAGAGCCGTTGGAGGCCACGGAAAAAGTGCTGTATGGCACAGAAGCTCGTTTGGAGGTTAGTTAACACAGTGTCCAAAGAAGGGCCAGATGTATACAGAATGGTGTTGTCTGCGTAGAGGTGGATCAGGGAATCACCAGCAGCAAGAGCGACATCATTGATATATGCAGAGAAAAGAGTCGGCCCGAGAATTGAACCCTGTGGTACCCCCATAGAGACTGCCAGAGGTCCGGACAACAGGCCCTCCGATTTCACACATTGAACTCTGTCTGAGAAGTAGTTGGTGAACCAGGCGAGGCAGTCATTTGAGAAGCCAAGGATGTTGAGTCTGCCGTTAAGAATACAGTGATTGACAGAGTCGAAAGCCTTGGCCTTGTCGATGAATACGGCTGCACAGTATTGTCTTTTATCGATGGCGGTTATGATATCGTTTAGGACCTTGAGCGTGGCTGAGGTGCACCCGTGACCAGTTCGGAAACCGTATTGCACAGCGGAGAAGGTACGGTGGGATTCGAAATGGTCAGTGATCTGTTTATTAACTTGGCTTTCGAAGACTTTAGAAAGGCAGGGCAGGATGGATATAGTTCTGTAACAGTTTGGGTCTAGAGTGTCACCCCCTTTGAAGAGGGGGATGACCGCGGCAGCTTTCCAATCTTTAGGGATCTCGGACGATACAAAAGAGAGGTTGAACAGACTGGTAATAGGGGTTGCAACAATGGCGGCGGATTTTAGAAAGAGAGAAAGAGAGGGTCCAGATTGTCTAGCCCAGCTGATTTGTGCGGGTCCAGGTTTTGCAGCTCTTTCAGAAATCTGCTATCTGGATTTGGGTGAAAGAGAAGCTGGGGAGGCTTGGGCAAGTAGCTGCGGGGGGTGCAGAGCTGTTGGCCGGGGTTGGGTTAGCCAGGAGCAGTCATAAATATGAATATAAAGAAGTGATTTAAAGAGTGAAAACCTGAAAAAAAGGATGCCTTTCCTTTATCGGCCTGGCAGAATCTGTCTTTCCTATGGTGTGTTTTGGCTCAAGGTTTTTCTGACTCTGCAGCCAGTATTACTGTTCTATAAAGCTGTCAGTATCACTGTTCTTTAAAGCTGTCAGTATCACTGTTCTATAAAGCTGTCAGTATCACTGTTCTACAAAGCTGTCAGTATCACTGTTCTATAAAGCTGTCAGTATCACTGTTCTACAAAGCTGTCAGTATCACTGTTCTACAAAGCTGTCAGTATCACTGTTCTACAAAGCTGTCAGTATCACTGTTCTATAAAGCTGTCAGTATCACTGTTCTTTAAAGCTTTCAGTATCACTGTAGGCCCCTAGAAGTCTGCTGGTGTAAATCTCTCTTTGCAGGCAACAGGTCTGGATTTCTGTTTGCAACTCCAACCTGTTTATATGTGTGTGTGTGTGTGTGTGTGTGTGTGTGTGTGTGTGTGTGTGTTCCATAAAACAAGGCTATCCATATTCATATGCCACCTCACCAGGTCACTCCTTCAATCCCGGAGGCATTTTAGCACCTTGTTTCTCACCATCATTATTACCACTGCATCCCAAATGGCACCCTATGCCCTATATAGAGGGCAAAAATAGTGCTCTATAGAGAATAGGGTGCCATTTGGGACCAACCCAGGTCTCCAGGCCACCTAATTATGGCTGGAAACTCCAATAGCCTGGGTGAGCACTGCTAAAAGCGAGTTAACGCTTATAGTCCAGACAAACACAAGGATTATTGTTTGCAGGTTCTGAACGCGGATGCAAAGTGTTTACCCACACCATGGTGTTAGGTAGGTACTGGGTTATGGTTGTGTGTACTGCGGGGATGGTTGTGTGTACTGGGGGGATGGTTGTGTGTACTGGGGGGATGGTTGTGTGTACTGGGGGGATGGTTCTGTGTACTGCGGGGATGGTTGTGTGTACTGGGGGGATTGTTGTGTGTGTGTGTGTGTGTGTGTGTGTGTGTGTGTGTGTGTGTGTGTGTGTGTGTGTGTGTGTGTGTGTGTGTGTGTGTGTGTGTGTGTGTGTGTGTGTGTTCCATAAAACAAGGCTATCCATATTCCATAAAGACGTACATGAGGTGGTGAACACTTACCAGGATTTATTAAGGGTTTGTAAGTAGTATACACTATTACGGATCTGTTTATAGATCGTTTATAATTAGACCGTTATAACACATTGGGATACATTGTGTGTCGAAATCTGGATCAATACATGTAATAGCCAATGCAACCACTGGGCAAAGAACCTACCTAATCATTTTACTTTTCATAGATTGATGTGCCACGACCAAACGAACAACATTGTCTGACGTGCATATTGCAAACGAGACAACCTTGAGTATCTTACCTGGAGAAAGAGATGTGCGATAGCTAAGGAGAGAAGCAGCACATCCTCTCCTCCATGTCTCACTGTGATAGCTTTCCATATGGCACCCTATTCCCTATATAGTGCACTACTTTGGACCAGATCCCTATGGGCCCTATTCAAAAGTAGTGCACTATATAGGGAACAGTGTGCCATTTGGGATGCAGACTGTGACTGTGGTGGGTGTAAATAGAAAGGGGCTTGTGGGAACCACCTTTTCCAGAAGTCATGTGATGTATGTTCTCTGGGCTATGTTTCCAGTACTGACGACCACTGGCCTTTGCCAAGCCAAACGGCCAGCCTGCCCACAGTCTACATACAGCTGGTTCTGCTCCGAACACGTTCTGGGATAGGAGCCATTAGGGGTTGGGGGAGTGAGTGTGTGTGTGATTTGTGTGTGTGTGTGATTTGTCTGTGTGTGTGTACGTGCAAGTGTGTGTGTGAGTGTGAATTATGCGTGTGATTTGTGTGTGAGTGTGTGCGTGTGCGTGTGGGATCCTGTGTCTGTCTGTCGATCTGTCTGTCTGTGTGACAGGGGCATGTGTGTAGTGTATTTTTCCATCTCCCCGTAACCACGCCAAACTGTCTCACTAGCCATGGTCCTACGCATGTCCAGTCCAAACAGCGACAGGCCCTCTCTCATCATGAACAATAGCCTCTAGACTGGACCAGTGGGCGGCAGACAGGTCCTCTCCCATCCTACAATAGACTGGACCATCAGGCGGCAGACAGGTCCTCTCTCATCCTACAATAGCCTCTAGACTGGACCAGCAGGCGGCAGACAGGTCCTCTCTCATCCTACAATAGCCTCTAGACAGGACCAGCGGGCGGCAGACAGGTCCTCACTCATCCTACAATAGCCTCTAGACAGGACCAGCGGGCGGCAGACAGGTCCTCTCTCATCCTACAATAGCCTCTAGACTGGACCAGCGGCGGGAAGACAGGTCCTCTCTCATCCTACAATAGCCTCTAGACTGGACCAGCGGCGGGAAGACAGGTCCTCTCTCATCCTACAATAGCCTCTAGACAGGACCAGCGGGCGGCAGACAGGTCCTCTCCAATCCTACAATAGCCTCTAGACTGGACAAGCAGCGGGAAGACAGGTCCTCTCCCATCCTACAATAGCCTCTAGACTGGACCAGCGGGCGGCAGACAGGTCCTCTCCAATCCTACAATAGCCTCTAGACTGGACAAGCAGTGGGAAGACAGGTCCTCTCCCATCCTACAATAGCCTCTAGACTGGACCAGCGGGCGGCAGACAGGTCCTCTCCCATCCTACAATAGCCTCTAGACTGGACAAGCAGTGGGAAGACAGGTCCTCTCCCATCCTACAATAGCCTGTGTGTGTCATCCCCGATATCTCAGTTTCTTTCTCCTGCGAATGACGGGGATGCGGGCCTTGTCGGGCGTCTGACGTAAATCCTTCACGTCCGACTCCTTAAATATAAAGTATTCCTCCAGTACGGGGTGAGCAATCGCTGTCCTGACATCTAGAAGCTCTTTTCGGTCATAACACACGGCGGCAGAAACATTATGTACAAAATAAGATACAAATAATGCAATAAAACACACACAAACACACACAATAGTACAAACACACGAGACCAGAAGCCACTGAGTGATATTGCTGTTAAAACATAACATTTCAAATCAAGTATCAACTGCATCAAGTGAGTTCTCAGCTTACCCACTTTTATACTCACTGTCATTAATGATGTTTCTTAAACTATGGGACTCAGGCACGTCATTTACCCAGAAACTCTGAGGGGACACAAAGTATGTGAGGATGGATGGAGGGTGGTCCGGAGAGGGCCTAGGAAGTTGGCGAATTTAGCATTTTTCAAACACCTGAAACAGCTTTTTCCTGCAACCTAGAGCCATAGTCATTATCCTTAATTCTATGTGAAAATATTCGATGTAAAAATATGTTTATTTTTCGGCATATCAGCTGTCTGTATCCTCCTGACTGGTGGTAAAAAAAAGAAGAAATATACATCTCTGCATCTCTGCTAAAATCGGAGTAAAAGATTGAAAGGACTGTGAGTCTTATTCAGTACATTTAGTAATTGCTTGCTTTTCTTAAGTCTACCAACCTTACCACCAGGCATGCCAGCCTAGATAGTTGGACAAGCTAGCTACTCTAACTTAAATGATAGCCTGAAATGTCTTCTTGGTAGCTAGTTATGAGGATAGGAGATTTTGTACCAACAAAATCTGGGCTAGCTAAAGCCAATTAAAAAAAAATTGCTTAATTTGATCACCCAGTTGCAGGAGAACTTTCCTGTAATGCAGGTAATGTAAAACTTATAGTGTCTTTGAGGTGTAAAAAGGCATCTGAAGTTTGTTTCGACCCCTACAAAAATGTCCATTAATTATAATCCACATAATATTTCCTATTGCTGCAGGATTATTTTCCTGCTGTAGCAAATGGCTCAAATTAAGATCCTACATCTGTTGGTGGCTCATACTATTAGAGAGAAACAACAACACATTTAAACAAAAATAATAATAATATATATTTTTAAAGTTTTATTTTATAGCAGTACAAATCTGAGGAGGCACGTGCCCCTGTGCCCCTATGGGCAATGTATCAGTGAATGACTAAAAGTGACTGGTTATGATGCATAGTACATCAGCAAAGACCAGTACAGTACTGCCTTATGATGTCAAGCTTCTCCATCGCCGTACAAGAATGTACAGGGATACAGAAGTTCAGAACAACCTTTTCTTAGTGCTAAAGCAACATTTACCATAAACCTCATTATAATCTGGCACTGCAACATTTACCATGAACCTCATTATAGTCTGGCACTGCAACATTTACCATGATCCTCGTGTGATTTCATTGGAAACTTTTCTACAACAATGTACATTATAAAGTGATATTTATGTATTGTTTAATTTACTAAACTCTAGTTAAATAATCACCTTCACATTGTTTAAGAATAGTTTCCGATACAATCATACTGCAAGATTATTATAAGATTTAAGGTATTTTTTTGCACTTTGCACAGTGATTTTAGACTATGAAAATGTCACCCTCAGTAAACAGGTCAAATGTCACAGGAACTCTGCTCCCTCTTAAAAAACAGCAAACACCTGACCTTCCCACGGCGTTCACCAGGAGCCCTTTTTAGACGAAGGTGACTGGCTCTGGCAGCGGTTTGGCCCCCCTCTGCCCCCCATGAACGACCCTCAGGGGTCCTGCTCTCCCCTGTGTGTTGACAGTGTTACTGCACATGTGGGCCACTGAAAGATTGGGTGTACTTCCCTCTCAATTGTTCTGACCCCTGTAAACTTGTGGCCTGGGCTACCAATGGGCCTTTCCGGTCTGAAATATCTCACCCTTATTAAATGATTCTCCTAGGTATTTGCCCCCACTGGGCCCTCTGGACACGTGCCTCCAGCCAAGCTACAGAAGCCAAGTACTATGTTCATTAACTTTCCATTGAATGCAGTTTGCTGCTAAAACAGGGTAACGACACGGATAATGTGACTCTATGAAAAGGAGGTTTGGGAGTCCCCATAGACTAATTAGGACACAGGCAAGTAGGTTTGTAAAATATTTAATTCACCTTGTTCTAATCCGCTTTGTTTAAATGTTATGGTGAGAAAACGGAAGAGTAACAATTGCTTGCCTCTTAACCCTTGCTTTATAATAAAGAGCTAATGTAACAATTTGATTATTGTGTTGCTGAGAAATGCATCAGATATATACGTCCTTATTACAGCATAACCTTAGGAACAACAGTGTCCCTATTACAGCATAACCTTTGGAATAACAGTGTCCCTATTACAGCATAACCTTTGGAACAACAGTGTCCCTATTACAGCATAACCTTAGGAACAACAGTGTCCCTATTACAGCATAACCTTAGGAACAACAGTGTCCCTATTGCAGCATAACCTTAGGAACAACAGTGTCCCTATTGCAGCATAACCTTTGAAACAACAGTGTCCCTATTACAGCATAATCTTAGGAACAACAATGTCGTTTTACCAGTGGTTGTCCTGTCAAAGACCAATACAGGAATGAAGCAGTGTTCATGCCTAATATACCTAATTGTCTTTAGGTTCCTAATTCCTAACAGACCAATAAATTATATAATAGTATAATATATGCCATTTAGCAGACGGGTGCATACTTTTTACGTACGGGTGGTCCTGGGAATCTTACCCACTGTCCGTCCTGGCATTGCATCCATCCATTCATCCATCCAGCCATCCACCCAGCAGCCCTTCTGTTTAATGCTGTGTCAGTCAGAGCCGTCTCCATGCTGCCTGCTGCCGTGCCTCCAGCCACCAGTCCTGTAGCCTATGGAAACTGGCCCTGGTTGGGCTGGGGTTTGATTGATGAGGGCCCCACTGCGCTGGGCCCTCCCAGGTGAGCAGACCTTCAGAAGTGAGGCGTTTGGAGGCGCTGTGTGATAACATGGAGCTGTCCTCCCTGCCACCATCTTACTACGAGCCTCATTCTTCATGAGCATGACCACATCACAGCCACACAGCAGGCAGAGCCCAACACGTCTCTCCTCCTCCCCTCTTCTCCATCCTCTTCCCTCCCCGTCCGCTGGTGTTACCAGGAAACAGAGTTCATTTCAACTCGACATGATTCAGTTTGAGCTCCACGATGGAACATCACTTTGAATTCCATATTCAGTGTTCTGTGGTTACATATTGCAAAAGGGATTTTGAGGCGTGAAAGCATGAGCTGTGTACACAGGATAGATTCAGAGTTTCAGAGTTATGAATAAACGGTCAACCTTCCTGGTCTTAATGGACACTAAGGGTGGCGTGATCCAAGATCCAAGCAATCAGATGCAGTCCAGTCTCTGACCGACCACTGACGACCACATAGAGAGTAGCCAGACAGACTCGCTCGTGGTCTGGACTCCAGCAGCTTAATGTGTCCCACTTACTCCAAAATGATCTTCTTCTCCTGGGCCAGCAGAGCAGAGAGGTGGGCCCTACCTTCCCTCACCACAACCTGCACCCCAGACACTCAGACCTTCATTCCTCCCTGCCTTCTGCTCTCTTTTTTTGTGAGAATTGCAGCGTGGCATCCAGGTCCTGATGGGTTTGCTGGCAGATTGGGCCAGAACTCCTCACTGAGAACCGTTGTTCCTCCATTGCTAAGGGAAAGGCAGGAGGAATGTACAGGGACCACCCGATTGTTTTTGATACGTCCCAACCTAGTTTACCTGAAGTATTCCCATTCAGAAATTCTTGTGTGAATGGACTTTTTATAGGCTAGCCGTCTGCTCCACACACACACACACACACACACACACACACACACACACACACACACACACACACACACACACACACACACACACACACACACACACACACACACACACACACACACACACACACACACACACACACACACACACACACACACACACACACACACACACACACACACACACACACACAGCATACAGAGTTCCCTTCTGCTACAAATGCATGTAGTCTCTGGCGAGGTATAATTACATCATATCCATATTCACAGTAGAGTGCCATTTGTTAAACAGACGAGAAATGACTGCTTTGATTGAGCAAATTGATTACCAACCATTGACAGAGCCTGAAATGTTAAATGACAGCTTAAATGTATTTGTTGTGCTGCCTAAAATGACGCATTCAACGTTGACAGACTCAAGACTAAACCGTTCAACTAGCTTTCACTATGCAGACACAAAACTCCCCAGGATTTGACCAATACTCCATCTAATGTAATATATTCTAATGAACAGTGAGATGGCTATTGGCTGATGCAGTATGTGTTGGTTTTGGTGATTCATTCAGTGGCCACAGCCCTTTGTAAACACAGGAGACACGTTTTGTGTTCTTTCTTTTTAATAAGAGCGGTCTGGAAAACTTGACCATGGCACGGTTCTGTAGATGTGTGCCTGCAGACAGGTGTGTGTTGGGCCTAGAGAGGTTAATGCACGGCATCTCCCGTACCTGTAAGATTTACAACCGACTATGTTGGACAGGTCACATTGGTCAGACTTTTAAATACCTTATAATTGGGCTAAAACAAGTCTTTAATTTCAACGTCTGACAGACTCTTACATAGCCAGTCACCACTAGTAAACAAACAAGACGTTTTTTAGTATTGGAAAGGTCTGGAGAATGAACCAAAATATTTCCTGTGGTGCCAGCCCAGCCCAGGTTTTGGCGAGGCGCTTGTGTCCAACCGCCGTCCAGCAAGAACATTTTGCCAGCATGAAATAGACCTAAATGTGTAATACATTTATTAACAGAACATGTATTTATTGAGTACTTCAAATGAGTGGGTGGTGGTGGCTGCATGAAAGAACATGGTCTATCACCAGTTTAACACCACAGTTAGTGGTCTGAATAGGCACCATGAACTCACACACGCACACCACTGACTGCTCCTCTGTCTCCCCCAACTTAACCTGGTCTGTCTCCCCCAACTTAACCTGGTCTGTCTCCTCCAACTTAACCTGGTCTGTCTCCCCCAACTTAACCTGGTCTGTCTCCCCCAACTTAACCTGGTCTGTCTCCCCCAACTTAACCTGGTCTGTCTCCCCCAACTTAACCTGGTCTGTCTCCTCCAACTTAACCTGGTCTGTCTCCCCCAACTTAACCTGGTCTGTCTCCTCCACCTTAACCTGGTCTGTCTCCTCCACCTTAACCTGGTCTGTCTCCCCCAACTTAACCTGGTCTGTCTCCCCCAACTTAACCTGGTCTGTCTCCTCCACCTTAACCTGGTCTGTCTCCCCCAACTTAACCTGGTCTGTCTCCTCCAACTTAGCCCGGTCTGTCTCCTCCACCTTAACCTGGTCTGTCTCCCCCAACATAACCTGGTCTGTCTCCCCCAACTTAACCTGGTCTGTCTCCCCCAACTTAACCTGGTCTGTCTCCTCCACCTTAACCTGGTCTGTCTCCCCCAACTTAACCTGGTCTGTCTCCTCCACCTTAACCTGGTCTCTCCCCCAACTTAACCTGGTCTGTCTCCCCCAACCTAACCTGGTCTGTCTCCCCCAACTTAACCTGGTCTGTCTCCTCCAACTTAACCTGGTCTGTCTCCCCCAACTTAACCTGCTCTGTCTCCTCCACCTTAACCTGATCTGTCTCCCCCAACTTAACCTGGTCTGTCTCCTCCACCTTAACCTGGTCTGTCTCCTCCACCTTAACCTGGTCTGTCTCCTCCACCTTAACCTGGTCTGTCTCCTCCACCTTAACCTGGTCTGTCTCCCCCAATTTAGCCCGGTCTGTCTTCACCAACGTAGCCTTGTCTGTCTCCTCCAACTTAGCCTGGTCTGTCTTCACCAACTTAGCCTGGTCTGTTTCCCCCAACTTAGCCTAATCTGTTTTCACCGACTTAGCCTGGTCTGTCTCTTCCAACTTAACCTGGTCTGTCTCCTCCACCTTAACTTGGTCTGTCTCCTCCAACTTAACCTGGTCTGTCTCCCCCAACTTAGCCTGGTCTGTCTTCACCAACTTAGCCTGGTCTGTCTCCTCCAAATTAGCCTGGTCTGTCTTCACCAACTTAGCCTGGTCTGTCTCCTCCAAATGAACCTGGTCTGTCTTCACCAACTTAGCCTGGTCTGTCTCCTCCACCTTAACCTGGTCTGTGTCCCCCAACTTAGCCTGATCTGTCTTCACCGACTTAGCCTGGTCTGTCTCCTCCAAATTAGCCTGGTCTGTCTTCACCAACTTAGCCTGGTCTGTCTCCTCCACCTTAACCTGGTCTGTCTCCTCCACTTTAACCTGGTCTGTCTCCTCCAACTTAACCTGGTCTGTCTCCCCCAACTTAGCCTGATCTGTTTTCACCGACTTAGCCTGGTCTGTCTCCTCCAACTTAGACTGGTCTGTCTTCACCAACTTAGCCTGGTCTGTCTCCTTCAAATTAGCCTGGTCTGTCTTCACCGACTTAGCCTGGTCTGTCTCCTCCAAATTTGCCTGGTCTGTCTTCACCAACTTAGCCTGGTCTGTCTCTTCCAACTTAACCTGGTCTGTCTCCTCCACCTTAACCTGGTCTGTCTCCTCCAACTTAGCCTGGTCTGTCTCCTCCAAATTAGCCTGGTCTGTCTTCACCGACTTAGCCTGGTCTGTCTCCTCCAACTTAGCCTGGTCTGTCTTCACCAACTTAGCCTGGTCTGTCTCCTCCAAATTAGCCTGGTCTGTCTTCACCGACTTAGCCTGGTCTGTCTCCTCCAAATTATCCTGGTCTGTCTTCACCAACTTAGCTTGGTCTGTCTCCTCCAAATTAGCCTGGTCTGTCTTCACCAACGTAGCCTTGTCTGCCTCCTCCAATTTAGCCTGGTCTGTTTTCACCAACTTAGCCTGGTCTGTCTCCTCCAACTTAGCCTGGTCTGTCTTCACTAACGTAGCCTTGTCTGTCTCCTCCAACTTAGCCTGGTCTGTCTTCACCAACTTAGCCTGGTCTGTCTCCTCCAACTTAGCCTGGTCTGTCTTCACCAACATAGCCTGGTCTGTCTCCACCAACTTAGCCTGATCTGTCTCCACCATCTTAGCCGGGTCTGACTCTTCCAACTTAGCCTGGTCTGTCTTCACCAACTTAGCCTGGTCTGTCTTCACCAACTTAGCCTGGTCTGTCTCCACCAACTTAGCCTGGTCTGTCTCCACCAACTTAGCCTGTGAACATGACATACTGTAGCATGACACTGTATGCCAGTAAGGTCCACCAGACCAACTTGATGGGGGGAAAAGTGCATTGTCATCCTTGAACCAATGACCCCCTTTATTTAGCACTGTAGTTATACTACAGATCCTATATAAATTGCAAAACTGAGTCTCTTACTTTCCGCGACAATGCTAACTTGGTCAAATGTTTTTTTTTAAATAAAAATGTGTAAAATAAATGGATTATACCTTTTGTTTAATTACTATTTATAATAGGTGGCCGAGTGCTAGCTATCGTCTTTGAAAAGCTACCGTCAGAGATAACGGTAGTGCTAACCAGAGTTAGGCAACAAGTTAACCAGCTATAGGTCCAATTTGAAAGTGCATAAAGGATAACTTTATTTATCCCAAATGGCATTTTAATTGACTACCAAATCATAATCAGTAAGCAGTTAAAATCAAGTAAAAACATATTTTATACAATATTGAATTTGGCATTTACTATTATAGCCAATATAAACTCTTTGAATAACACACAAAAAATTTGCAAAAAACACAGTCCAAAAATAAATCACAAGGAATAAGGTTTTGAATGATCTGTTCTATGTCTATGAGATATAAGAAAGCACAGGAATTTTTTTACACATATTTAACCCCTTATTTTGTATTGCCACAAAATGACCTCCATACTTCTGTTTATTTGTATGGCTTACCTTTAGACGAGTCCCGTATTAGTTTGTAGCTCTAACGGTTCGGACATTTCAGACAAAAGTTGGCTTGTTGAGGTCATGGATCAAAACGGAAAACATCATCGTTTTTGTGAGAGTCTCCCCTTTCTATAAAGTGGTCAGACGCTTTGTGAGAAGACCGATTTAGGGAATGTCTCCTGGTCTGACAAACAGCTCTTTAGCTTTGCCACATTCGGTGGATTGAGATGCAGCCCATGCAAGAAGAAGAAGATATCTCTAGCTTAAATTGACAGATTTTGATGGGGATTTTTGAAATATGGGCTCCCGAGTAGCACAGTGGTCTAAGGCACTGCATCTTAGTGCTAGAGGCGTCACAACAGACCCTGGTTCGACTCCAGGCTGTTTCACAACCTGCCGTGATTGGGAGTCCCATAGGGCTGCGCACAATTAGCCCAGTGTCATCCGGGTTTGGGTTTGGCCGGGGTAAGCTGTCATTGTAAATAAGAATTTGTTCTTAACTGACTTGCCCAGTTAAATAAAGGTTAAATACAAATAATATGAACACATTATGTTACTTAGATGGAAGCACCGGTGAGTCAAAAGACTCTAGGGAGATTTAAAGGAGTAAACCATTTTAAAAAATTATATATATATTTTTTACATATTTTGCCAGTTTTACACATTTTATGATAGATCACTTAAGCCTACTCATATACTCCTCATCACATACTGCTGTAACGTCTTGTACAGGGGAAAGGGACTAAGAGGTTGTAGAGAAACACCTGAGCTGACTTCCAGTAAAAGCAGAGATGGGCAGGGTTTCCCGTCTCTGAGAAAAACACCCAAAAATGGTTAAAGAAAAGTTAAGAATAAACCCATTTCAGCGTGTTTGTTTTCCTCTGTAATTCAATTAAATTCTATTTGGTTGGGCAAACAAAAAAGACCTCTTCAAAATGGAAAAGATTAAGTAAACACAAACAAAGAGAGACCAATAAAGATGGTGTCCTGAGTCATTTTGTCTACAGCACACACTGCCTTGTTTTTCATTAAAGATGGTGTCCTGAGTCATTTTGTCTACAGCACACACTGCCTTGTTTTTCATTAAAGATGGTGTCCTGAGTCATTTTGTCTACAGCACACGCTGCCCTGTTTTCTTTTAAAGATGGTGTCCTGAGTCATTTTGTCTACAGCACACGCTGTCCTGTTTTTCTTTAAAGATGGTGTCCTGAGTCATTTTGTCTACTGCACACGTTGCCCTGTTTTTCTTTAAAGATGGTGTCCTGAGTCATTTTGTCTACTGCACACGTTGCCCTGTTTTTCTTTAAAGATGGTGTCCTGAGTCATTTTGTCTACAGCACACGTTGTCCTGTTTTTCTTTAAAGATGGTGTCCTGAGTCATTTTGTCTACAGCACACGCTGCCTCAATGGAAATCTATTCTTGCATCTAAATGTGATATACTTTCAGTGCAATACGCAAACCTAGAGAGATAAAGTATAAAGATGTTGTAGTAAAATAGAAATGACTAAGCATGCTGTGGTGTGATGCTGACAATAGTCTCATTTGTGCTTTGAATGACTTTCCATAGTATGAGTCAACTGACCCTTCTCTTCCATGGTTTAGGGTTGGAATGCTGTGGTGAGAAAACAGCTTGTCAGGTTGTTTCTGACCCTGAGGTAAGAATCATTTGACTGTGACGTTTACCGAATACAGGCCCTAAATAGACACCTACATATAAGTGAACAGAGCACTTTTTTCCAAAGCTGTCTAGCATCACGTGACTCAGTAGCCATCATTGTAATCCATTCTGACTTTAGTAGACACGTTTTACCTTTCTCTAAATAGGGGCAGCATTTGAAATAATTTGCCAACAATGTCAACCAAGTACAAATGTTTATTTTAGAAGTTATGTTTGAATATTGATTTTGTTTCCATATATTTCTATTCTTGGCTCAGTGAGTCTGTACGTCTCTCAGACATTTGTTTGAAGGAAACGCCAGGCCTGAATTCATGTAGGGCTCGGTATTGGGACGTTGTCAGTGTAAGGCAAGTCATGATAAGGGAATCTGTGTCATGGAGTCCAAGCTAAATAAACTCAGTACTGGCATACTTTATTTTTAAACCCTGCCTTGGAATATCATGCCTACCACATTGGAAAAATACAACGGTTAATATCAAAAATCTGAGGAGTAACTTTTCCTTTCCTTTTTCAGTTTTTTTTCTTTTCATTATGTTTATACAGGATTGTGTTTCATGTGCAATAAAACACCTTTTGACCTATTCCAATAAAATAGGACATTCTTGAATGTCTATTACCATGTCTGCTGGCTCGGCTGAAATTCTGTCTGAGAAGCAAACTGTACCCTGACTATGGCATTCTGGGGCACAGAACTCACCCCAGCCAGTGTGGGCTAGAACAGCACATCTTGAATGAACACAATGTCAACGGACCTAAACACTATATTATACATATAATAGATTGGAAAGAATGTTCCTATAATGTTTTCATCCTGATGGTGTTGAGAGAATCTTACTTGGTATACCTTTTTTCAAAATTTCTACAAGGGATGTGTTTTATTCCAACCTCTTTGAGAGAATAGATGCACATTGAGTCATTTTGTTTCATCAATAAGATCACAGCATTTCTTGATGACCAATTCACAACAAAAACAATGACATCTGTTGATCAAATCCATATGAGACTGTTAGACCCTCTATTATGTTTTCATGGTATGACTTATGAATTAGCTAGCTATGGAACACTCCTACCCACTGCCTCCTGTCAGACTGATGATAAATCAAGCATATTATACATCTGTTTAAATGGTGGCAACCCAAACACAAGGTCCTGAGCAGTCAGAAAAATCAATCAATCAATCAATTGGCCTTGTTAAAGTCACACCGCGTGTCGAAGGTGAGCCGTAAAAGTAGTCTTGTGTTGGAGGAGGGGTTAGGGATGGAGGGAGGGATCATTTTCTATCCCTCCTTAAGTAAATACAAGAGCTCCAGTGGTGGTTATTAGACACATCACAATCCCTGGTTATTTGGCCGGCTCTTGCTAATGGAAGACTAGTAGACTGAGTGGACGTCACAAGCGGGGGGCCTGAACAAAGAGGTCCTTTCTGTGGGCTGAGAGGTGCTGAAAGGTTGGGTGAGGGTGGCAGGAGCTGTGTAGAGAAGCCACTATCATGCTGGGCTTGACATGCTGCACGGGGGCCTACCTACAGACAAAGGCATATTATCCATCCTATACTGCAGTCAGAGCCCCCCAAGGTTGTGTATTGAGACCAGTTCACTGCTGTTGATTAGCAGGGAGGGAAAAACAACATTGCAGGCAGCAGACAGCACTGGTATAATATAATAGTGTTCCTCAACTCTTTCCTCGAGTACATTCAGTGTTAACCTTTTTTCTTCAAGCACACATCATTGGACTAATCAAGGGATTGATGATTAGTGGAGTTGTTGAACCAGGTGTGCTAGTGTGGGGCTAGAACATACATGTGTAATGTTGGAGGTACTGAAGGTCCGGAGTTGAGAAACTGGTCAAAGCTGATTGTCCATTGAGTGAGCAGGGATAAATACCTATGTGGATGTGAGGGTAGCAGGAAGCCTATTGGTTAGAGCAGTGATAAACACCTATGTGGATGTGAGGGTAGCAGGCAGCCTATTGGTTAGAGCATTGGGCCAGTAACCAAAAAGTCGCTTGTTTCGATTCCCTGATCCAGTAATGTGCAAGGCACTTAACCATAATTGCTCCTGTATGTCGTTCTGCATAAGAGTGTCTGTTAAATGTACTAGAAGATGATGTAACATGTAGTTATTGTCTGATGGGGATAAACCAAAGATCTTGATTTTGTGGTCTCCAATGTGACCTTCTGGATCTGGGTGTTGAGAGTTCTGGGCCCGTGTCCACAAAGCGTCTCAGCATAGGAGTGCTGAACTAGGATCAGTTTTGCATTTTGCATCATGATTTTAAGATTATATAGACAGATCCTAGATCAACACTCCTACTCTGAGATGCTTTGTAGATACATGCTTAGTAGAGACATTCTTGTCTCCATCTCTGGGATAAACCAGGAGTACGCTTTGTAGTTTTATAGAGGACTGAAATATGGTCCTCCCCTGTACAAACAGATGGATATTAGTGTCTTGGCAGAGATACTTGACCTGCTCCCTTTTTGGCCAAGTACCATACTCCTCCCCCTTAAAAGTTCTGGAAAACATTTTCCTTAATAATAATTAACTGTGAACACACACATCTAGCATTTCATTAAGCACTTAGTCAAGTGCAGGGAGTGTGTGTCCGGGTGGAGAAAAGGGGGCACTCTGCCCAGGCTTGCCCCATTGAATGATGGAATCTAAAAGTAAACATGGCAAAGAGTCATAGCTCATTGATTTTCAGCGCCACAGCTTTCTGACGTCACAACAACATAATCCAGACCACATGTGCCCAAAAATGACCCTCTTGAATGAGAAAGTGGTGGATGTCTGTCTGAGGAAGCTTGCATCGAACGTAAAATACAGAATTCCAATAGGACACTTATTTGTTTTTTTCAGTTGAGGGATTTTAGGGGGGAAGGTGCTGCCTGTGACTCACTCAATGGCTGTGTCGCTCTAAGGGGGTGTAGACATACACACACACGCACACAGACTTACTCTCGATCTCTCTCAGTTGGTTTAAGCTACTCAAGCGTTCAAGATACAGAGTCAGCTGATCGTGTTGATGTATGCCATCTCCGTGTAGGTCAGACATCTGGAGTTCGATGCCATCTCCGTGTAGGTCAGACATCTGGAGTTCGATGCCATCTCCGTGTAGGTCAGACATCTGGAGTTCGATGCCATCTCCGTGTAGGTCAGACATCTGGAGTTCGATGCCATCTCCGTATAGGTCAGACATCTGGAGTTCGATGCCATCTCCGTGTAGGTCAGACATCTGGAGTTCGATGCCATCTCCGTGTAGGTCAGACATCTGGAGTTCGATGCCATCTCCGTGTAGGTCAGACATCTGGAGTTCGATGCCATCTCCGTGTAGGTCAGACATCTGGAGTTCGATGCCATCTCCGTGTAGGTCAGACATCTGGAGTTCGATGCCATCTCCGTGTAGGTCAGACATCTGGAGTTCGATGCCATCTCCGTGTAGGTCAGACATCTGGAGTTCGATGCCATCTCCGTATAGGTCAGACATCTGGAGTTCGATGCCATCTCCGTGTAGGTCAGACATCTGGAGTTCGATGCCATCTCCGTGTAGGTCAGACATCTGGAGTTCGATGCCATCTCCGTGTAGGTCAGACATCTGGAGTTCGATGCCATCTCCGTGTAGGTCAGACATCTGGAGTTCGATGCCATCTCCGTGTAGGTCAGACATCTGGAGTTCGATGCCATCTCCGTGTAGGTCAGACATCTGGAGTTCGATGCCATCTCCGTGTAGGTCAGACATCTGGAGTTCGATGCCATCTCTGTATATGTCGGACGTCTGGAGTTTGAACGTATGACTGATGAGTCAAAGTAGAAGCAGCTGTTCACAGATGAATTAATCAGCTGTTTGACTGTGAATGGCACTGTTAACATGCGGTATAAATAACCCAGTAGATAATCTAGACTCAGAATTAGGAATGGATAGGGTACATTGAAGGTGACATGATCATGTTCATAACACAGATTTTGATTAAGGCTCTTGGCTTTGTTCCCTGACCACAAACAAAACAGGCTCTAGTTTTATCCTGGCAAAATAAAATTATACTAAATGACCTTTAATAACCAAGTAGTAAGTATATAATAACTACTAGTTGACCATGCCCCAGTCACTTCAGCAGACAGGCTTTACACTGAGATCCACTGTGGCAGGCATGTGTGGCTGTGAACAGGCAGGGTTAAAGCCTTTTAACCAGAGGAAAGACCTGGGGGCCTTGCGACAGGCCCGGGAACCAGAGGGGTGATTCCCTGGCCGCCGCACACAGTCCGCCTTTCACCTCCTTCTGTTCACACAAAGAGGAACTTATCCAAGCCCCCTTCTCCCTTCCCCACCTCCTCCCTCTCCCTTCCCCATCTTCCCCTCTCTCCATTCCCCACCTCCCCCTCTCTCCCCCTCTCCCTTCCTCACCTCTCCTTTCCCCACCTTCCCCTCTCTCCATTCCCCACCTCCCCCTCTCTCCCCCTCTCCCTTCCTCACCTCTCCCTTCCCCACCTTCCCCTCTCTCCATTCCCCACCTCCCCCTCTCTCCATTCCCCACCCCCCCCTCTCTCCCCCTCCACCCCCTCTCTCCCCCACTTCTTCATTATAACCAGGAGCCAGGTCTCACCACAGTATAATAAAAGCCTGCCTGGCTGAACAGCCCCTGCCAGAGAGTCACAGCAGACTAGGGAGGAGAGGAGAAGGTCCAGGTCCAACCTGTAGCAGTATACTGGAGAATAGGTGGCCAGACTGATGCTTGTACAGGTTGCTACAGTAGGTGGCAGTGTGGAGCAGTGAGTGGGAGCTATAGGATTTCCATGGAGAGGTATACAGTCATATACCAGTGTTGGCCATGTGAGTTTCCATGGTATTTGAAGATTGTTAAGAATTCTATAATACATATGTATTAGTTATGTCAAGCCCCTGTTTAGTGAGTTATCAGAATATATTAGAAAGTGGTGAAACTGTGAGATCAGACTGATGCAGTAGTACACTGGTCTACGGATACATCATGCAGGTTCACAGTGCCTCCGTCAAACAGAAACTCAAAGGGCTGGGTAAGATGGAGTGGAGCATTTGAATGTATATATTTAATGATATCTGTGAAAACGAAACAGAGAAACAGCCTAAAACATGGAAAAATAAAGTGGCAGACAAATTATTCCTGGGCAACATATGTTACTTCTCCCTCAGATGGTAGTTGTCTGCCAAAAGCACTGCTCAGACTCAGTACAGTAAAATGCTAGAAGGGTGAACAAATAAACAGAACCAAATAAGATGGCTAGAGACTAAAATAGCAACATCGGTGAAAAGCGACACTCAAACAACTGGAATAAATTATTCTGTATATTACCCAGTTATAATAATAATAATAATAATAATAATAATGTTATTATCAACAGAAAGTGAAATTGGTGTCTTCAATTACAGAAATGTAAATGGTCAACATGGTCCATTTAAGATATGGAAAGAGCAGGGAAGTGCATAACAGTGAATGGGAATAAGACAGATTGTCCACAGTATACGTTATTCACTTGGAGGCGTAGGTTCAAATCCCACTGCTAACACCAACGACTTGCAATGTGTTCAGGTAGCACTAGCAGCAGAGTGGCACCATGTTGGATCTCAGAATTCGACACTGATATATAATATTTTTTTATGAATGCAATTTCTAGTTGATAAGGCCAGTGTACATCAATTATGGTTCCAGTTCTCACATCAATGCAAATGTGCCAGCGTTAGCTATGAAGATAATTTACATCCCTAGTTCCATGAACATCTGTAATCTTCTCTAAGAGCTATATATCCTCATATCGGCTTACGTCCAACCTTGACCCATACTCACCCTTGTTCTCTTCATGTGTCTGACTCCTGCTGAAGTCGAGGTACTACCTCTCCCATTCTGCCTGTCTGACCCCTGCTGAAGTCGAGGTACTATCTCTCCCATTCTGCCTGTCTGACTCCTGCTGAAGTCGAGGTACTATCTCCCCCATTCTGCCTGTCTGACCCCTGCTGAAGTCGAGGTACTACCTCTCCCATTCTGCCTGTCTGACCCCTGCTGAAGTCGAGGTACTATCTTCCCCATTCTGCCTGTCTGACCCCTGCTGAAGTCGAGGTACTACCTCTCCCATTCTGCCTGTCTGACCCCTGCTGAAGTCGAGGTACTACCTCTCCCATTCTGCCTGTGTGACTCCTGCTGAAGTCGAGGTACTATCTCTCCCATTCTGCCTGTCTGACCCCTGCTGAAGTCGAGGTACTATCTCTCCCATTCTGCCTGTCTGACCCCTGCTGAAGTCGAGGTACTACCTCTCCCATTCTGCCTGTCTGACCCCTGCTGAAGTCGAGGTACTATCTCTCCCATTCTGCCTGTCTGACCCCTGCTGAAGTCGAGGTACTACCTCTCCCATTCTGCCTGTCTGACTCCTGCTGAAGTCGAGGTACTACCTCTCCCATTCTGCCTGTCTGACTCCTGCTGAAGTCGAGGTACTACCTCTCCCATTCTGCCTGTCTGACCCCTGCTGAAGTCGAGGTACTATCTCTCCCATTCTGCCTGTCTGACTCCTGCTGAAGTCGAGGTACTATCTCTCCCATTCTGCCTGTCTGACTCCTGCTGAAGTCGAGGTACTATCTCTCCCATTCTGCCTGTCTGACTCCTGCTGAAGCCGAGGTACTACCTCTCCCATTCTGCCTGTCTGACTCCTGCTGAAGTCGAGGTACTACCTCTCCCATTCTGCCTGTGTGACTCCTGCTGAAGCCGAGGTACTACCTCTCCCATTCTGCCTGTCTGACCCCTGCTGAAGCCGAGGTACTATCTCTCCCATTCTGCCTGTCTGACTCCTGCTGAAGCCGAGGTACTACCTCTCCCATTCTGCCTGTCTGACTCCTGCTGAAGCCGAGGTACTACCTCTCCCATTCTGCCTGTGTGACTCCTGCTGAAGGCGAGGTACTACCTCTCCCATTCTGCCTGTCTGCCTGCCTGCAGACACCTGTTCTGGATCTGTCACCGGTGGAGATTACTGTAAAACGTTAAGTTTCCTCTGGTCGCTGGCGGACTTTAAAACACAGGGGCCTTTGCAGACCGCTGGCAGTCCTTTGGGAGGCCACACACAGCCACAAGAACTCGTACAGACTGTAGCATGAGAGAAATTTAACCTGGAGAACAATCCTCCTCGGACCATGTGTGGCTCGGACTAGGATACAGGGTTCAGACAGGTGGGAAAACATGGCTGTGTCAGGGTTGACTGACGTCTCGGCTGTCTCAGGATGGGCTGTTATGACCTGGAACATACAGATACTATACTATACTGTAGATATTATGTTATAACCTGGAACATACAGATACTATACTATACTGTAGATATTCTGTTATGGCCTGGAACATACAGATACTATACTATACTGTAGATATTCTGTTATGGCCTGGAACATACAGATACTATACTATACTGTTGATATTCTGTTATGACCTGGAACATACAGATACTATACTATACTGTAGGTATTCTGTTATGACCTGGAACATACAGATACTATACTATACTGTAGATATTCTGTTATGACCTGGAACATACAGATACTATACTATACTGTAGGTATTCTGTTATGACCTGGAACATACAGATACTATACTACACTGTAGATATTATGTTATAACCTGGAACACACAGATACTATACTATACTGTAGATATTCTGTTATGACCTGGAACATACAGATACTATACTATACTGTAGGTATCCTGTTATGGCCTGGAACATACAGATACTATACTATACTGTAGGTATTCTGTTATGTCCTGGAACATACAGATACTATACTATACTGTAGGTATCCTGTTATGGCCTGGAACATACAGATACTATACTATACTGTAGGTATTCTGTTATGGCCTGGAACATACAGATACTATACTGTAGGGATTCTGTGATGATACTGTAGTATTTAATATCACTCCCACATGATTCTTCCCAAACGCAAGTGGCAGGTAGCCTGTTGGTTAGAGTGTTGAGCCAGTAACACAGTGACAAATATGTTGTACAGTACATACCACAGTACAGTACTATGAATTGTACACTTGACCTTATTCACACTGTTCTCACTGATCCAGTATCAATGATTCTGACCGTGAAACTCATGGGTCGTGTTCCGTATCTGTATGTTTCACGTCATAACAGAATACCTACAGTAGTATCTGTATGTTCCACATCATAACAGAATACCTACAGTAGTATCTGTATGTTCCAGGTCATAACAGAATACCTACAGTAGTATCTGTATGTTCCACGTCTTAACAGAATACCTACAGTAGTATCTGTATGTTCCACGTCATAACAGAATACCTACAGTAGTATCAGTATGTTCCACGTCATAACAGAATACCTACAGTAGTATCTGTATGTTCCACGTCATAACAGAATACCTACAGTAGTATCTGTATGTTCCACATCATAACAGAATACCTACAGTAGTATCTGTATGTTCCACGTCATAACAGAATACCTACAGTAGTATCTGTATGTTCCACGTCATAACAGAATACCTACAGTAGTATCTGTATGTTCCACGTCATAACAGAATACTTACAGTAGTATCTGTATGTTCCACGTCATAACAGAATACCTACAGTAGTATCTGTATGTTCCACGTCATAACAGAATACCTACAGTAGTATCTGTATGTTCCACGTCATAACAGAATACTTACAGTAGTATCTGTATGTTCCACGTCATAACAGAATACCTACAGTAGTATTTGTATGTTCCACATCATAACAGAATACCTACAGTAGTATCTGTATGTTCCACATCATAACAGAATACCTACAGTAGTATCTGTATGTTCCACATCATAACAGAATACCTACAGTAGTATCTGTATGTTCCACGTCATAACAGAATACCTACAGTAGTATCTGTATGTTCCACGTCATAACAGAATACCTACAGTAGTATCTGTATGTTCCACGTCATAACAGAATACCTACAGTAGTATCTGTATGTTCCACGTCATAACAGAATACTTACAGTAGTATCTGTATGTTCCACGTCATAACAGAATACCTACAGTAGTATCTGTATGTTCCACGTCATAACAGAATACCTACAGTAGTATCTGTATGTTCCACGTCATAACAGAATACCTACAGTAGTATCTGTATGTTCCACGTCATAACAGAATACCTACAGTAGTATCTGTATGTTCCAGGTCATAACAGAATACCTACAGTAGTATCTGTATGTTCCACGTCATAACAGAATACCTACAGTAGTATCTGTATGTTCCACATCATAACAGAATACCTACAGTAGTATCTGTATGTTCCACGTCATAACAGAATACTTACAGTAGTATCTGTATGTTCCAGGTCATAACAGAATACCTACAGTAGTATATGTATGTTCCACGTCTTAACAGAATACCTACAGTAGTATCTGTATGTTCCACGTCATAACAGAATACTTACAGTAGTATCTGTATGTTCCAGGTCATAACAGAATACCTACAGTAGTATCTGTATGTTCCAGGTCATAACAGAATGCCTACAGTAGTATCTGTATGTTCCAGGTCATAACAGAATACCTACAGTAGTATCTGTATGTTCCATGTCATAACAGAATACCTACAGTAGTATCTGTATGTTCCACGCCATAACAGAATACCTACAGTAGTATCTGTATGTTCCACGTCATAACAGAATACCTACAGTAGTATCTGTATGTTCCACGTCATAACAGAATACCTACAGTAGTATCTGTATGTTCCACGCCATAACAGAATACCTACAGTAGTATCTGTATGTTCCAGGTCATAACAGCATACCCACAGTAGTATCTGTATGTTCCACGCCATAACAGAATACCTACAGTAGTATCTGTATGTTCCACGTCATAACAGAATACCTACAGTAGTATCTGTATGTTCCAGGTCATAACATAATACCTACAGTAGTATCTGTATGTTCCAGGTATTAATACACATGTGTGAAATAGGACAAGTATAAGCAATTATTAAATGCAAAGCTCTTTAGCTTATTTACACTGTTAGTTTAAATACACTACTGTTATCAAGACATGTTATCACAAGAAGCTAACACTGCTTGTAGATACCCAGAGGGATGTTCTCAGCTTAAATACACTGCTGTTTTTACTGACATGTCACATCCAGTATCACAGCCAGTATCACTCAGGCCCATACTTGTATCTGTGCCATATGCATACTGTACGTTATCATGACTGCCATGGGGGTATTATAACGAGGCAAGTGTAACATGATGTTACTTTATAACAGTGTATCTAATACATACAGTACACATATTGAGATGAGAGAGAAAGAGAGAGGTGGGAGAAAAAGGGAGACAGAGAGTGAGGAGAGAGGGATAGTGATATGGAGGATAGAAGGAGGAGAGAGGGAGAAAGAGAGTGAGGAGAGAGAGAGTAAGGAGAGAGGGAGGAGAGAGAGAGTGTGTGAGGAGAGAGGGAGTGAGAGAGGGAGGAGAGAGAGTGGGGCGAGAGGGAGAGAGAGAGGGAGAACGATAGGGAGGATAGAGTGAAGAGAGGGAGAGAGAGGCCTAAGAGAGAAAGGAGAGAGAGGAGAGAGAGGGAGGCGAGAGAGTGTGTGAGGAGAGAAGGAGGATAGAGGGAGGAGAGAGAGAGTGTGTGAGGAGAGTGGGAGGATAGAGGGAGGAGAGAGAGAGAGTGTGTGAGGAGAGTGGGAGAGCGATAGGGAGGATAGAGGGTAGAGAGGGATAGAGAGGGAAAGAGAGAGAGAGGAGAGAGAGGGAGGAGAGCGGGAGAGTAAGGAGAGAGGGAGGAGAGAGAGAGTGTGTGTGAGGAGAGAGGGAGTGAGAGAGGGAGGAGAGAGGGAGAGCAATAGGGAGGACAGAGGGTAGAGAGGGAGAGAGAGGGAGAAGAGAGAGAGAGAGAGAGAGAGACAGAGAGAGACAGAGAGAGACAGAGAGAGACAGAGAGAGAGAGAGAGAGAGAGAGAGAGAGTGAGGAGGGAAGGAGGATAGAGGGAAGATAGAGGGGGGGGGGAGAACAGAGGGAGAGAAGGACAGATAAATAAATAGACTGATAAGGAGAATGAGAGATAATCAACTTCATGGCTGTTTATCTAATACAGAGTGCACAGCGAGTCGACAGCTGGAGACGGAGAGGCAGAGAGAGAGAGGAAATGAATCTGAGTGAGATCAGGGCAGTTCAGGCTCTATCTGAACTAATTCATGGAGCAGCTCTGTTTTTGTTTCTCCAACACCTCCGTAATTAGGTATATGAATTACTCTGCTGATGGCCAGAGGAGGCCTTTATAAACCTCCAGGAAGACTGTCTCTGGCTGCTTGGCTGATATATTTATGAGAGCAAGCAAATGCTAACACTATTGATGTTTCCATAATCACCTTCTCTGGGTTGAAGGGCTAGTCATGAGTGACTGCAAGGGAGTGCTAAGTCTGCATCCCAAATGGGCACCCTATTCCCTATTTAGTGCACTACTTTGACCAGGGCCTGGCCAACAGTGATGGACTATATGGGAAATAGGGTGCCATTTGGAATGCAGACTAAATGTATCTAACAGATTGTGTAATGGAAGAATGTGGAGAATCTTAGTTGGATAGAGATCAGCCTTGGGCTTAAGTATGACAGTGTTGTAAATTCTCAGACATAAACACATGGACAGAGATGGAAATGTTTTCAACAGGATCTCACTGTTTTACCCAATTTTACTTAAGATTCTGACGTTTATCCATTCTGCAAATGTCAAATTTGGTGATGTTTTGGACACCCTGTGTTCCTTTTCCTGCTGCCACTCCTCCTTTATGCAAGCTCCTCCTGCATTCATTCTGATTGGTTCAATGAAGGGAGAAGGTTTGGGATAGGGTTAAATAAATAGTTATATCACTGGGATTGAACACGCGACCCTCGGACCCGGAGATAAACCCAAGCCAACTTGATTGTAGTCTCGCTCACCGTTGCCCCTAGTGGCTGGTTTTAAAGCCATCTTCCAACAGCCTCAGGACACGCAGTTTGAAGTGAATCTTGAGCAACCTTGCTGAGCGTTTTAGGGGTGAGGTGGATTAATAACTGAGTTACAGTGGTTTTGTATGAGTGACTTCATTACCTAGTTTTACCTGAGTGCCAATCAAGGTCAGTTTATTTACCCAGGGAAGGCAAATATACATACTGCTCCAGTAACTTCTCAGGCTTTGTGTATTAGGGGTGTGTGTGTGTGTGTGTGTGTTGCAGGTGCCAAGGAGTATTCCCTCTGCAGTACTCCAGAGCAAAGCAAGCCAACATCAGCTGGATTGAGACTGACAATCCTGACAGCATTATAGCCGCACACTCATGAACCTACACACACACAAGCACACACAGAGTCTGTCAGTCAAACCCTCACACATGCACGCACGCACAGTCACAGACTCAGTCACACAAACACACCCCTAATCTGCATCCCCAGGATTTGTGTCCAAACTACTCCTACGTAGTCTATAGGCTGTGGTCTCTCTGTTTGTTCTCTGTTGCCGAGCGTAGATTTTAAATAAACATGGCTTGATAAGCCAGGGGCCAGACCGTGACCTTTAGCCCCTCGAAGTTCCGATTGGGGTCCTGGGGCATGAGGTTTACCAGGTGACACTGTCTACATCCCAAATGCCCCCCTATTCCCTATACAGTTAGGGCCCATAGGGCTCCCATCAAAAGTAATGCACTATGTAGGGAATAGGAGGTAATTTGGGAGGAAGCCACAGGGATAGCCCCAAATTAATTAAGAACATTTCTGGGGATGGGGAGGTTGGTAAACATTTGGAGTGGATGAGGGGGTGTTGGTAGGAAATTGACTCTGTCCAGAGTGTCCTGACCTAGAGGTGACTAGGTTAAGAGGGACATGGTAACCAAGAGGTGACTAGGTTAAGAGGGACATGGTGACCAAGAGGTGACTAGGTTAAGAGGGAAATGGTAACCAAGAGGTGACTAGGTTAAGAGGGACATGGTGACCTAGAGGTGACTAGGTTAAGAGGGACATGGTAACGAGAGGATCAGCTCTTCAGATTTTCCCTCCCAGCGATGGACCACCATAGGATCCTTTTTTATGCAAGCATCACTGCATTTGTTTCTTAATCTCACTTTGCAATCTATGCAATATTTGCCATTTAATATCTTTAAATCTATCCATTGATTTCCTTTTTGTAGTTTTATTTGTTTATAAAGCAATAAATACTGAAGATGTCATGATTTATTATATTTTTTACCCATATTGTAGCGACTTCAACCCAACAATAGTGACCTCGTCAAGAGGTTCAGACCTGGTGTAAAGTTTAAAGTTTTGGCAGTCACTGGACCCAGGCTTTATATCCCGGTCTTGGCTAGCTCCAAAATTGCTACACTGGTGTCAGAAGTGGGATGGCGCCCGTGAGGCCATCAGAGAGGCATGTACACGTGAGGGACTTGGTATAGAGAAGCATGGGGACAAGGGGGTAATGTAGCAACTTTAACCCAACACCTAGTGACCTCGTCAAGAGGTTTGGACTTCTTGGCA
This sequence comes from Salvelinus alpinus, assembly GCF_045679555.1. NCBI lineage: Eukaryota > Metazoa > Chordata > Actinopteri > Salmoniformes > Salmonidae > Salvelinus > Salvelinus alpinus. Next base: position 23,185,754 of record NC_092086.1, read on the forward strand.
TAATGGTTAAGGTGTTGGCTTGACAGTCTCTAGATCCTGCATCGAGTAGGGGTCTTGACTACCCCCTGAAATCCGTATAATATCATACATTGTCATACATTTACATTTCAGTCATTTAGTAGATGCTCTTATCCAGAGCGACTTAACGGCTGTTCTGCATCTATTGCAGCGGCTGGGCGTCACTTTCCTTCAGTTAGAAAACATGTAATACTAAAACACTGCTTGTTAAAAATGACTTCAGGGAAAACAGGAGAATGTCACCTTTAGCATTACAGTGATAAAAGCATAGTTTACATCAAGTTGTGATTTTGGATGGGAGCAGAATCTCCTAAAACAGCTGATTTCCTCATGAAAATTATCTACAACGTCCCCCTTACAGTATATCTCCTGTTTTTGTCAAGTCAAGGACAACCAAACATTCTGTAATTAAATATCAGTGGTGTATGTAGTCAAACTAGTGTTTTAAATCGTTGTTTCAAGCCTTGGTTATTAAAATATCAAGGTAACATTAGCTAGCCTGTAAAAGGTCTGGGTGTAGCTGGTGCAGAGGAGTCAGGCGCACGACAGCAGAGATGAGTAATAAAAGTAACTTTACTCAAAATTACCAAATACATGTAGTAATACCAAGCCCACACAAAAGGACTGAAATACATAAAACAAACACGCACAAAAACCATGGGGAAAACAGAGGGTTAAATAATTAACATGTAATTGTGGAATTGAAACCAGGTGTGTAAAACAAAGACAAAACAAATGGAAATCACGCTTCACCATCTGGCACTCCGACAGATGAATCTGGGTTAGGCAGATGCCAGGAGAACGCTACCTGCCCCCAATGCATAGTGCCATCTGTAAAGGTAGCTGGAGGAGGAATAATGGTCTGGGGCTGTTTTACATGGTTCAGGCTCTGCCCCTTAGTTCCAGTGATGGGAGTTCTTAAAGCCTTCCCAGAACAGTGGAGGCTGTCATAGCAGCAAAGGGGTGCCAACTCCATATGAGCTAGTTCGTGTCCACATACTTTTGGTCATGTAGTGTATCTACTTCAATGACCACGTACCCCTGCACATCAACTCAGTACTGGTCCCCCGTGTTAACAGTATAGCCAAGTTATCATTACTCATTGAGTATTTATTATTATTTGTATTATTACGTGTTATTCATTTTCTATTATATCTATATTTTCTCTCTCTCTGCATCGTTGGGAAGGGCCTGTAAATTAGCATTTCACTGCTAGTCTACACCTGTTGTTTACAAAGTACGAGACAAATACAATTTTATTTAAAATTGGACTACATTTTACATTTACATTTTAAGTCATTTAGCTGACGCTCTTATCCAGAGCGACTTACAAATTGGAAAGTTCATACATTTTCATCCTGGTCCCCCCGTGGGGAATGAACCCACAACCCTGGCGTTGCAAGCGCCATGCTCTACCAACTGAGCCACACGGGACCACAAAGGACCACAAAGTGAGAAATGGGAAATGGCACTGGTGCACGTTATCAAACATGTTACTTGTAAATTGCTGTTTCAACCACAACTGCTTAGTAAATAGTGTGTTGTAACATTGGCTGAGAAGATGCCTTGGTCAATCAAGGCAACTTTATTACAATAGCCAATGTGGTTAACCCTGATACTACCGACAGGGATTATTTTGACATCAGAGGCACATTTTTTATCATAGCTGGAAGCAGTTTGTTAAATCCTTCAAAATGTTCATGACTTTGTCAATCAACTTGTTCTTAACCGGGAATGCAACAGTCGTAATCCAGGACAGTCCAGCATAGATGAGCAGCCAACATGTTTATGACGCAATTTAGTCTAAAAGGTCAAAGGTAATGCAGTAGCACAGAAGTGCAGTGTATCTCAAATGTAAAATATATGCGTTCTCCACACTCTCGACCTAATAAGAACGTACTCAAGATAATGCCCTCGATCAACGGACTCGCAGCATGGGAGCGTGTAGCACGGTAGTATTGAAAAACACCCACTGTGTTACAATTGGCCCGTTATTGCCCCAGGTCTCCCCTATCTCACTGCCAAAGCAAGAATCTACCATTAGATAATAACATAACGACAGACAGTGATCTCAATATCCTATATAAATTCCCCTGACTGAAACAAATGTAGAGCCAAACAGGCGGAGGCTGAGGGGGTTGGAGGCTAACAAAATGAGACTAGCATAGCAGGTAACGCATGCTAGGGCAACAGCACATTAGCAAGAACACCTAGTGCATAGCTTGCGCACGCTAGCCATCAGAGGACATACAGTATGTGGGGTAATGGTCAACTTAAATAGACCGCTATGTAAAGGTAGAGAGATGAATCTAATTGGTGCAATATCAGTTTATGACAACGCCTGACGGTCAGATGAACTCAGGTTTTCTGTCTGAACTGGCCTCGCTTTATTATTTAGAGGGAAGTAAGAAAAAAAGGTTGACAGTTTTTTTTAACAACATGATATGAGGCTAATTCAGCTAATTCAGGGTGTTTCCCCAAATCCCCATCCCTTCCTTTTCACATGTTGTTTATGTAGTCGATGTGAAATGGCTAGATAGTTTGAGCTGTGCACTAGTACCATTCAATAGGTGATGTCACTCTGAGACCTAGTAGTAATTGTTTCCTGCACCATGTTATTGGTATGCTTGTCATCAGCAATGACTCGGAAGTTTGTCAGGATCAAAATAAATATGAAAGGAACAAAGCCCAGGTAAGAAGTTGGAGGAAAACCGTCCTCAGTCTTCTGAAAACCTAACCCTGCTAGTTTAAATTTTTTAGTCAGACAATTACACAAATGTTAATGCTGAAGAGGACGACCACTGAGGAATGCAGACAATTAGAGAATTAGTGTAGGAGGAATTTGGCCATAATTCAATCTGACTCCATGATCATGTGGATGCTATAACGGTAAACATAACATAACATAAGATAACATAACATAACATAACATAAGCGTATCTGATGGTTCTCGTCAAAGGAGCGAGCCTTGAATCACCACTCTGAATACCAGAAGTTGCACGTGTCAATGTTTACCGTTATGCCACTATTTAAGAGGCTGAAAGACAAAGAGCTAATGTCTTGCAATCCATGTCCTAGCATTACATGATTGAGTTAACCTTAGCTCAGAGTTGCACAGTTCGAGGCCAAGCATATATGCTATGTGTAGCGTGAATAACATTTACCATTAGACCACTCACCAATTAATAACTCAATGAATATTACTCAGAACTATGAGGACTACCGTTTGTATCAATGTAAAAGCCTTAACGGCATACACCACTATCATACAAATGGACATCAGGAGATCAGTTTACCAATGACTCCATGAGCAAAGTTTCAACACAGCTTTTCTTCTTCCAGACCGTCAAATCCCAGTATCTCTCATCGTCTAATTAACATCAATTTCTCTAATCTAATCACCACACCTCAAAACGTATTTTTCAAATGGCCCCATAGTCTATGTCCAGTCATATCTGTTTAGTAACAACATAGCAAAAGCTGTATATGTGAACGTACTACTAATGCAGCGTCATAGCTGGGTATCTATTCTATGATCCCAGATAGTAGCAGTTGGTATTAAGCTCAGGTGGTCATGGTTACTGTTTGCTAGTGGGATCAACTCTGTGACATGCAGTGTATGATGTGTGGTCCAAGCATGGGTTTAAAAAGTGGTACTTAAAGTTACTACTTTGTGTGTGTGTGTGTGTGTGTGCGTCATTTCTGCCGTATCCCTTAATTAAGAAACAAGAGAAGTGCTCATGACTCTCTGCCTCTTACCATACTTTATCCTTCATTCCATTCTGATGAATTTATTTGTGTATCTCAGGTGTGTAAGTTAAGAATGTTTCCGTCAGCCTACTCTAACGTATTCTTCCTCTCTCTCCAATTGGGTTTACACACAGTCTCACATAAAAATAGTTTCCAAGTGAGTGCCAAAGCAAATTCGGGAAAATAAAGTGAAAATATTTCCTTCTTTAAAGAAGAACGAAGGTCCTTGGCTTATTTGTAATGAAACTTGCTGGTTCCAGCCCGGGCCGGCCCTTCGCCCTTTCTGAGGCGTCTTTGTAGGCCGGCAAACGTCCGACGAAACCACAAATTATCATTGGAGCAAGGCAGGCCTCATGCCTCCCCAGGGTGGCCAAGGACGCCTCCCCTGAAGGCCGGGATTTACTGCATCTGTCCAAATAAACATGTCAAAGCAGAGAGAGAGAGAGAGAGAGAGAGAGAGAGAGAGATGAACCTGGAGAAGAGTCCCCTAAGCAAGCTGGTCCTAGGGCTCTGTTCACAAACACAAACACACCCCACAGAGCCCCAGGACAACAGCACAATTAGACCCAACCAAATCATGAGAAAACAAAAAGATAATTACTTGACACATTGGAAAGAATTAACAAAAAAACAGAGCAAACTAGAATGCTATTTGGCCCTAAACAGAGAGTACACAGTGGCAGAATACCTGACCACTGTGACTGACCCAAACTTAAGGAAAGCTTTGACTATGTACAGACTCAGTGAGCATAGCCTTGCTATTGAGAAAGGCCGCCGTAGGCAGACATGGCTCTCAAGAGAAGACAGGCTATGTGCACACTGCCCACAAAATGAGGTGGAAACTGAGCTGCACTTCCTAACCTCCTGCCCAATGTATGACCATATTAGAGAGACATATTTCCCTCAGATTACACAGATCCACAAAGAATTCGAAAACAAATCCAATTTTGATAAACTCCCATATCTACTGGGTGAAATTCCACAGTGTGCCATCACAGCAGCAAGATTTGTGACCTGTTGCCACAAGAAAAGGGCAACCAGTGAAGAACAAACACCACTGTAAATACAACCCATATTTATGTTTATTTATTTTAACTTGTGTGCTTTAACCATTTGTACATTGTTACAACACTGCATATATATAATATGACATTTGTAATGTCTTTATTGTTTTGAAACTTCTGTATGTGTAATGTTTACTGTTCATTTTTATTGTTTATTTGACTTTTGTATATTACCTACCTCACTTGCTTTGGCAATGTTAACACATGTTTCCCATGCCAATAAAGCCCCTTGAATTGAATTGAATTGAGAGAGACAGAGACAGAGACAGAGAGAGAGAGCGAGAGAGAGAGAGAGAGCGAGAGAGAGAGAGAGAGAGAGAGAGAGAGAGAGAGAGAGAGAGAGAGAGACAGAGAGACAGAGAGAGAGAGAGTGGGAGAGACACAGAGAGAGAGAGAGAGAGAGTGAGAGACACAGAGAGAGAGAGTGGGAGAGAGAGAGAGAGAGATTATTGACTGTTTTATTTTATTGTTACTATTTTTATATTTAATTTTGTATTATTATTTACTGCCATTCTATATTATTATTTGTCATTGTTTATACTTTTATTACAATGTATATTGTATACATTGTTGCTTTGGCAATATGGACACAATGTTTTTCATGCCAATAAAGCAGCTTGAATTTGAATTTGAATTTGAGAGAGAGAGAGAGAGAGAGAGACAGAGAGAGAGAGAGAGAGAGAGAGAGAGAGAGAGAGAGAGAGAGAGAGAGAGAGAGAGAGAGAGAGAGAGAGAGAGAGAGAGAGAGAGAGAGAGAGAGAGAGAGAGAGAGAGAGAGAGAGAGAGAGAGAGAGAGAGAGAGAGAGACAGACAGAGAGAGAGAGAGAGACAGAGACAGAGAGAGAGAGAGAGAGAGAGAGAGAGAGAGAGAGAGAGAGAGAGAGAGACAGAGAGAGAGACAGAGAGAGAGAGAGAGAGAGAGAGAGAGAGAGAGAGAGAGAGAGAGAGAGAGAGACAGAGAGAGAGACGAGAGAGAGAGAGAGAGAGAGAGAGAGAGAGAGAGAGAGAGAGAGAGAGAGAGAGAGAGAGACAGAGAGAGAGAGAGAGAGACAGAGAGAGAGAGAGAGAGAGAGAGAGAGAGAGAGAGAGAGAGAGCAGAGAGAGAGAGAGAGAGAGAGAGAGAGAGAGAGAGAGACAGAGAGAGAGAGAGAGAGAGAGAGAGAGAGAGAGAGAGAGAGAGAGAGAGAGAGAGACAGAGCACTCTTCATGTAGAGTAAGAGAGTCAGATCCTACACCTTAGTGTGTCTGTGTCTATGGGAGAGAGTGATGTAGGGTGGCTGCTGCTGCCATGCTCTGGGATTAGGGATTCGGGAACATGGCCACACACCAGCAATTAGACTAGCTTTTTCAAATAAAGTGTGTCCTGGTTAGAATGAACAGTTATAAATACATGTTGCTGGTTAGAATGAACAGTTATAAATACATGTTGCTGGTTAGAATGAACAGTTATAAATACTGTAAGGACTGACACCGGAGATGAGAAGCAGGAACGGGGAGTCAACATTTAATCAGGAAACAGACAAAGACCAAGACAAGAACAGCGCTAACACACGGGTACAAAACGACAAACGACAATTAATTCTGAAGCAAGGAACAGAGCGGGGAACCAGACAGATATAGGGGAGGTAATGACAGAGGGGATTGAGTCCAGGTGAGTCCAATAATCGCTGATGCGCGTGACGGGGGGAAGGCAGGTGTGTGTAATGATGATGGCAGGAGTGCATAATGCTGGGGAACCTGGCACCTTCAAGCGCCAGGGAGGGAGCGGGAGCAGGCATGACAAGTATCTCATGCTTACGTGCATTTATAGTGGACATATTTCCATCCCTTACATTCACCTTTTAGGGAGTGATTGCTGCAGTTTCTATGTTGTGCCCTGAACCTTATTTTGCAATGTAACTCATCTTCAGTTAGATAAATGTAATTGTACCAGTATTCAAGTTTAAGTCAAGTCATGAACACATATAGTGCAAAGGTGCTAAAGCAATGTTTCTGTGGCTTCTTGCCTTTACAACATCATAAGGCGGGGTTACGTGCATGGGGCAAGTATACCCTGTAGACATAAACCTGTGAGATCGTTAGAAGAAGTGTAGGAGTAGATAGAGACCACATGTGTTGTCCAGTTCCTTGTCAGTGCAGGTCTGGAGTTGATCAAACGGTGGCTGCAGGAGCCTTTGCAAGAGGAATCATCAGGAGTCTGGAAGATTGAGGATTCTCCACTGGACTACTGGAGAAAAGGGGAAAATCCATGCATGAAGGTGCCTCGATACACACACACACACACACACACACACACACACACACACACACACACACACACACACACACACACACACACACACACACACACACACACACACACACACACACACACACACACACACACACACACACACACACACACACACACACACACACACACACTTTATGCTTTACTTTATACATTTAAATGTAATACAATTCAAAGGTGTGGTCACCTTTGATAGCCCCTAAATAAGATCTGGTGCAACCAATTACCTTCAGAAGTCAAATAAATAGTTAAATAATTTCCACCTGTGTGCAATCTAAGTGTCATATGATATGTCATAGAAACAGAAGCCTCACAAGTCCACAACTGGCAGCCTCATTAAATAGTACCCGCAAAACACCAGTCTCAACGTCAACAGTGCAGAGGCGACGCGCGCCTTCTAGGCATCGTTTTTTTGCAACTCTGCCTAGAAGGCCAGCATCCCATCTCTTCACTGTTGACGTTGAGACTGGTGTTTTGTGGGTACTATTTAACAAAGCTGCCAGTTGAGGACTTGTGAGGCGTCTGTTTCTCAAACCCACAATTGCTGATGCTCCAGATACTCAACTAGTTTAAAGAAGGCTGTTTTTTTTGCTTCTTTAATCAGAACAACAGTTTTCAGCTGTGCTAACATAATTGCAAAGGGGTTTTCTAATGATCAATTAGCCTTTTAAAATGATAAACGTGGATTAGCTAACACAACGTGCCATTGGAACACAGGAATGATGGTTGCTGATAATGGGACTCTGTACGCCTATGTAGATATTCCATGAAAAATCTGCCATTTCCAGCTACAATAGTCATTCACAACATTAACAATGTCTATACTGTATTTCTGCTAAATTTGATATTATTTTAATGGACAAAAAATGTGCTTTTCTTTCAAAAACAAGGACATTTCTAAGTGACCCCAAACATTTGAACGTTAGTGTATGTACGGTCACTGTGGGGACGACGTCATCAATGCACTTATTAATGAAGCCGGTGACTGAGGTGGTATACTACTCAATGCCATTGGATGAATCCTCAAACATATTCCAGTCTGTGCTAGCGAAACAGTCCTGTAGCGTATCATCCGTGTAGTGTATTGAGCGAGTCACTGGTACTTCCTGCTTTAGTTTCTTCTTGTAAACAGGAATCAGGAGGATAGAATTATGGTCAGATTTGCCATATGGAGGGCGAGGGAGAGCTTTGTAATCGTCTCTGTGTGTGGAGTAAAGGTGGTCTAGAGTTTTTTCCTCTGGTTGAACATGTGACATGCTGGTAGAAATTAGGTAAAAATAATTTAATTTTGCCTGCATTTAAGGCCCCGGCCACTAGGAGCGCCGCATCTGGATGAGCATTTTCTTGTTTGCTTATGGCCTTATACAGCTCACTGAGCGAGGTTTTAGTGCTACCAGTACATCTCTGATTTTGTCAATATCAGATTTTTTTTTGAAGTTACTGTGAAGTAAAATCATAATTGTCATCAACATAATAGTACATTCTAGTATATATTGTACCTTATATGTTTCTACTTTACAAAATTACATTTTCATTATGTAGTTCTCAAAATCTGTAGCTGACAAACCAGTTTAAAATCTATAGGTTTACCAAACGGTTAAGTGATTATCAATTTAGAGCAGTCGGATTAAGTAATAGTAAATTCTGTTTTAACAAATGAAAAAACAATCATATCAAAAGAAATGTGAGCATTGCTTTGTGAAAAGCAAGTACTTTATTTAAACATCTATTGCAATGTGAAACGTATTTCTAGAATAAACCCTGATTAAGTTTGATGAAAAATGTATTTTGTGTCCTCCCTAATCGTTACTGGTGTTATCTACAAACATGTAAATCAGGAGTGTCCTGTAAGATCTCAGAGCAGTCCTCAGGGTATATCATGACAGATTCTCTACCCCCACTGACCTTTCTCCCTCAGCTCCTCTGTCAACAGTCTGCTGGATTGACTAATCTGTTGCTTCCATTACGGTACAGAAAGGGTCTCCAGTGGCCCATAGTTGAGGAATCTTCAGTCTTCCTCTCTTTGTGTGTGTGTTTGTTCATGTGTGTGTGTGTGTGTGTGTGTGTGTGTGTTTATGCGTGCGTATGTGTACTATCATCACATGAGTATGTGGGTGCATGTATATTCTTCAGGGAGAGAATTTTTAAAGCACAGTATATACTTTTATCATCCGTGCCATGGTTATATGTGACCTTAATAAAATCTGTTGTTTTCAGCACAAACTTGAAGTCCTGTACATGGTTCATAAAACAGTGAAGGAGCTAAACCATATATTTTTTATGTTGAGCATAAAATCGATTTCTTGTACGTAAAACCTGGTTGACTGTGAAAACGGCAAAATAAGTGAAATATATTTCCTGTCATTTCAGTTCTATTGGTGTAAATTTGGAGATTACAGGTTAAGCCTATACTCTATATATACACACACACACACACACACACACACACACACACACACACACACACACACACACACACACACACACACACACACACACACACACACACACACACACACACACACACGCACACAGACAGACAGACAGACAGACAGACAGACAGACAGACAGACAGAGACAGACAGACAGAGACAGACAGAGACAGACAGACAGACAGACACAGACAGACAGACAGATAGACACACACACACAGACACACACACACCTTCACAGTACAGATTCATACTAATAAAGCAGCTGGGCCGTTGGATAAATGCGCACATTATTTTATTATTGTCCCAAAGAGGCTAAACTGTTCCATTAATAATGAGAATGATTGATAGTGGTAATTCACCCTGCATTGTAACTACAGTAGTGCACTTTTGTAACATCGCATTCAGTAGTTCATATTGGAGGAGAGAGAGCAAGGCCTTTTACTCTACATGTATTCTACCACTGATAAAGTTACTTATGAACAGAACAAATATACAGTATTATTAATGAGTGTACTGTATCTACTGTATTCATCATATTGCCTTTATTGTTGTGTTATTAACTCTCCATTACTGTCTAACCATTTTTATATGATGTATTTGTCATGATGTTTAAGCACAATCTTCATAGAGATACAGTACATTACAACTAAACGTGCGGAGAGTTTAGTTCTTGTTGTTTGTCCTCGCTACTGTTGAAATGGCAGCCCATCAACTTGGAGCTGTCATTGGAGGAAAACATCCATTTGACAGTGAAGTTGAAAAATGTAACACCTTTTGTCAATCTCTCTGCAGATGTTCCACCTGATTGGCTGACAAACACGCACACACGCACACGCACACGCACATGCACACGCACACGCACACACACACACACACAGGGTTGAGCAGAGTTGGCAGACCTGGTAGCTCCATGCATTGCAATCGAACAACTGTTTTCCTGAAAGATTCCCCCTGCACTGCCACTGGAATAACAGTCACTCTGTGTCAGTGAGTTCAAGTAAAACAAATTAGACCCATGATTAATGAATGGGAATAACAGCTCAACACACTGACAGAACAGGCCACAGTGATGGGAGTCCCAGACGGAGATCCCCTTCAGTCCCCTTCTGCCCTCAGAGCTGACATTAACCCGTTTAGTATCAACACCAGGTCTCCCCGAGCTCCCATCACTAGGCTGCTGCTGCCCATATAACTCACTCTCACTATGAGCACCTTACAGGGCCCTAGGAGCTCCTCTCTCTAAACCAGGCCAACCTACTACACACAGTCAGTCAGTCAGACTCATGTATATCATAGCAGTGTTCGTTGACTTATGAAAGTCTATGAGAGCCTATGCACACACACACCTCTCTGTGTGAAATGTCTAGGATATTGAAATAGTGAAAAAACGGTTCAGCACGGCTAATTAATTTCCATAATGTTAAATGCAAACATGTTTCCGAGCAGGCTCCTTTGTCAGAGCAGTGTTGCGTCTCAGTGGAAAATATAACATGTTTGAAATATTGGTTAGAGTGCCAGGACACTACAACTATCTAGATTTGTAATATGTTTGAACATATTAAAAGTAGAATGTATGTTGAATGATATTTACATTTTTTTTAATACAATTCATTAAAAAAAATCACATCTTTGGCTAACATAATGACTGTTATCTGACTAACATAATGCCTGTTATCTGGCTAACATAATGCCTGTTATCTGGCTAACATAATACCTGTTATCTGGCTAACATAATGACTGTTATCTGGCTAACATAATGACTGTTATCTGGCTAACATAATGCCTGTTATCTGGCTAACATAATGACTGTTATCTGGCTAACATAATGACTGTTATCTGGCTAACATAATACCTGTTATCTGACTAACATAATACCTGTTATCTGGCTAACATAATGACTGTTATCTGGCTAACATAATGACTGTTATCTGGCTAACATAATGACTGTTATCTGGCTAACATAATGACTGTTATCTGGCTAACATAATGACTGTTATCTGACTAACATAATACCTGTTATCTGACTAACATAATACCTGTTATCTGGCTAACATAATACCTGTTAACTGGCTAAATAATGCCTGGTATCTGGCTAACATAATGACTGTTATCTGGCTAACATAATACCTGTTATCTGGCTAACATAATACCTGTTATCTGGCTAACATAATGACTGTTATCTGGCTAAATAATGCCTGTTATCTGGCTAACATAATGCCTGTTATCTGGCTAACATAATACCTGTTATCTGGCTAACATAATACCTGTTAACTGGCTAACATAATACCTGTTAACTGGCTAACATAATACCTGTTAACTGGCTAACATAATACCTGTTAACTGGCTAACATAATGCCTGTTATCTGGCTAACATAATGCCTGTTATCTGGCTAACATAATGCCTGTTATCTGGCTAACATAATACCTGTTATCTGGCTTACATAATGCCTGTTATCTGGCTAACATAATACCTGTTATCTGGCTAACATAATACCTGTTAACTGGCTAAATAATGCCTGTTATCTGGCTAACATAATGACTGTTATCTGGCTAATATAATAGCTGTTATCTGGCTAATATAATACATGTTGTCTGGCTAACATAATACCTGTTATCTGGCTAACATAATACCTGTTATCTGGCTAACATAATACCTGTAATCTGGCTAACATAATGACTGTTATCTGGCTAACATAATACCTGTTATCTGGCTAACATAATACCTGTTATCTGGCTAACATAATACCTGTTATCTGGCTAACATAATACCTGTTATCTGGCTAACATAATACCTGTTAACTGGCTAACATAATACCTGTTATCTGGCTAACATAATACCTGTTAACTGGCTAACATAATACCTGTTAACTGGCTAACATAATACCTGTTATCTGGCTAACATAATACATTTAATCTGGCTAACATAATACCTGTTATCTGGCTAACATAATACATGTTATCTGGCTAACATAATACTTATTTTCTGGTTAACATAATACCTGTTCTCTGGCTAATATACTGTAATGGCTGTACCTTTTTACAGGGAATGTTGCATTGCCAAATATTCCATAATGGGGATGAACCCACACAAAAACTTCCTTTGCAAGAGTCTGTGTACAAACGCTTTGCATATATTTGATTAATCTCCCTAGATAGTAGTATGCATTAAACAGTGCTCACAAAATTAAATCAATCTCAAAGTTTGTGTCAATGTCGCTGTGTAGAAAGACTTCTGTGTGCGGATAATGGATAATAGCAGTGGGGTGTATGGGAGCTCAGTAGACTACGAGACAAAGCCGTAGAAAGATGTTGGGACTGGACCAGACCAGTTGGTCAGCAGGTCCAGAAAGTGCCATTTGGCGTTGACAGCCGTGTTGGAGATGACAGACACGACGTGTCAGCACCCTGAGTGCCCTGCGAGAGTGTTGCCGGTGGCCTTCACAAGGATGTCTTTCTGCAAACCGCTCGCTGCGCAAATATACAATACCCTGGTAAGCATGGAGTCCACCGCCCTCCAGTCTCTGTGGATCCCTAGGTTAGAGAACCTAATGACTAACCTAAAGAGGTCTTTGCCTCCGTTAAATGCCAATCGTTCAAATACACCCTGTAACCTCCTCCTCCCTGCATTCTAGGTCTCCTGTTTACTGTTGGACTGTTAGAGAGCACCTCTCCTCACTCACTACTTCAAGCTGACAAGGAAGTGGAGAGGTGAGAAAATCAATGCAACTGACATTCTACTTCCCAGAATGCCACTGGTGTAAATATGACACTGACCCTGACAGGCACACCTGTTTTAGATCAATAGCTGACTAACCGAAGTTTGTCAGTATTTAAAAACAGTGTTTTGAAGGGACGTTAGACATTGTGTGGCACATCACAAAGCACAACACATAAACAAGTTGGTTTTAACATAATTCAAGTGACAAACTCTACAATAACCACTGCAGTACTCAGACAGGCTGCAAACAGAAAATGCATAACATGAAGAAAGAGTGAGCTCCTCCACCTGCCTGGACCCTCTAACTAAGCTACAGTGGTCTCCGAACCATGTGGCAAAACCCAGACAGGTATGACAAGTGTGTGACCTATTGACCCTGTTGATGAGCTTCCCTGGGGGGCCTTAGAAGCACAGACTGTTTGTAAATTGAATAAGATGTTCACCCTGTGAACTGATTCCGTTTGACATCGCCAAGGTCTTGACAAAGTAGCACTGCTTTCTCTAGACCTCCTCGGGCTGCTGAACTGTTCGCTTGGTCACGTGTAACTAAGGGCCCTCGAAATACTGTGACTGCAGGCAAGTAGACATGCCGGGACAGGTTGGGATGTTTGGTAACTGAAAGGGGGAAAAGTACAATCAGAGAGAGAGGAGGGGAGAGAGGGAGGGCAAGAGAAGATAGATTATCCCCCAAGTTCAAGGTTAAGAAAAGTGGATCCATGTCTAGAATAACAAATTGAGAGAATCAATCAACCTGTAGTTTGGCAACTGGTCTATTCAAATGCAACATAAATGACTGACATTTAAGATTCCATTTATCTGCCTTTTCTATTTCAGGTGCCTTTCAACATGTCCTTGTTTGTCAACTGAATATTGTCATCCGATACTTCCAGACACCTCAGACCTTATCCAAACTGTTAGGGGCTATTCTCCAAAACTGAGCTGTAATATTACAGTAAGAAAATGTGGTATAAGGTAGAGGTTTAGGTAGGGAATGACTTAAAGGTAGAGGGTTAGGTAGGGAATGACTTAAAGGTAGAGGGTTAGGTAGGGAATGACTTATAGGTAGAGGTTTAGGTAGGGAATGGGAGCTGGGAACTGGGGGAGAAGATCTGAAACAGCAGGATGCTTTTAAAGAGGCCAGGAATTCCCTGCAAGCTTAGAGTAGGAAAGTAACTTCCGGTTGATCAGTTATGTCTAGGGTTCTAGCCTGAAATCCATACAATATGTCCAATACACACAATGTACCTTATACTGTAGTTACATCTCCTTTACAGTGTCCATATTAGGACAGTCTCAGTGTCAGCAGGACTTGTATCAGTCCTCTTCAAAAGATGAATGATACTCACATGCACATAGCATGAACCAGAGCTAGCTGGCTGTCTTCCAGTACACGGAGAGAGGAGACGGCAGTACATCTGCTGGAGTCTTCTTCCGGACTAAAACTTTCAACACTCAAAGCTCAGATTTGATACCTCTGTTTCAGCCTGGAGAAAAGTGTTAGACATCAACTGCTCTAGTAGAAGTGGAGCTTTTTACTGGAATGACTTTATGACTTGCAGGGGAATAGTCTACTGTCTCTCCTGTTATGTTAATAATGACGTTCTGAGTGTTGAACAAATGCACTGACCTAGGAGTTAGACCAAAGACAAATGTGTTGTAGGAGTAGGGTGAGTACAGGGAATAAGAGCCATGCCCCATCCATCAGGGAGTGTGTACATGCATACGCACATACACACACGCATGCACACACACGCATGCACAACCGCATGCACACCCGCATGCACACACCTCTCACAGTGATTAGACTCTCTCAGGAAACCTCTCCCCTTCAACTGGCAGGAAATGACAGAGTGAAATTATTGTAGAGAAAAAAAGCTATTTAATTTTCCAAAGTTATTTTTTATTAAGGAAATGAGTCTGAGGCGTCTTGTACTCAGGAGTGTTACAGTAGGACCTGGCCAAGCAATGGACTGCAGTCATTCAGTAAAATCAACATGTGAGAAAGACTATGTCTGAAAAAGTGAAGAGATTCATCTGATATTAGAGGTACTGACAGGCAGCTAGTGGCAAGTAAGTTACTGTAAAATGTACAGTAACCCATTTGCAATACAAATGCACAGGTTGTTCTGAAGTAAGTAATTCATCTGGAGAAACAACCACATTCCCCTTTCTGTAACGGTTTTCCTCCTCCTCTTCTTCCGAAGAGGAGGAGCAGGGATTGAACCAAAATGCAGCGGATTGTGAAGACATAATGATTTAATAAAGTAAAGACGGAAATACACTTGAATAATTAACAAAATAACAAAACGGAGTAGACAGACCTGGACATGGAACTTACAATAAACACGAAGAACTCACAAACAGGAACAGACTACAAAAACCGAGACAGTCCCGTATGGTGCGACAAACACTGACACAGGAGACAACCACCCACAACGAACACTGTGAAACAACCTACCTAAATATGACTCTCAATTAGAGGAAACGCCAAACACCTGCCTCTAATTGAGAGCCATACCAGGCAACCCTAAACCAACATAGAAACAGAAAACATAGAATGCCCACCCAAACTCACGTCCTGACCAACTAACACATACAACAAACTAACAGAAATAGGTCAGGAACGTGACACTTTC
The DNA here is from genome assembly GCF_045679555.1 of Salvelinus alpinus. Lineage (NCBI taxonomy): Eukaryota > Metazoa > Chordata > Actinopteri > Salmoniformes > Salmonidae > Salvelinus > Salvelinus alpinus. The sequence goes on from NC_092086.1 coordinate 23,201,665, forward strand.
TTTTTGAGTTATTAAACAATTCAAACAAATATACTACAACAGCTTGAAGAGTTACAATATTGACACAATACCGTCAAATATGTTACAAGGGTACTATTTTATTTAAATATAAATCATATCACTAGGAGTAAAACGTATGTGCGTACAACCTCTTCACTACAGAGGGGAAGGGTTGTGTAAAAGCAAGGAGAGCGAGAGAGAGGAGAAAGTGAAAGAGCTCATTGTTTTAGTTCGTAAAAACCAGTAGCAGATAAGGGCCACATGTCTCTATGGAAACCAGAACCACCTGGAGCCAGAGTCCAATTATGGAAACCACAACGTCAACAGGAACGCGTGCTGCGGTAGGGAGTGAGAGTAGAAGAAGAAAAGAGCCCCTGATTATGCAAACTATAATCAGAAGGCTAAATATATAAACTATAAGGTTGTGTGGACACTGCGCTACATCACAGTTCATTTCCATCAGGCCAGGTAAGCTATCACTCAAGGCCACAGGCCTCAGCCTGATGACACATTTACTGCGCTTATAATGTGAGAGACTGTCACTAGTACAGAAACCATATCCTTTTATTTTTACAGGGTGAATGCTGAATACTGTAACGGTTACGTGCTTCCTTAAAACGCATCTAAATCACCCACATCCCAGTGAGTGGAGACATTAAGCTAATATCTCCCCTAATAGCCCTGAGCATGTCTGAGGTATAGGGAGTGAAGAGTACTCGATGATTAGTACTGGATACAGTAAGACTGCTGTTGTGAACAGGCCATTATGAGAGAAGAAATGATGAAATGACTTGGTCATTTTATTTTTTTATTTTTTATTTCACCTTTATTTAACCAGGTAGGCTAGTTGAGAACAAGTTCTAATTTACAACTGCGACCTTGCCAAGATAAAGCAAAGCAGTGCTACACAAACAACAACACAGAGTTACACATGGAATAAACAAACATACATTCAATAATACAATAGAGAAAGTCTATATACAGTGTGTGCAAATGAGGTAGGATAAGGGGGGTGAGGCAATAAATAGGCCATAGTGGCGAAATTGTTACAGTATGGCAAATTAAACACTGGGGTGATAGATGTGCAGAAGATGAGTGTGCAAGTAGCGGTACTGGGGTGCAAAAATAAATAACAATATGGTGATGAGGTAGTTGGATGGGCTATTTACAGATGGGCTATGTACAGGTGCAGTGATCTGTGAGCTGCTCTGACAGCTGGTGCTTAAAGCTAGTAAGGTAGATATGAGTCTCCAGCTTCAGTGATTTTTGCAGTTCGTTCCAGTCATTGGCAGCAGAGAACTGGAAGGAAAGGTGGCCAAAGGAGGAATTGGCTTTTGGGGTTACAAGTGAAATATACCTGCCGGAGCGCATGCTGCGGGTGGGTGCTGGTATGGTGACCAGTGAGCTGAAATGAGGCTGGGCTTTACCTAGCAACGACTTAAAGATGACCTGGAGCCAGTGGGTTTGGCGATGGATATGAAGTGAGGGCCAGCCAATGAGAGCATATAGGTCGAAGTGGTGGGTAGTATATGGGGCTTTGGTGACAAAACGGATGGCACTGTGATAGACTGCATCCAATTTGCTGAGTAGAGTGTTGGAGGCTATTTTGTAAATGACATCGCCGAAGTCAAGGATTGGTAGGATAGTCAGTTTTACGATGGTATGTTTGACAGCATGAGTGAAGGATGCTTTGTTGTGAAATAGGAAGCCGATCCTAGATTTAATTTTGGATTGGAGATGCTTAATGTGAGTCTGGAAGGAGAGTTTACAGTCGAACCAGACACCTAGGTATTTGTAGTTGTCCACATATTCAAATTCAGAACCGTCCAGAGTAGTGATGCAGGACGGGTGGGTAGGTTTGGGCGGCGATCGGTTGAAGAGCATGCATTTAGTTTTGCTTGCATTTAAGAGCAGTTGGAGGCCACGGAAGGAGAGTTGTATGGCATTGAAGCTCGTCTGGAAGTTAGTTAACACAGTGTCAAAGGAAGGGCCAGAAGTATAAAGAATGGTGTCGTCTGCTTAGAGGTGGATCAGAGACTCACCAGCAGCAAGAGCGACATCATTGATGTATACAGAGAAAAGAGTCGGCCCAAGAATTGAACCCTATGGCACCCCCATAGAGACTGCCAGAGGTCCGGACAACAGGCCCTCCGATTTCACACACTGAACACACAAGGCCTTGGCCTTGTCGATGAAGACGGCTGCACAGTATTGTCTTTTATCGATGGCGGTTATGATATCGTTTAGGACCTTGAGCATGGCTGAGGTGCACCCATGACCAGCTCGGAAACCAGATAGCGGAGAACGTACGGTGGGATTCGAAATGGTCGGTGATCTGTTTGTTAACTTGGCTTTCGATGACCTTAGAAAGGCAGGGTTGGATAGATATAGGTCTGTAGCAGTTTGGGTCTAGAGTGTCTCCCCTTTTGAAGAGGGGGTTGGCCGTGGCAGCATTCCAATCTTTGGGGATCTCAGACGATACAAAAGAGAGGTTGAACAAGCTAGTAATAGGGGTTGCAACAATTTTTGGCAGATCATTTTAGGAAGAGAGGGTCCAGATTGTTTAGCCCTGCTGATTTGTAGGGGTCCAGATTTTGCAGCTATTTCAGAACCACAGCTCTCTTGATTTGGGTGAAGGAGAAATGGGGGAGGCTTGGGCAAGTTGCAGTGAAGGGTGCAGGGCTGTTGACCAGGGTGGCCAGGTGGAAAGTCATTCATTGGCTCTGAAGTTTAGTGTCAGAGAGAGACATGGTCAGCTTGGCTAGAATCCCCTAAAGGTCTTAAGACAATCATTCAAACTACAGTGTGACTTTATAAAATGGAAATAGAAACTAAAGCATTTGTATGTAATGAGAGGTGAGCAGTGCAGTTGGTGCTGTCTCAGTTTAATATGCTCTTCTGTTTGTGTTTGTAATTGAGAATGTAACAGTTAGGGTTTGTTCTGACCCTACCGTCAGGGTTTTGACCTGACTGTAGTTCGATTTCGTAACCAACTTCAGTGGGCAAATGCTCACCTTCGATGGTCACTGGCACACTGGAGAAGTGTGCTCTTCATGGATGAATCCCGGTTTCAACTGTACCGGGCAGATGGCAGACAGCGTGTATGGCTGCGTGAGAGTGAGGGGTTTGCTGATGTCATCGTTGTGAACAGAGGGCCCCATGGTGGCGGTGGGGTTATGGTATGGACAGACATAAGCTATGGACAATGAACACAATTGCATTTTATCAATGGCAATTTCAATGCAAGGAGATACCGTGACAAGATCCTGAGGCCCATTGTCGTGCCATTCATCCACCGCCATCACCTCATGTTTCAGCATGATAATGCACAGCCCCATGTCGCATGGATCTGTACACAATTCCTGGAAGCTGAAACTGTCCCAGTTCTTCCATGGCCTGCATACTTACCAGACATGTCACCCATTGAGTATGTTTGGGATGCTCTGGATCGACGTGTATGACAGCGTGTTCCAGTTCCCTCAATATCCAACAAATTCGCACAGCCATTGAAGAGTGGGACAACATTCCACAGGCCACAATCAACAGCCTGATCAACTCTATGCAAAGGAGATGTGTCGTAATGCATGAGGCAAAAAGTAGTCACACCAGATACTGACTGGTTTTCTGATCCACACCCCTACTTTTTTTGAAGGTGTCTGTATTCCCAGTCATGTGAAATCCATATATTAGGGCCTAATTAATTATTTTACATTGACTGATTTACTTACATTAATTGTAAATCAGTAAAATGGTATAAATTGTTGCACGTTGCATTTATATTTTTGTTCAGTATAATCTCATGCTTCTTCCATAGCACCTGCCCTCGCCTAACCATAAAAGGTCCATATAACTGTAGTATAACAATATCATATCATGCTTGACTTCACGCGGAGTCTGTTTGGACAGTTGAGTCAGCGGTGGCTGCAGTTGTAACTCTGATTCAGAGGGGTTGGGTTAAATGCGGAAGACACATTTCAGTTGAATTTCCCCCTTTCCCTTCCCTTTCCCCTTATGTTTTTATTCTCAGCCTCTGATTGCGAGAGGCAGTCAGGCAGTGTCGCCACTAGCTGCTGTCATTGCTCAGGCCGCACTCGGTGACCAAATTACATCCAACAAGGACTCAACGAGCAATAGGTCTGAGGGAGAGCAGTTAGGCTAAAATTAACACCAGCCAAAGTGATTTCATAGGTCAGATCACCGCATGTCGTAAGCAATGGTAATTACATGCTAACAAATTCAGCACATGCCTCCAGTTGAACATGGCTTTCCCGGCCTGCCGGTCGGTTTGCCTGTGTGCTGCTAGGTCTGTCAGAACAAATTGGTCTGCATGGAGAACATCACCATAGATGGAGGAGGTGAGATGTACACAGGACAGAGTGGGGTACTATGAGGTTCTGGAGGTAGGTGAACTGAGGTAGAGTATATAAAACCCTTGTTAAGACAGAGTGGGGTACTATGAGGTTCTGGAGGTAGGTGAATTGAGGTAGAGTATATAAAGTCCTTGTAAAGACAGAGTGGGGTACTATGAGGTTCTGGTGGTAGGTGAACTGAGGTAGAGTATATAAAACCCTTGTTAAGACAGAGTGGGGTACTATGAGGTTCTGGAGGTAGGTGAATTGAGGTAGAGTATATAAAGTCCTTGTAAAGACAGAGTGGGGTACTATGAGGTTCTGGTGGTAGGTGAACTGAGGTAGAGTATATAAAACCCTTGTTAAGACAGAGTGGGGTACTATGAGGTTCTGGTGGTAGGTGAACTGAGGTAGAGTATATAAAACCCTTGTTAAGACAGAGTGGGGTACTATGAGGTTCTGGTGGTAGGTGAACTGAGGTAGAGTATATAAAACCCTTGTTAAGACAGAGTTGGGTACTATGAGGTTCTGGAGGTAGGTGAATTGAGGTAGAGTATATAAAGTCCTTGTAAAGACAGAGGGAAGTAACTCCTAGATATAAAACTTATTGCCAGCTTTTGTGTTGTGAACAGCAAATATTTGTAATTAGTATATGACTGTGTTGTGTTGCTGTAATCTATGTTACGCCATACAATCGACTGTATAGCTGTGTACGATACTGTTAGGATCAATGAGCTGCAAGAGGCATTGGATTGTTATACAATCTGTCAAAAAAGAAAACAACTGTCACATAAAAGCACACACACCTTCATGGTATTCCAACGGAATACTGTACAAGTAAGGGCAAGTGTCATTAATGTACATTTTGTCTTCAAGTCCATTACGCACCTCAATCAGAAACATGTGCTCCAGGTTATTAATGGGTTTTAAATATGCTGTAGTATGGTGTCCATATTAGGAAACCTGAACATTCACAAGGAGTTGACAAATTCTAAAGACTCTAACTCAAACTCCTTGTGACTCTGAGGCTGTCCTAATATGGATACCGTACCATGAGAAACTTCACCGGGGTTACGACTCCAGTCGTAGGAGTGTGTCAACACAGTGTGAAATATTCCACCATTTTAGCTCCTCTCTCAATCATTGCTGCCCGTAAAGCCAGGTTCAAACCAACATTCTGTTCAGGCTGAATACCGCAGTAAGACATGGTAATGTCATTATCCAGGAGGACACACAAATGGAGGGAGAGAGGACATTTTCTTTCTTGACATTGAAAAATTAACAAGTGTTATTAAACCGAGATTATTGGATTATTTACACCTAGAATATACAGTAGCTACATGATAACATATACTGAATAAACCTCTGTGGTCTGTACATATAAAGACAAAAAAAGAAAACATTTTGAAAGCTGAGGTATCAGCAAATCTATCCTCAACACTCAGTGCTTTTCCACAGTCTAGCCACATAGTAAGACGTTTTGAAGCTATTCCACAGTCTAGACAGATAAGAAGAGGTTTTGTGAATATTTTAATTTAAACTATACTGTCTCCACTACAGAACTTTTACACATCATAAATGTGTTGAAAATACATGTTATATTTGTTGCAATGTAATCTAAACACACTGTCTAGATTATCACTGATAGATATTGCTGCTGTGCTGAAACGCATCACCCCTACCTCCCTACCCTTAGCCCCCAACCTGGTCCTTATCGGACAAACAGGGGAAGTGGCTGTTCCTCTCCCCACTGACCCTAACTTGCCTCTGCATGCCTGTTATAGGCTAGATCAACGTACCTGTTAGCATTGGGCTAGCTTACTCTGGGCAGATCAATATAACTGTTAGCACTGGGCTAGCTTCCTCTGGGTAGATCAATATAACTGTTAACATTGGGCTAGCTTTCTCAGGGTAGATCAATATAACTGTTAGCATTGGGCTAGCTTCCTCTGGGTAGATCAATATAACTGTTAACATTGGGCTAGCTTCCTCAGGGTAGGTCAATATAACTGTTAGCATTGGGCTAGCTTCCTCTGGGTAGATCAATATGACTGTTAACATTGGGCTAGCTTCCTCAGGGTAGATCAATATAACTGTTAGCATTGGGCTAGCTTCCTCTGGGTAGATCAATATAACTGTTAACATTGGGCTAGCTTCCTCAGGGTAGATCAATATAACTGTTAGCATTGGGCTAGCTTCCTCTAGGCAGAGCAATATATTTGTTAGCATTATGCTAGCTTCCTCGGGGTAGATCAATATAACTGTTAGCGTTGGGCTAGCTTCCTCTTGGCAGGTTAACATGCCTGTTTGCATTTGGCCAGATCAACGTACCTGTAAGTGTAACCGATGTGAAATGGCTAGCTAGGTAGCGGTGGTGCGCGCTAGCAGCCTTTCAATCGGTGACGTCACTTACTCTGAAACCTTGAAGTAGTGGTTCCCCTTGCTCTGCAAGGGCCGCGGCCTTTGTGGAGCGATGGGTAACGACGCTTCGTGGGTAGCTGTTGTTGATGTGTGCAGAGGGTCCCTGGTTTGCGCCCGGGTCGGGGCGAGGGGACGGACTAAAGTTATACTGTTACATAAGCATTGAGCTAGATTCTTCTGGACAGATACCTGTTAGCAGTGGGCTAGATCAACATGCATGTTACCATTGGGGTAGCTTCCTCTGGGCATATAATTGTTAACATTGGGCATAATCAACATGAATGCTACCATTGAGCTAGCTTCCTTTGGGCAGATACCTGTTAGCATTGGGCTTGCTTCCTCTCTTGTCACTGGGTTGACGGCATAGAACATGACGTATGGGTCACAGCCCGGTGAACAAACCTGCAATTATTACTTGTCACAACTGACTGTAAATTAGGTTTTTGTGATTTCAGTCCAGTGAAATATCTTATTTTACATTAGCCTGTTTAAGCATTTCGGGTGACCCCTCCCCCCCCTCCCCCGGTCGCCACTGGAGTGGTGTACCCGTCCAAAAATAACTTGTCTGAGGTGTGTAGAGCGCTGGCTCTGACACAGTGATTATAGGGGGTGCTCTAGGTGAGGAAAGCTGTGGTTTCATGCTGAATATCTGAGAAATCCATTGTGAGTTTCACCTTTTGGAGCACTAGTACTTCACTGAGTTATTTACCATGGGGAGGAAGTCGGTGAGTTAATCCCAGGGCTGTTATAAAGAGCTACATGTCAGCCTTTCTAGAATATGAAGGGGCCTGAGCGTTGTCCCGAGGGACATGAGATTTCTAGGGACACACATTCATATTTACGGATATAATGTCTAAAACGTGTAAATATTATTTTACGGCATGTATTAGATTCAGAACTAGTCTGGAAGGTGACAATATGTTTATTAAAAATGTTGTTCTGACAGGTTAGTCTGAGGTTTTGAAGTCAGGGAGAGGATGAGAAGGTGCCGGGTGATGGACAACTCACCCGTCACCCGCTCTTTTTTAAACCCAGTGGACCCTGAGTGAGGGGGAAGAAAAACCATAACCTCCTCTACAACCCTTCACAACCCTCCAATAGATCCATTGTGTAGACTTATAGGCAGCACTTACCTCATTGGTACCACGTACTCATTCGACCCACAATGCTAAGCTCTGGTACAAGGGAGAGGAGGTTGAGGTATGGTAAAGGGAGGGTACAGGGTTGGAAACAGTAACAGTATATCTTTGTACCAGTAGAGTCATTATATCAGCCATGGAACAGTCCATCAGCTAGATACTTGCCTCGAATAACGTCTGCCTACGGTGGCCTCTGGGAGCCATATCATTGAGGATTTTGTGGTTATTTTTCCACGCCATGACATGCTGCTGCAGTCTCAGACAAAACCATACCTTGATATGGAACGCTCTTTTATGGGAGAGTTTGGATGAGAAGGCGTGGATAACATGCATGTGGTGTTTGTGTTTTGGGGAGAAAGCCGTAAGCATGATGCTGGGATTGTCATGACGTGGTTCACACCCGCTCAGTGGACACATACTAAAGTGTATCAGCCAGCCAATAAATCGTGCTGGAGGGAAAACACAACACATGATATATGGCTGTCTAATGAACATGAGCAGAGGTGGTGGAGCGGGGTATGTGTGTGTGTCTGTTTATGGTAGGGGGTGGTTGCTTTTCAGGGTGTGTGTGTACACGTGTGTTTGAGTGTGTGCACACGCACTTGTGTGTGCGCCTCTGTGTGTTAGTGTGTGTGTGTGTTCAGGGGCTGGGTGCAGTTTGGGGAGAACCAGGCTACTTCGCTATTCCTGTGGTGTATTGGACACAGGGCCTATAGTCACAAGAGGTTAATTGTAGGCATTTAAGTGTTAAAGGCAGGACTGGAAGGTGGAATGACTTTCTATTTATACATGGTCAGAGGTAATGAGGTGAAATGATTCTGTCTGACAGCGATGGGATCTGACCACAGTGGTGGATGGAGAGGCTCCTGACCTGGCCCAGGCTTCAGGGAATGTTTTCACTCCAAACAAGAGAAGCTGAAACATAACCAGACTAATTCATTTCCATTTACATACGCCCAGCCTTGGTCTGCATCACAAATGGCAACGTATTCCCTATGTACCCTACTACTTCTGACCAGGGGCAATAGAACTGTGGTCAAAAGTAGTGCACTATACAGGGAATATGGTGTTACTTGGGATGTAGATTCTGTTTCCATTCGGTTCCATTCATACAACCATCCATTTGTCAGCATTGCGAAGATTGATTGACTAATCAATTAATCCCCAGGTGCTCCAATTAAATGGATATTAACCTAATAGGCTGTGGGATGGTGTTATGCTTCCTTTCACTGTTTTTCTTAAACATGTAACATACACTCATACACACACACACACACACACACACACACACACACACACACACACACACACACACACACACACACACACACACACACACACACACACACACACACACACACACACACACACACACACACACACACACACACACACACACTGTTCTTCTTTCTGTGGCGCAAAGACAATTTCGTTCAGAAGTTTAGACACGTTTTCTGGAATGTAAATCAAGAAGGGTTTGGGTTAGGATTATGAGGAGTCTGTTGATTGTCTTCATACAATCATGTGACTGAACAGGCAGTCCCTTCACTTTGTCTTCATACAATCATGTGACTGAACAGGCAGTCCCTTCACTTTGTCTTTATACAATCATGTGACTGAACAGGCAGTCCCTTCACTTTGTCTTCATACAATCATGTGACTGAACAGGCAGTCCCTTCACTGTGTCTTCATACAATCATGTGACTGGACAGGCAGTCCCTTCACTGTGTCTTCATACAATCATGTGACTGAACAGGCAGTCCCTTCACTTTGTCTTCATACAATCATGTGACTGAACAGGCAGTCCCTTCACTTTGTCTTCATACAATCATGTGACTGAACAGGCAGTACCTTCACTGTGTCTTCATATAATCATGTGACTGAACAGGCAGTCCCTTCACTTTGTCTTCATACAATCATGTGACTGAACAGGCAGTCCCTTCACTTTGTCTTCATACAATCATGTGACTGAACAGGCAGTCCCTTCACTTTGTCATCATACAATCATGTGACTGAACAGGCAGTCCCTTCACTTTGTCTTCATACAATCATGTGACTGAACAGGCAGTCCCTTCACTTTGTCTTCATACAATCATGTGACTGAACAGGCAGTCCCTTCACTGTGTCTTCATACAATCATGTGACTGAACAGGCAGTCCCTTCACTTTGTCTTCATACAATCATGTGACTGAACAGGCAGTCCCTTCACTTTGTCTTCATACAATCATGTGACTGAACAGGCAGTCCCTTCACTTTGTCTTCATACAATCATGTGACTGAACAGGCAGTCCCTTCACTTTGTCTTCATACAATCATGTGTGATGAAGGGATACATACAGTGCATTCGGAAACTATTCAGACCCCTTCCCTTTTTCCACATTTTGCTACGTTACAGCCCTATTCTAAAATTGATTATAACCATTTTTATCCTCATCAATCTACACACAATATCCATAATGACAAAGTGAAAACAGGTCTTCAGAAATTGAGAATTGAGGCCACTGTGTTCTTGGGGACCTTCAATGCTGCAGACATTTTTTAGTACCCTTCCCCAGATCTGTGCCTCGACACAATCCTGTCTTGGAGCTCTACGGACAATTCCTTCGACCTCATGGCTTGGTTTTGGCTCTAACATGCACTGTCAACTGTGGGACCGTATATAGACAGGTGTGTGCCTTTCCAAATCATGTCCAATCAATTGAATTTACCACAGGTGGACTCCAATCAAGTTGTAGAAACATCTCAAGGATGATCAATGGAAACAGGATGCACCTGACCTCAATTTCGAGTCTCATAGCAAAGTGTCTGAATATTTATATAAATAAGGTCTTATATAAATAAGATTTGTTTAAAAAAAATCTTTAATACATTTGCAAATTTTTCTAAAAACCTGTTTTCGCTTTGTCATTATGGGGTATTGTGTCTAGATTTCTGAAGAACATTTTTTATTTAATCCATTTTAGACTAAGGCTGTAACGTAGCAAAATGTGGAAAAAGTGAAATTGTCTGAATACTTTCTGAAACCTCTGTATAATAACTCCACCCCTCCTAAAACGAAACAAGGGCATTTGTTTAGATAGATGGTTGGTTAAGGGCTTGTAAGTAAGCATTTCATGGTAAAGGTCTACACCTGTTTTAATTGGCACATGTGCCAATTAACATTTCATTTGATTTGATTATGGGTTATTCTACAGTTTCCAGGACTAATGATAACTTCAGGGGTCAAATGTCTTTCTTTGGCTCTTTTCCTTACAGGATATTCAGCCTGAAATATAGTAAACCATCATGTCTCCTATGTTCAATATGAACCTACAGATGTAGGATCTTCATTTTAGCCAGTTTGCTACAGCAGGAAAATAATCCTTCAGCAACAGGAAATGAGAATTATTATGTGGACTCCCATCTGTCTCAAAATGTACACACAAATAATACTGTGGAATCAAATCATTTGATTGTGGATTATGTATAAAACAATATTGTGCATATTCAGGTCGTTGGGTCATTGTTGTATATGATTGAAAAAAACTATGTATTCCTAATAACTTACTAAGTTTAATACAGGTAATTAATACACTGAAATAACTAATTAGACAAATTCACAAGATATATGTTATGTATGTGGTTGATGGCTATGCAATGCCACTGTTCTAAACTTAGAAAAAAAGGTGCTATCTACAACATAAAAGGGTTATTTGGCTGTCCCCATAGGATAACCATTTGAAGCACCCATTGTGGTTCCAGGTAGAACCCTTTGGGTTCCAGATATAACCATTTTAGGTTCATGTAGAACTCTTTTCACAGAGGGTTCTACATGGAACCCAAAAGGCTTCTACCTGAAACCAAAACCGGTTCTACCTGGAACCAAAAAGGGTTATCCTATGAGAACAGCCAAAGAACCCTTTTGGAACCCTTCTTTCTAAGAGTGTAAACTGGGACTAAGTGTTATTCTCAACCACACTACCTGGTCTATCTCAACCACACTACCTGGTCTATCTCCACCACACTACCTGGTCTATCTCAACCACACTACCTGGTCTATCTCCACCACACTACCTGGTCTATCTCAACCACACTACCTGGTCTATCTCAACCACACTACCTGGTCTATCTCCACCACACTACCTGCTCTATCTCAACAACACTACCTGCTCTATCTCAACCACACTACCTGGTCTATCTCCACCACACTACCTGCTCTATCTCAACCACACTACCTGGTCTATCTCAACCACACTACCTGGTCTATCTCAACCACACTACCTGGTCTATCTCAACCACACTACCTGGTCTATCTCAACCACACTACCTGGTCTATCTCAACCACACTACCTGCTCTATCTCAACCACACTACCTGGTCTATCTCAACCACACTACCTGGTCTATCTCAACCACACTACCTGGTCTATCTCAACCACACTACCTGCTCTATCTCAACCACACTACCTGGTCTATCTCAACCACACTACCTGGTCTATCTAACCACACTACCTGGTCTATCTCAACCACACTACCTGGTCTATCTCAACCACACTACCTGGTCTATCTCAACCACACTACCTGGTCTATCTCCACCACACTACCTGGTCTATCTCCACCACACTACCTGGTCTATCTCCACCACACTACCTGGTCTATCTCAAGCACACTACCTGGTCTATCTCAACCACACTACCTGGTCTATCTCAACCACACTACCTGGTCTATCTCAACCACACTACCTGGTCTATCTCAACCACACTACCTGGTCTATCTCAAGCACACTACCTGGTCTATCTCAACCACACTACCTGGTCTATCTCAACCACACTACCTGGTCTATCTCCACCACACTACCTGGTCTATCTCAACCACACTACCTGGTCTATCTCAACCACACTACCTGGTCTATCTCAAGCACACTACCTGGTCTATCTCAAGCACACTACCTGGTCTATCTCAAGCACACTACCTGGTCTATCTCAACCACACTACCTGGTCTATCTCAACCACACTACCTGGTCTATCTCAACCACACTACCTGGTCTATCTCAACCACACTACCTGGTCTATCTCCACCACACTACCTGGTCTATCTCAACCACACTACCTGGTCTATCTCAAGCACACTACCTGGTCTATCTCAAGCACACTACCTGGTCTATCTCAAGCACACTACCTGGTCTATCTCAACCACACTACCTGGTCTATCTCAACCACACTACCTGGTCTATCTCAAGCACACTACCTGGTCTATCTCAACCACACTACCTGGTCTATCTCCACCACACTACCTGGTCTATCTCAACCACACTACCTGGTCTATCTCAACCACACTACCTGGTCTATCTCAACCACACTACCTGGTCTATCTCCACCACACTACCTGGTCTATCTCCACCACACTACCTGGTCTATCTCAACCACACTACCTGGTCTATCTCCACCACACTACCTGGTCTATCTCAACCACACTACCTGGTCTATCTCAACCACACTACCTGGTCTATCTCCACCACACTACCTGGTCTATCTCAACCACACTACCTGGTCTATCTCCACCACACTACCTGGTCTATCTCCACCACACTACCTGGTCTATCTCAACCACACTACCTGGTCTATCTCAACCACACTACCTGCTCTATCTCAACCACACTACCTGGTCTATCTCCACCACACTACCTGGTCTATCTCCACCACACTACCTGGTCTATCTCAACCACACTACCTGGTCTATCTCAACCACACTACCTGGTCTATCTCAAGCACACTACCTGGTCTATCTCAAGCACACTACCTGGTCTATCTCAAGCACACTACCTGGTCTATCTCAACCACACTACCTGGTCTATCTCAACCACACTACCTGGTCTATCTCAAGCACACTACCTGGTCTATCTCAAGCACACTACCTGGTCTATCTCCACCACACTACCTGGTCTATCTCCACCACACTACCTGGTCTATCTCAACCACACTACCTGGTCTATCTCAAGCACACTACCTGGTCTATCTCAAGCACACTACCTGGTCTATCTCAAGCACACTACCTGGTCTATCTCAACCACACTACCTGGTCTATCTCAACCACACTACCTGGTCTATCTCAAGCACACTACCTGGTCTATCTCAACCACACTACCTGGTCTATCTCCACCACACTACCTGGTCTATCTCAACCACACTACCTGGTCTATCTCAACCACACTACCTGGTCTATCTCAACCACACTACCTGGTCTATCTCCACCACACTACCTGGTCTATCTCCACCACACTACCTGGTCTATCTCAACCACACTACCTGGTCTATCTCCACCACACTACCTGGTCTATCTCAACCACACTACCTGGTCTATCTCAACCACACTACCTGGTCTATCTCCACCACACTACCTGGTCTATCTCAACCACACTACCTGGTCTATCTCCACCACACTACCTGGTCTATCTCCACCACACTACCTGGTCTATCTCAACCACACTACCTGGTCTATCTCAACCACACTACCTGCTCTATCTCAACCACACTACCTGGTCTATCTCCACCACACTACCTGGTCTATCTCCACCACACTACCTGGTCTATCTCAACCACACTACCTGGTCTATCTCAACCACACTACCTGGTCTATCTCAAGCACACTACCTGGTCTATCTCAAGCACACTACCTGGTCTATCTCAAGCACACTACCTGGTCTATCTCAACCACACTACCTGGTCTATCTCAACCACACTACCTGGTCTATCTCAAGCACACTACCTGGTCTATCTCAAGCACACTACCTGGTCTATCTCCACCACACTACCTGGTCTATCTCCACCACACTACCTGGTCTATCTCCACCACACTACCTGGTCTATCTCAACCACACTACCTGGTCTATCTCAACCACACTACCTGGTCTATCTCAAGCACACTACCTGGTCTATCTCAAGCACACTACCTGGTCTATCTCAACCACACTACCTGGTCTATCTCAACCACACTACCTGGTCTATCTCAACCACACTACCTGGTCTATCTCAAGCACACTACCTGGTCTATCTCAAGCACACTACCTGGTCTATCTCAAGCACACTACCTGGTCTATCTCAACCACACTACCTGGTCTATCTCAACCACACTACCTGCTCTATCTCAACCACACTACCTGGTCTATCTCAACCACACTACCTGGTCTATCTCAACCACACTACCTGGTCTATCTCAACCACACTACCTGGTCTATCTCAACCACACTACCTGGTCTATCTCAACCACACTACCTGCTCTATCTCAACCACACTACCTGGTCTATCTCAACCACACTACCTGGTCTATCTCAACCACACTACCTGCTCTATCTCAACCACACTACCTGGTCTATCTCAAACACACTACCTGCTCTATCTCAAGCACACTACCTGGTCTATCTCAACCACACTACCTGGTCTATCTCAAGCACACTACCTGGTCTATCTCAACCACACTACCTGGTCTATCTCAACCACACTACCTGGTCTATCTCAACCACACTACCTGGTCTATCTCAACCACACTACCTGGTCTATCTCAACCACACTACCTGGTCTATCTCAACCACACTACCTGGTCTATCTCAACCACACTACCTGGTCTATCTCAACCACACTACCTGGTCTATCTCAACCACACTACCTGGTCTATCTCAACCACACTACCTGCTCTATCTCAAGCACACTACCTGGTCTATCTCCACCACACTACCTGGTCTATCTCAACCACACTACCTGGTCTATCTCCACCACACTACCTGGTCTATCTCAACCACACTACCTGGTCTATCTCAACCACACTACCTGGTCTATCTCAACCACACTACCTGCTCTATCTCAAGCACACTACCTGCTCTATCTCAACCACACTACCTGCTCTATCTCAACCACACTACCTGGTCTATCTCAACCACACTACCTGGTCTATCTCCACCACACTACCTGGTCGATCTCAACCACACTACCTGGTCTATCTCAAGCACACTACCTGGTCTATCTCCACCACACTACCTGCTCTATCTCCACCACACTACCTCGTCTATCTCAACCATACTACCTGGTCTATCTCAACCACACTACCTGGTCTATCTCAACCACACTACCTGGTCTATCTCAACCACACTACCTGGTCTATCTCCACCACACTACCTGGTCTATCTCAACCACACTACCTGGTCTATCTCAACCACACTACCTGGTCTATCTCCACCACACTACCTGGTCTATCTCCACCACACTACCTGGTCTATCTCAACCACACTACCTGGTCTATCTCAACCACACTACCTGGTCTATCTCAAGCACACTACCTGGTCTATCTCAAGCACACTACCTGCTCTATCTCAAGCACACTACCTGCTCTATCTCAAGCACACTACCTGCTCTATCTCAAGCACACTACCTGCTCTATCTCAAGCACACTACCTGCTCTATCTCAACCACACTACCTGCTCTATCTCAACCACACTACCTGGTCTATCTCAACCACACTACCTGGTCTATCTCCACCACACTACCTGGTCGATCTCAACCACACTACCTGGTCTATCTCAAGCACACTACCTGGTCTATCTCAACCACACTACCTGCTCTATCTCCACCACACTACCTGGTCTATCTCAACCACACTACCTGGTCTATCTCAACCATACTACCTGGTCTATCTCAACCACACTACCTGGTCTATCTCAACCACACTACCTGGTCTATCTCCACCACACTACCTGGTCTATCTCAACCACACTACCTGGTCTATCTCAACCACACTACCTGGTCTATCTCAACCACACTACCTGGTCTATCTCCACCACACTACCTGGTCTATCTCAACCACACTACCTGGTCTATCTCAACCACACTACCTGGTCTATCTCAAGCACACTACCTGGTCTATCTCAAGCACACTACCTGCTCTATCTCAACCACACTACCTGGTCTATCTCAACCACACTACCTGGTCTATCTCAACCACACTACCTGGTCTATCTCAACCACACTACCTGGTCTATCGCAAGCACACTAACTGGTCTATCTCAACCACACTACCTGGTCTATCTCAACCACACTACCTGCTCTATCTCAACCACACTACCTGCTCTATCTCAACCACACTACCTGCTCTATCTCAACCACACTACCTGGTCTATCTCAACCACACTACCTGCTCTATCTCCACCACACTACCTGGTCTATCTCAACCACACTACCTGGTCTATCTCAACCACACTACCTGCTCTATCTCCACCACACTACCTGGTCTATCTCAACCACACTACCTGGTCTATCTCAAGCACACTACCTGGTCTATCTCAAGCACACTACCTGGTCTATCTCAACCACACTACCTGCTCTATCTCAACCACACTACCTGCTCTATCTCCACCACACTACCTGGTCTATCTCAACCACACTACCTGGTCTATCTTTACCACACTACCTGCTCTATGTCAACCACACTACCTGGTCTATCTCAACCACACTACCTGCTCTATCTCCACCACACTACCTGGTCTATCTCAACCACACTACCTGGTCTATCTCAACCACACTACCTGGTCTATCTCAACCACACTACCTGGTCTATCTCAACCACACTACCTGCTCTATCTCAACCACACTACCTGGTCTATCTCCACCACACTACCTGGTCTATCTCCACCACACTACCTGGTCTATCTCAACCACACTACCTGCTCTATCTCAACCACACTACCTGCTCTATCTCAACCACACTACCTGCTCTATCTCAACCACACTACCTGGTCTATCTCCACCACACTACCTGGTCTATCTCCACCACACTACCTGGTCTATCTCAACCACACTACCTGCTCTATCTCCACCACACTACCTGGTCTATCTCAACCACACTACCTGGTCTATCTCCACCACACTACCTGGTCTATCTCAACCACACTACCTGGTCTATCTCAACCACACTACCTGCTCTATCTCCACCACACTACCTGGTCTATCTCCACCACACTACCTGGTCTATCTCAACCACACTACCTGGTCTATCTCAACCACACTACCTGGTCTATCTCAACCACACTACCTGCTCTATCTCCACCACACTACCTGGTCTATCTCAACCACACTACCTGGTCTATCTCAACCACACTACCTGGTCTATCTCAACCACACTACCTGGTCTATCTCAACCACACTACCTGGTCTATCTCAAGCACACTACCTGGTCTATCTCAAGCACACTACCTGGTCTATCTCAACCACACTACCTGGTCTATCTCAACCACACTACCTGCTCTATCTCCACCACACTACCTGGTCTATCTCAACCACACTACCTGGTCTATCTCAACCACACTACCTGGTCTATCTCAAGCACACTACCTGGTCTATCTCAAGCACACTACCTGGTCTATCTCAAGCACACTACCTGGTCTATCTCAACCACACTACCTGGTCTATTTCAAGCACACTACCTGGTCTATCTCAAGCACACTACCTGCTCTATCTCCACCACACTACCTGGTCTATCTCAAGCACACTACCTGGTCTATCTCAAGCACACTACCTGGTCTATCTCAAGCACACTACCTGGTCTATCTCAACCACACTACCTGGTCTATCTCAACCACACTACCTGGTCTATCTCAACCACACTACCCGGTCTATCTCAAGCACACTAGCTGTTCTATTTCCACTAGAGGGAGCTCAACTCCTTAGGGATCAGATAGGATTATGTGGTATTGTATTATAACAGAAGAGGTCACTGATCATCAATTAACTCTCTATCTATCTATGGGATATTATTGTCAAAGATATCTGATAATACTGTACATACCCCTAGGTTGTGTCAAGTCAATGAAATCATACTGATCAGACAGGGATCTGTACCAATCCATTCATAACTTCACAGCAGCTAAATTCCTTCTTAATAACTATGGGTTCCATATTAGTAGGAAAATACTTAACCATTGGTGACAAAATTGGGAAAGAAAACTGACAAACACTGCTTGACCATAAAAAAGTGATTTACTCTTCAGGGATTGTTATAAGAATGTCAATTCTGCTCTTTCTTCTTGGACGTTGAAACATTGAATCCCACTCTAAGAGTTCCCAGTATCCATTGCTCATTAAGATAAGTGTAGTAGGGTTCAATGAATTGTCAGAGGCTTAATGAACATAATGAATAGTCTACACAGCCTATTGTAAAGAACCAAAATGTAAGAAAACATGCTCAAATTGAGAGAAAATAAATACTCTTGATAAGAAAATAGAATCTGAAATGTATGTTTAATTACGCTGTGTTTATGTTGTGAAATAATTCTCACCAAATGACTGATCACCATGGTATTCTTCCCTCCTTGTTGTTATGTTCTAAGTTACAATTTGCTTACATTTTGTAATAACATTGCTGACATGCAAAGCATCTTGGGACTATGTCAACAACGGAGTAATGAAACAAATACCAAAATATCATTATCCTTTAATAAACTATTATATAAGTAGCATTATTTGTAAACGTTTATAAACATGTATAAATACAATGCATGAGCATTCATAACACGTATGATCGCTAATAAAGCATTTATAATGGCTTATTTGTTAAAGTTATTATGAAGTCTGTCCGACATTCATGTTTGTTAAAATTCATATCCTCTGGTTTTAATGTTGCAAGATGTTGATTTATCTTGCTTTGTGTAATGTGTTATAATATACAGCACGAGGTGTTTCTTCACAGTAAATACAATACACTCTCAAACATGACAAGGTTTCACTTTTGAATTAAAAATACTTTGGGAGACACACCATACACGTAATTTGGATCTGTGTCCCTTGTTTGTTCAGATTAAAGCCATTTGTCCCATAGTCATAGTTCCCCCCATTACCAAGGGCCAGTAGTAGTGTGGGTAGTAAGGTCCTGGGGCTGAGCCCTGATCGCTGATCCCCTGACTCTGGGGGTGAGATCTGGAGGACGGCTAGGTGGGACTGGGACAGGACCTACAGTCGTTGATCATTTGGTAGGCGCCTGCAACCACACCCCAAAAGAAAATGTGCCAAAAATATCAGACGATTTTGAGCTGCTTATTTTAATTATTATCAAAACACCAAGGGAATCCAATCTCCTTCCTTGGGTTGATCGTTTCTCGTCAACTACTGTCTGACTTCCTTCAAACAACTGTTAGGCAAAATGATTCATTTCCTTTTTACTGTATATATGCAGATATATTATACAGTATACTCTGAGAATATAGTAAAGCATAGACAGAGAGAAAAGATAGAGGGATAGAAAGGAGGAGGAAGGAGTAGAGAGAGAAAGGAGGAAGGAGTAGAGAGAGATATAGAGAGAAGGAAGGAGTAAAGAGAGAGAGAGGAGGAAGGAGTAAAGAGAGAGAGAGAAGAGAGGAGGAAGGAGTAAAGAGAGAGAGAGAGTGGGAAGGAGTAGAGAGTGAGAGATATAGAGGAGGAAGGAGTAAAGAGAGAGAGAGAAGAGAAGAGGAAGGAGCAAAGAGAGAGATATAGAGAGGAGGAAGGAGTAAAGGGATAGATATAGAGAGGAGGAAGGAGTAAAGAGAGAGAGATATAGAGAGGATGAAGGAGTAAAGAGAGAGAGATATAGAGAGGAGGAAGGAGTAAAGAGAGAGATATAGAGGAGGAAGGAGTAGAGAGAGAGAGAAGAGAAGAGAGGAGGAAGGAGTAAAGAGAGTGAGAGAGAGAAGAGAGGAGGAAGGAGTAAAGAGAGAGAGAGAGAAGAGAGGAGAAAGGAGTAGAGAGAGAGAGAGAGAAGAGAGGAGAAAGGAGTAGAGAGAGAGAGAGGAGGAAGGAGTAAAGAGAGAGAGAGAAGAGAAGAGGAAGGAGTAAAGAGAGAGATATAGAGAGGAGGAAGGAGTAAAGGGATAGATATAGAGAGGAGGAAGGAGTAAAGAGAGAGATATAGAGAGGAGGAAGGAGTAGAGAGAGAGATATAGAGAGGAGGAAGGAGTAAAGAGAGAGATATAGAGAGGAGGAAGGAGTAAAGAGAGAGAGATATAGAGAGGAGGAAGGAGTAACGAGAGAGAGATATAGAGAGAAAAGAGGAGGAAGGAGTAAAGAGAGAGAGATATAGAGAGAAGAGAGGAGGAAGGAGTAAAGAGAGAGAGAGAGAGAAGAGAGGAGGAAGGAGTAAAGGGAGAGATAGAGAGAGAAGAGAGGAGGAAGGAGTAAAGAGAGAGATATAGAGAGGAGGAAGGAGAAACGAGAGAGATATAGAGAGGAGTAAAGAGAGAGATAGAGAGAGGAGGAAGGAGTAAAGAGAGAGATATAGAGAGTAGGAAGGAGTAACGAGAGAGAGAAGAGAGGAGGAATGAGTAAAGAGAGAGATAGAGAGAGGAGGAAGGAGTAACGAGAGAGAGAAGAGAGGAGGAAGGAGTAAAGAGAGAGATAGAGAGAGGAGGAAGGAGTAACGAGAGAGAGATAGAGAGGAGGAAGGAGTAAAGAGAGAGAGATATAGAGAGGAGGAAGGAGTAAAGAGAGAGATAGAGAGAGGAGGAAGGAGTAGAGAGAGATAGAGAGATGAGGAAGGAGTAGAGAGAGACAGAGGGGAAGAAGGAGTATAGAGAAAGATATAGAGAGGAGGAAGGAGTAGAGAGCGATAGAGAGGAAGAAGGAGTAGAGAGAGAGATATAGAGAGGAGCAAGGAGTAGAGAGAGAGATATAGAGATGAGCAAGGAGTAGAGCGAGAGATATAGAGATGAGGAAGGAGTAGAGAGAGATAGAGAGAGGAGGAACGAGTATAGAGAGAGATATAGAGAGGAGGAAGGAATAAAGAGAGAGAGGAGGAAGAAGGAATAAAGAGAGAGACGTAAAGAAAGACGAAAGTGCACTCAGGTAGTGATTAACCAACCGATGGGCGCAGCAATGAACTGTCTGTCATTCAAAGTGCCCTTTCCCCCTAGCGCTCATGTTACCCAGGCTGAAACACAGTTTGTTTGTTCGCCTCGGAGTAGGCTCTGCTTTTTCCCTTCCTGTCTGCGAGCCGGCGGGGAAAGGGGCTAGGGCAGCTATGGCATGACAAGGCGGTCAGTCCATGGCACCCGTCCCACATTTCCATTGGCGCCTCATGAGAGAGCCTGAAGAAGGTGAGACGGTTTATTAATATGCTCTCTGTCACACTCAAGGCTATCAAAAATAAGTCCCAGGCCATCGTTGCATTATGGAATGCTACCGGGAATTTTGTTTAACATATCGCGAGAAAGAGTTGCAACATATTTAGTTCATTCCATCATATAGAGACAGTACAGATCTGTGTCAGGCTTTAGCAGAAAGGTGGATGATCTTGCATGGCAAAGGTAGATTGTGCTTTCGGAAACACAGTACTCAACTTAATCAAATAAGAAGGTGCTTTGGAGCTTACAGATATGATATAGAGTCTGCCACTGTCACACCGTAGCAGAAGCGAATAATTACAACTAATCAACAGCAGTTGACATCCTGGCACTTGGCTCACTCACTGCCGATAGTTAAACCGTCACTGCTTCCATACGTATTTCATTACGTGCGTTTTTGATTTAAGCGTCTTGGAGAGATTACTACAGGCAAGACCAACACAAAACAGTGATTCACTGTCTTAATGTAAATATTCTTCTTGGCTCCTTGTCTTCTCTCTTCGTCTACCCAGTATGACTTTTCCAGAGTCGGAGGGTGACCTGTCTGCCGTGGTCGTGCAGCACCGGGCCGGAGCAGACTGGGCCTTCCTCGCTTCATTAATTCAATTCAGCCTAGCAGAAAAACAGCCCCTTCTCTCTCATAGAGCGCCCTTGTCTACGGAGGCTAGCCCACTGCTCAGATAGAGCAACGTCATCGCATGCTGCCTGGTAGCCTGCTACACCGTCAACCTCACGCTAACGCTACTACAGTTTTATCTTAAGCGGTGTTGTAAAGAGGTCACAGGTTTGCTAGATGGGAGGTCATTTTAAGACTTTGCCACACCGTGTTTATGCTTTCTTTAGATTTTATAGTGACGTGTATTTTAACTTGACACCTCACTGGCCAGTGGTTCTAAATGAGATTAGATTTGTAAATGAATTATTTAGGATTTATAAGTATAAGTCATTTATTGATAGTTAGTAATTAATATATATGTAATAAAGAGTTATAAAACACATTGATTGATTGTTTGTTTGTAATTTAGCAGTTTAACTTGTAAACCCGTAATACATCCTACGGAACCATACCTTAATATGTCACTATACCTTAATATGTCACTATACCTTAATATGTCACTATACCTTAATATGTCACTATACCTTAAAATGTCACTATACCTTAAAATGTCACTATACCTTAATATGTCACTATACCTTAATATGTCACTATACCTTAAAATGTCACTATACCTTAATATGTCACTATACCTTAATATGTAACTATACCTTAATATGTAACTATACCTTAATATGTCACTATACCTTAATATGTCACTATACCTTAATATGTCACTATACCTTAATATGTCACTATACCTTAAAATGTCACTATACCTTAATATGTCACTATACCTTAATATGTCACTATACCTTAATATGTAACTATACCTTAATATGTCACTATACCTTAATATGTCACTATACATTAATATGTCACTATACCTTAATATGTCACCAAAATATTTCCGGGCAGACATGTATTTTTGTTCTGTTCTTCGCTAATCCTTCTCATCCTGTTGCTCTGCGTCTCTCAGAGGAAACACACCTATTTAAGTATTGTGTGGTTTAGGAATTTACCTCACAAAGGGACACCTGATATGCTTTGCTTGTTTTTTTTCATATGTTTAATGACTGTGTACAGGATTTAGTCTGGTTTGCTTCCTGATGCTATGTTAATGTACTCTTGGCTGTGGTACAACAAAACAGGTCACACTTTAACAGATTACTACGTACAGTTGAAGTCGGAAGTTTACATACACTTAGTTTGGAGTCATTAAAACTTGTTTTTCAACCACTCCACAAATTTCTTGTTAACAAACTATAGTTTTGGAAAGTCAGTTAGGACATTTTTCCAACAATTGTTTACAGACAGATTATTTCACTTATAATTCACTGTATCACAGTTCCAGTGGGTCAGAAGTTTATATACACTAAGTTGACTGTGCCTTTAAACAGCTTGGACAATTCCAGAAAATTATGTTATCACTTTAGAAGCTTCTGATAGGCTAATTGACATCATTTGTGTCAATTGACAGTGTACCTGTGGATGTATTTCAAGGCCTACCTTCAAACACAGTGCTTCTTTGCTTGACGTCATGGGAAAATCAAAAGCAATCAGCCAAGACCTCAGAAAAAAAATTGTAGACCTCTACAAGTCTGGCTCATCCTTGGGAGCAATTTCCAAAAGCCTGAAGGTACCACGTTCATCTGTATAAACAATAGTACACAAGTATAAACACCATGGGACCACGCAGCCGTCATACCGCTCAGGAAGGAGAAGCGTTCTGTCTCCTAGAGATGAACGTACTTTGGTGCGAAAAGTGCAAATCAATACCAGAACAACAGCAAAGGACCTTGTGAAGATGCTGGAGGAAACAGATACAAAAGTATCTATATCCACAGTTAAACAAGTCCTATATCGACATAACCTGAAAGTCCGCTCAGCAAGGAAGAAACCACTGCCCTAAAACCGCCATAAAAAAGCCAGACTACGGTTTGCAACTGCACATGGGGACAAAGATCGTACTTTTTGAAGAAATGTTCTCTGATCTGATGAAACAAAAATAGAACTGTTTGGCCATAATGACCATCGTTATGTTTGGAGGAAAATGGGGGATGCTTGCAAGCCGAAGAACACCATCCCAACCGTGAAGAACGGGGGTGGCAGCATCATGTTGTGGGGGTGCTTTGCTGCAGGAGGGACTGGTGGACTTCACAAAATAGATGGCATCATGAGGCAGGAAATGATGTGGATATGTTGAAGCAACATCTCAAGACATCAGTCAGGAAGTTAAAGCTTGGTCGCAAATGGGGCTTCCAAATGGACAACGACCCCAACCATACTTCAATAGTTGAGGCAAAATGGCTTAAGGACAACAAAGTCAAGGTATTGGAGTGGCCGTCACACAGCCCTGACCTCAGTCCTATAGAAAATTTGTGGGCAGAACTGAAAAAGCGTGTATGAACAAGGAGGCCTTCAAACCTGACTCAGTTACACCAGCTCTGTCAGGAGGAATGGGCCAACATTCACCCAACGTATTGTGGGAAGCTTGTGGAAGGCTACCCAAAACTTTTGACCTAAGTTGAACAATTTAAAGGCACTGTTACCAAATACTAATTGACTGTATGTAAACTTCTGACCCACTGGGAATGTGATGAAAGAAATAAAAGCTGAAATAAATCATTCTCTCTACTATTATTCTGACATTTTGTCACGATCGTCTTGCGGTGAGAGATTGGACCAAGGCGCAGCGTGAAAACCACGAAATGAACACTATACACAAACTAACAAAATAACAAACAGACGACCGTGAAGCTATATAGAAAAATAGTGCTGACACAAACACTACACATAGACAATTACCCACAAATGCATGATGCCTATGGCTGCCTTAAATATGGCTCCCAATCAGAGACAAATGAAAGACATCTGCCTCTGATTGAGAACCACTCAGGCAACCATAGACATACCTAGAAACATTCACTCAACCATAGACATACCTAGAAACATTCACTCAACAAACTCATACACTAAACCCAACACCCCCTTTACCATATAACCACCCAAAACGACAAAACACAAACATTCCCCATGTCACACCCTGACCTAACTAAAATAATAAAGAAAACAAAGAATACTAAGGCCAGGGCGTGACACATTTCACATTCTTAAAATAAAGTGGTGATCCTAACTGACCTAAGACAGATAATTTTTACTAGGATTAAATGTCAGGAATTGTGAATAACTGAGTTAAAATGTATTTGGCTAAGGTGTATGTAAACTTCCAACTTCAACTGTATCTATTTCCCTCTGGGAAAAACACAGTTTTTTTCCGTTTGTCATCTGTACGGCGTCCATATTAGGACAACTTCAGTTCTGCTAAGATTGAGGCTATCCTAATATGGACACCGTACACCTGATAGCGTCACGTTATGATCACATATATTGCACATCATTTGAGTACATAAATTGGTTACACTTTGTAATCACTGTCTTGAGTAAGCCATTATAAATGCTTAATCATGCTGATAAATGCTTTATAAATTAGTATATGAATTGCATTCATTGTATATCGTTCAAGTACCTGAATTGGTTACAGTTTATAATACGTTTCTTGAATAAGCACGCTTACCAATGAAATACATGTCTTAATAGTAATAGTTTATACCTAATAGTATCAACATAATATTACACTTAATATTGCAACTTCATAGCAAATCATTTATAAATAGTTGATGAATGCTTTTAACCTTGAGTAGATATGTTTAATTACTGAAATCATCTCTGCACACGTGTATTGACCTGCAATGATGTCCTAATCATTTCTTGTGGTCTTACATGATATCCCTGAATGAGTGCACCCCCTCAGTAAAATGCACAGTTGGTGTAAAGCACAGACTGAAGTCCAGGCCAACAAAGTTCATAACCACACTGCTCTTGGCAGGAGTGTGTGGTTCTCTCTCAAACCCAAACAAGCAATCAAAAGGGTGAACTGATATGAGAGCCTCTGACTACCCCGGTATGTCAAATGTACTTCAGGCCAGTTTTCGTCGTATTATACTCCTGGGGTAGAGTGAAGCTTTACTCATCAGAAAAGGTGTTTACATATTGGGCATGAACACCAAATGCAATCCTTTAACTTGGAAGTTTGGCAGTAAATGTGATCCTGTGAGTGAAGGGGGGAGAGAGAGAGAGAGAGAGAGAGAGAGAGAGAGAGAGAGAGAGAGAGAGAGAGAGAGAGAGAGAGAGAGAGAGAGAGAGAGAGAGAGAGAGAGAGAGAGAGAGAGAGAGAGAGAGAGAGAGGTCTGTATCATTCACGTCGTGTTCAGAGCGCACTTCGGTAGAGACGGATGGAAGCATTTACATTTTATGGCCGGATTTTTACGTTTGTTTTTTCACAGATGAGCAATTTTGTCCTGAACAAATAACTCAGACCGATTGCTGATAATTGAGAAAGATGGCAGCCATATTGGCCTAGTTCATAGGTCAGAGGCACTGGCTGATTGCCAGCTGTGACTGGGTCACTATGAATGTGTCATTAATACCTGTGGACTGTCAGGCGCAATGACTCTCAGGATTAGGATTCTCTACAGCTAAAACAACCACTAAGCCCCTGACATTATAATGCTGTAATACGGAGCAGAAAGGTCTGTATTTAGCCATTCTAACATTTCAACGATCTTACGCTACCTTGGTGGTGGTAATACAACCTCCATGACAAAACGACCACATGACCAAACTCCTGATCAGTCTGACAGTCCAAAGGTAAGATAATAACGTCTCCCAGGACTATCTGAACACACTGCTGACATAATGACTCCTTGACCCTCGTTCTGAAGCACGTTAACATGGACATGGCAAACAGTGACTCTTCAACATGGACATGGCAAACAGTGACTCTTCAACATGGACATGGCAAACAGTGACTCTTCAACATGGACATGACTAACAACGACTCTTCAACATGGACATGACTAACAACGACTCTTCAACATGGACATGACTAACAACGACTCTTCAACATGGACATGACTAACAACGACTCTTCAACATGGACATGGCTAACAACGACTCTTCAACATGGACATGACTAACAACGACTCTTCAACATGGACATGACTAACAACGACTCTTCAACATGGACATGGCTAACAACGACTCTTCAACATGGACATGGCTAACAACGACTCTTCAACATGGACATGGCTAACAGCGACTCTTCAACTTGGACATGACTAACAACGACTCTTCAACATGGACATGGCTAACAACGACTCTTCAACATGGACATGACTAACAACGACTCTTCAACATGGACATGACTAACAACGACTCTTCAACATGGACATGGCTAACAACGACTCTTCAACATGGACATGGCTAACAACGACTCTTCAACATGGACATGGCTAACAACGACTCTTCAACATGGACATGACTAACAACGACTCTTCAACATGGACATGACTAACAACGACTCTTCAACATGGACATGGCTAACAACGACTCTTCAACATGGACATGACTAACAACGACTCTTCAACATGGACATGACTAACAACGACTCTTCAACATGGACATGACTAACAACGACTCTTCAACATGGACATGGCTAACAACGACTCTTCAACATGGACATGACTAACAACGACTCTTCAACATGGACATGACTAACAACGACTCTTCAACATGGACATGACTAACAACGACTCTTCAACATGGACATGACTAACAACGACTCTTCAACATGGACATGACTAACAACGACTCTTCAACATGGACATGGCTAACAACGACTCTTCAACATGGACATGACTA
Organism: Salvelinus alpinus; assembly: GCF_045679555.1. NCBI lineage: Eukaryota > Metazoa > Chordata > Actinopteri > Salmoniformes > Salmonidae > Salvelinus > Salvelinus alpinus. Next base: position 23,230,044 of record NC_092086.1, read on the forward strand.
ACAACGACTCTTCAACATGGACATGGCTAACAACGACTCTTCAACATGGACATGACTAACAACGACTCTTCAACATGGACATGACTAACAACGACTCTTCAACATGGACATGACTAACAACGACTCTTCAACATGGACATGGCTAACAACGACTCTTCAACATGGACATGGCTAACATTGACTCCTCGGCAACTGTGGTACCAAGGGTTCATGGAGTGTAGCCTCAAGGTTGAACCCAGCCTGAACCCCACAATGCCTCAAAACACCAGTTTGACACATGCACTTGTTCACATCCACCCAATTCCCTAGGGCCTAGCTAGCTGCTAGCAGAGACAAAACTCATCAACCTGTCCCTCAATTAGGGCATATTTCCTCAACACCAGTCCCAATAGAGCCTGTATACGACTGCGGTGGCAGGGCCCCCTGCTCTTTTGTTTTGGAGACCCCACAGTGGCCCTCTGATTGGATTCGCAGGTTGGCCCTGGCTGCACTGGCAGCTGCTAGAGAGATCACTCCCTCCCTCCATCCCTCCCTCCAGTTTGCATGGCACACGCTGAGAGACAGTGCACCAGGGGAAAGAAGGAACGCTTCCAGGTAATTTCCATAAATATGAGCTATGGGCCTCTTTTCCACTTTGGTGAGGGTCCCTGAGGGAGAGCTTTAGCCTGGGATGCATAGAGCAGAAGGACATCCACAGAGCAATCATTTACCCGCAAAAACGCTTCTGGATTTACAGATACCCCGCTGATTGCCGTTTAATGGTAGAGACCAAAGAGTTGAGGTCAAGATCACCTCACCAACAGACAGGAGCTACTTTTGAACTTTTGAATCATCAAACTCTTAAAGAACCTACTACACATACAGTACTGTATGAGTGAGTTGTGGATACGTTATCTCTCAGTTATGTGATTAGGTAATGACTTGTACGATTTATGATGGAGACATCATTAAACCAATGAGGATCCTAAGACTTAAAGGTGTTGAGTATCAGGGAATTGTGACAAGAAAGAAAAGAACATTGAATTATACTGACGCTTTTGAAAAGGGTTGCAGGGTTGACACAAATGTTTTGTAAATTGAATTCAAGGTATTGACTTAGGCGTCAACAACCGTGTTGCAAATATTTTCGCATAATCTTCACAATGTTATGCTTAGCAATGATAACATGTTGGAAAAATCAATAGTCTTGGAATACCCATTTACGTCAATACTCTACGTATTTTCATCTATAAATCATCACATAACTCTTCATGAGATCATGTGTTTTCAGCTTGATGGATTACAAATAGATTAATAAAATCGGCAGAGGTTAAAGATGTCATTATAAAAATGAATTGCAACGGGACTTAATGCTACAAATAAAAGCCAAGAATCAAATTCCTAAACGTTCAAGACAAAGCTTGCCTAGCATCTCATTTGTTGTGTTTCCAGCATTGCAAGCAGCCATTTTTATTTTCTTTAAACGGCAATAAAATAGATACTCTAAATCGCTGTGTCACGGTCCATTACACTTTAGGCCGTTCGCTCCATGTCATCTCTACTGTCTTGGCAGAGATATCCCAGAATCCTTTACCTGGCTTTAGGCACAATTAACTCTGTGAGGAAAAGGCCTGCGCGGGTCACGAGCCCACTCGTCACAAAATCAAAAGAAGCCTTTCTATAAAAACCAGTGTTCCTGCCAACATATGGACTGAGGTAGTGACAGAGAAGGATGGTAATGGCTTTCCTTCATTGAATGAACAGAGCAGGAACACTTATATTTACCTTTGAATGAGAGCAAAGAGACAGACAGAGAAAAGTGGAAAGAGCATAAAAAGAGTAACAAGGGCTCTTAAAGTCACTTGGCGTAGCTCGATGCTGAAATCTGACTTATTTTAGGGTATGATTTCAGGGTCGTATTGGAAATGTAGGCTACTACTATATTTAACTAAGGGGAGGCCAGAATGGTGATAAAACAAAATGAACTTGTTTTAAGGACGAGAAACTCCCTTTAGTCAACCACTTTATAGCCACCTGCTCTGTGAACGAATCTGAGAGGATCAGAACAAGTTGCCATTAACGAAACAGTTATATGGGCTCTGGCTCTAAATGTCATATACTGTAACAATGACATTTAAACGAATGGTTTAAAACACTATCCAGCAGTTTCTACACAGTTTGATTGGATACTGTATGCCCCTTAACCACTAACTGGCTCAAAGGATGGTGTAGTCTCCAGAAAGCAGAGCCTCATTCACTTCCTTGTGCCAAATCCTGACTTGGACTTTTGCATAAATTATGCATTGTTGTCAAAGGTTAGACCTGGGTCTAAATGTGCATGTGGACCAGTTACCACTAGGAATTATAAGGTCCATAAGTGGGCTGCATCTACTTTGCTGGACAAAGTCAGGCTTTTTCATGGCAAAGATCTGGCTTAGTTATGGCAACCAAACCTGGTTCACTTCTGGACCGTAATTCCAAGTGGTAACCTGGTAATCAGCTGTTGGTTCCTGATGGATTTGGGCCATAATAATTCTGTGCGATTTCAGCACAAGGCGTGAGGAGAGTTCTAAATGTATGTCAAGGCAGAGTCCATAACACATCTACAGAATTAAAGTTAGAGGAAAAAGCCATGGATGAACGTTGGATAGAAGGGACCGAGATCACTAGTGCTTACTCTAGAGGTTGACAAGGTCTGAATAATATTTGTGTGTCACTGCTCACTCTAAGACCGTTCTCTTTCTCTCCTCCACTAACTCCTAGCCCTCTCTGTAAGAGGTTGAACTCTACCTCGCTCGGACAGTAAATCAACCTTCTCTGGGGAAGACATTTATGAAAGACCTGACATCTGGTTTCCTCTTTCTGATTGCTGATTACACCTCAGAGTTTTTTAATGTGGCCTGGCCAAGCACCGCCCTGCGCTCACAGGACGAGCTAAAGAAACCTCAGAGCTGTAAATTAACAACATATATTATCCTCGACCGCCATATACGATCCACTAATCACCTCCGTCTCATAGCATGGCATTGTAGAAAATCCCCCCTTTCTGTGGTTGATAAAAGAGAGGAGAGGAGAGGAGTGGAGAGGAGAGGAGAGAAGCCCCTAATGGTTTTACCAGTGTGTTGAATCCCTGCTCTTGTCTAATATTAAATCACTGGTTATATTTCTTGCTGCTGACTTAGCGTTGAATTGCAGAACAGACAGTAGTCACAAAGTGGTGTCTAACAAAAATATGGATTGTCTCCCAGTGAAAACCAAAGTGAAAGTCAAAATTGAGCAGGGGAGTGGGACCTGAATGGACCTATTACAGTAATGCTGTTGTGTATGCCCCCGGTGTGTGTTACGTTGAGGATTAAACAACATATCACATGCCAAGGTCACACATATTTCCCTTTTATGCAATGGTCTTTTCCCGAAGTCGGCTTTAAAGCGTGACGCAGATAGAACAAAAAAATAAAAGTCCCTGCTGCTGGTTTAAGAATTAGGATTTGTAAATTAAGTGCATCGATAACATTGTAAATCAATCTGATTGAATTTTAATGGCGGAATATCTTTTTATTTTTTGGGGTCAAAACCGCTAAATGACGAATCCACATGCTCAAATGTCACTTTACATTAAACCAGCTAATATGCTATCGTACATGTCTCAGACAAGAAGCACTGTACGGGATGATGGATGAAATATAACCGTCACATTTTTCCAAAACTCCAAAACAACTGCAAGGTTTCAAGGCCTGGAAGAGTATCAAGCCATCTCTCTAGCAGCCAGAAACGGTTCCTGTCATCTCACCTCATACTCTGATGAAGGCTTCGCTACAAAACACTGTGGTTTTAACAAACAATCTGTATTGTTGAAGCAAACGTTCATTGTCCTACCAATAGTTACTGAGTATCTTGTCATCTTCAGTTGTCCTTCCACTGAGCTATCCTCATAGTAGAGTATGGACAATTAAGGCACAAGAAACCACACACTTTACAGTAGATATCATACCTGTAGAGCAGGAGAGAAGAGGGATCCATGTTTCCATCGGGTTGCCTTTATCAAGCGGTGGTGGGGATGGTGGTAGTGGCTGTTTCCTCTAAAGTGAGGGGGATGGGGTAGTGGCTGTTTCCTGTAAAGTGAGGGGGATGGGGTAGTGGCTGTTTCCTCTAAAGTGAGGGGGATGGGGTAATGGCTGTTTCCTCTAAAGTGAGGGGGATGGAGTAGTGGCTGTTTCCTCTAAAGTGAGGGGGATGGGGTAATGGCTGTTTCCTCTAAAGTGAGGGGGATGGGGTAGTGGCTGTTTCCTCTAAAGTGAGGGGGATGGGGTAATGGATGTTTCCTCTAAAGTGAGGGGGATGGAGTAGTGGCTGTTTCCTCTAAAGTGAGGGGGATGGGGTAGTGGCTGTTTCCTCTAAAGTGAGGGGGATGGGGTAGTGGCTGTTTCCTCTAAAGTGAGGGGGGTGGAGTAGTGGCTGTTTCCTCTAAAGTGAGGGGGATGGTGGTAGTGGCTGTTTCCTCTAAAGTGAGGGGGATGGGGTAGTGGCTGTTTCCTCTAAAGTGAGGGGGATGGAGTAGTGGCTGTTTCCTCTAAAGTGAGGGGGATGGGTTAGTGGCTGTTTCCTCTAAAGTGAGGGGGATGGAGTAGTGGCTGTTTCCTCTAAAGTGAGGGGGATGGGGTAGTGGCTGTTTCCTCTAAAGTGAGGGGGATGGTGGTAGTGGCTGTTTCCTCTAAAGTGAGGGGGATGGGGTAGTGGCTGTTTCCTCTAAAGTGAGGGGGATGGGGTAGTGGCTGTTTCCTCTAAAGTGAGGGGGATGGAGTAGTGGCTGTTTCCTCTAAAGTGAGGGGGATGGGGTAGTGGCTGTTTCCTCTAAAGTGAGGGGGATGGGGTAGTGGCTGTTTCCTCTAAAGTGAGGGGGATGGGGTAGTGGCTGTTTCCTCTAAAGTGAGGGGGATGGGGTAGTGGCTGTTTCCTCTAAAGTGAGGGGGATGGGGTAGTGGCTGTTTCCTCTAAAGTGAGGGGGATGGAGTAGTGGCTGTTTCCTCTAAAGTGAGGGGGATGGAGTAGTGGCTGTTTCCTCTAAAGTGAGGGGGATGGAGTAGTGGCTGTTTCCTCTAAAGTGAGGGGGATGGTGGTAGTGGCTGTTTCCTCTAAAGTGAGGGGGATGGAGTAGTGGCTGTTTCCTCTAAAGTGAGGGGGATGGAGTAGTGGCTGTTTCCTCTAAAGTGAGGGGGATGGAGTAGTTGGCTGTTTCCTCTAAAGTGAGGGGAATGGTGGTAGTGGCTGTTTCCTCTAAAGTGAGGGGGATGGTGGTAGTGGCTGTTTCCTCTAAAGTGAGGGGGATGGGGTAGTGGCTGTTTCCTCTAAAGTGAGGGGGATGGAGTAGTGGCTGTTTCCTCTAAAGTGAGGGGGATGGAGTAGTGGCTGTTTCCTCTAAAGTGAGGGGGGTGGAGTAGTGGCTGTTTCCTCTAAAGTGAGGGGGATGGGGTAGTGGCTGTTTCCTCTAAAGTGAGGGGGATGGGGTAGTGGCTGTTTCCTCTAAAGTGAGGGGGATGGGGTAGTGGCTGTTTCCTCTAAAGTGAGGGGGATGGAGTAGTGGCTGTTTCCTCTAAAGTGAGGGGGATGGGATAGTGGCTGTTTCCTCTAAAGTGAGGGGAATGGGGTAATGGGTGTGATCACATTGACTTAACAGTACATTTACTATATTTTACAGTTCAGAATAGACTAACAGTGCGAACTTGGCGTACAATACCCAACACTTACTCTAGCTGTAGTGAGGCGTGATCTGTTTTTACATGTACCTTTCCACTGTTACAAGCTGTGATGAGTCAAGCTGACAGAAGCGATAGGCCACTCGCGACTGTGTTTGCGCAGTACAGGTTTCTGCAGAGCTTCTGAGCACGGAACAAATAACGCCTCCAGCTCATTCTTACACAGCCTCTGTGATTTGAACCATGGTCTCATCCACACTCCACACTGTCATCCTACAGTAAAAAGAGAAAAAATGTAAAGACCCTAAATGGCTTCTTTCATCAGTAATTGATATGTGCTTGTTTTAGTTGAGCGGCCCCATGCCTCTCTTGCCATGTTGTGTTAGGGATACATAAGGGCTACGGCAGAACATAGAGGTGCGGGAAGGGGTGGAAACGTGTCATGGCCGGGGAGAGTGGCAGGCCTACAAGCCCAGGCTGTCAGGATGACTAATAGCCCAAGGCAACAGGTCTCACTGTGGGGTGTTAACAATCAGGCAGGGTACAGGGCATCCGTTTGACAGGGCCTTAGGTAAGACTGACTCCTGGCTGCACCAGTCAGCATACAGAAAGGCCTATCCCTAGAGATTTGTGTTGCTGTGCTGCTGTTTGCTTGTGTGTATTGATTTGTTGGAAATTCAATACAAATAATCAAACATTACACTGTAATAAGCTAATACAATCTAACTAATACGGAAATCAACATATGGGATTTTACATTTTCATTGAAAGGCCGATCACTGGGAGCTTTGTGACTGTAATACATCCATTGTATGATACTAAAGCAGGTATAATTGCTCAAACTAAAATCAACCAGAGATAGAAACAGAAGGGTATATTGTCCCATATCAACACTAAATCAAATCATATTGTACACGATCCGCTTACACCTAGGGCTCTGTGTGTAAAGGAATGAAATGGAGAATCTTTATTTGACAAGTCACCTCAGACCTCCATTCATCAACTCAACCTGACATTTACACACTCACTCACCATTAGGAAGGTAAAATAGAAACCTAGATGTTCCATTTTTCAATAAAATGACATTTTGGAAGCCGATGGAAAAGCCCTGCAAGACAGCTAATTAAGAGGCATTAGCACTCATCGGTTAGTAATATCTTCAATTAGAAGTATTGAGGTGAGCAAATAGGACCCCAGCGTCTACAGATTTGCTATCTTAATTTGACCTGTTTCTCACAGCAGGAAAATAATCACTCAGCAGAAGGAAATGTTAATTATTATGTGTGTTATAATGAATGGATATTTTTTGTAGGGGTTGATCAACTTTTCGGTAGGTTAAATCAAGTCTGACATTTTAAAGTGGCAATTACAAACGTTATAAGCATTTTTAAAACCTGAATACACTACAAGTTCGCATTTCCTTGCGACAACAGAGTGGTCAAATTAAGAGAGAACACCTGTACGTCCTTCACTCTGTGCAAGGCCTGCGTTTATAGCACCCTAGGTTTGGTAAATTACTTTTATAACAGCCTGTTTGCTTTCAGATTTTTATTTAATTCATCATCGCTTGTGAGGTGTTTTCCTTTTAGGGTCTTAACACTTTGAACAGTATGTTCTAGTTAGCAGGCAGTATGTTCTAGTTAGCAGGCAGTATGTTCTAGTTAGCAGGCAGTATGTTCTAGTTAGCAGGCAGTATGTTCTAGTTAGCAGGCAGTATGTTCTAGTTAGCAGGCAGTATGTTCTAGTTAGCAGGCAGTATGTTCTAGTTAGCAGGCAGTATGTTCTAGTTAGCAGGCAGTATGCTCTAGTTAGCAGGCAGTATGCTCTAGTTAGCAGGCAGTATGTTCTAGTTAGCAGGCAGTATGTTCTAGTTAGCAGGCAGTATGCTCTAGTTAGCAGGCAGTATGTTCTAGTTAGCAGGCAGTATGCTCTAGTTAGCAGGCAGTATGTTCTAGTTAGCAGGCAGTATGTTCTAGTTAGCAGGCAGTATGCTCTAGTTAGCAGGCAGTATGCTCTAGTTAGCAGGCAGTATGCTCTAGTTAGTGGGCAGTGGTAGATCTGGGCTGGTACAAGACAGCATTGACCTTGGTTGGAACAGCCCTGATCATGTTGGGCTCAATTCCATTTCAAATTGAAGGCGAGGATGAGTGAGGAAAATTGAAATAGGAATCTCAGTTTACTTCCTGAATTGATTGAATTTAAATGGAATTGACCCCAGTCCTCGGTCTGGGAAATGTAGGAACCAGGCTGGATCCCATGAGTCCTGACACAACAGAGAGGATTAGCCTTATCTGAGTATGTCTAAACTCATGGGCAATATTATGACCACTCCTTCTCAGTGTCCTAATATCACTAAAACTCATATTGTGGAAATCCAAGAAAACCAATGTAAGCTTCTATTGTATGTTACTGTTCCATAGCATCCACACTCGCATGTTCTTGATATATCGCCTCATACATGGGAAGTGAAATAAGAAAACACTTCAACTACATTAGGAAAAACCTTTAGCCAACTTGGGTCATTACAGTCTAATATTAGTAGAGGGAGAGAAACAGGACACTTCATTTGTAGCCACCACCAGTACAGTACGACAGCTTAGTGAGATGCACTAATGAAAAATAAGAGGCTTGTCTCTCAGCCAGCTTCCTCAATCTTCAAACTGAGAACCCTCTCAATGCAACCTATACTGCTCCCTCTCTTCCCAGAACCAAGTTCAAGATGGAGACAGTTGTGTTGACAGAGAGAAATACCTGCAAGGCCCTGAAGTGCGTCACACACTCCTAAAAATAAACCCTTCTACGAAAAAGAAAACACATTGAACACATTATTTTGGCTCGGACATGGTTTGTTTTTTCTCGATATTGAGAGTATTTTTTATTTTTTAAATGTGAAAGAGTAAAAGCGTCAAGGGGGCCACAGGCAGAGTGGTTGCAGGTATTTAGACTGGAGCAGACGTTACAGCGGGGTGCGGAGACACAGGCTAATGGGGCATGTTAGTCTGCAGGCCTCGACTTTGCAGGCCCCGACGCTGCCACCCGCAGCTGGGCCTCTGGAGAGCAGTTTCCTCACAGGTCTACCAGTACACTGTTACACAGCACATTGGGAATTATCTACAGCACAGGACTACACCCAGCCATGTGTATCCAGCTAGGGCCCCCCTATGATGACAGGGATAAAGACCTGTGGAACAGACTACCTGGTTAGTGCCTTCAGAAAGTATTCATACCCCACATTTTCTCGTGTTACAGTCTGAATTCAACATTGACAAAATAAAAAAAAGTCTCACCGATCTGCAAATAATACCCCATAATGACAAAGTGAAAACATGTTTTCAGAAATATTTGTACATTTATACAGAAATATCTAATTTACATAAGTATTCACACCCCGAGTCAAAACTTTGTAGAATTACCTTTGGCAGCAACTACAGTGGTAAGTCTTCCTCGAAAAAGAAGGGCACCTATTGAAAGAGGGGTAATAAAATACATAGTACATGTACAGTGCTTTCGAGAAGTTTTCTTCACTTTTTCCACATTTTGTTACGTTAGTCTTATTCTAAAATGCATTAAAAAAACATGTTTCCTCAGCAATCTACACACAATACCCCATAATGACAAAGCGAAAACAGGTTTTTAGAAATATTTGCAAATGTATTAAAGAAACAGAAATACCTTATAAGTATAAGTATTCAGACCCTTTGCTATCAGACTTGAAATTGAGCCCAGGTGCACCCTGTTTCCATCGATCATCCTTGAGAAAAAATGTTTTTAACTGACTTGCCTAGTTAAATAAAGTTAAATAAAAATAATAATAATTTCCAAACAATTCAAGTTGTAGACTTCTGAGACAGGATTGTGTCGAGGCACTTGAATTGTTTGGAAATTATTATTATTATTTTTATGTAACTTTATTTAGCTAGGTAAGCCAATAAAAAAAAAAATTGTCTCAAGGATCTCAAGGATGATCGATGGAAACAGGGTCCTACAACTTGAATTGTTTGGAAATTATTATTATTATTATTTTTATTTAACTGTATTTAACTAGGCAAGTCAGTAAAAAAATTTTTTGTCTACAACTTGAATTGTTTGGAAATTATTATTATTATTATTATTTTTATTTAACTTTATTTAACTAGGCAAGTCAAAAGACACATGACAGCCCGCTTGGATTTTGCCAAAAGGCACCTAAAGGACTCTCAGACCATGATTAAAAAGATTCTCTACTCTGATGAAACCAAGGTTGTAGTCTTTGGCCTGAATGCCAAGTGTCAAGTCTGGAGGAAACTTGGCACCATCCCTACGGTGAAGTATGGTGGTGGCAGCATCATGCTGTGGGGATGTTTTCAGCGGCAGGGACAGGGAGACTACTCAGGATTGAGGGAAAGAGGAATGGAGCAAAATACAGAGAGATCCTTGATGCCCTCCAGAGCGCTCAGGACATCAGACTTGGGCGAAGGTTCACCTTCCAACAGTACAAGGACCCTAAGCACACAGTTAAATACAGGTTCAATAAAATACAATAAATAAAACACAACCAAGACAACGCAGGACTGGCTTCGGGACAAGTCTCTGAATGTCATTGAGTGGCCCACCCAGAGCCCGGACATGAACCCAAACAAACATCTCTAGAGGACCTGAAAATAGCTGTGCAACGGCGCTCCCCATCCTGACAAAGCATGTGTGGATCTGCAGATAAGAATGGGAGAAACTGCTCAAATACAGATGTGCCAAGCTTGTAGCATCATACCCAAGAAGACTCAAGGCTGTAATCGCTGCCAGAGGTTCTTCAATAAAGTCCTGAGTAAATGCTTTGAATACTTATGTAAATGTGATTTTTTATTAGTTTATTTTTAATACATTTGCAAAAATGTCTAAATACATGTTTCTGCTTTGTCATGATGGTGTATTGTGTGTAGATGGATGAGGGGAAAAAAATATTTAATACATTTTAGTATAAGGCTGTAACGTAACAAAATGTGGGAAAAGTTAAGGGTGTCTGAATACTTTCCGAATGCACTGTACAGTATATATTGGAAGTACTGCTACAACAATAACGTTACATAAGGCCCCTTCACACAAGATTGATTTAGCAAAATGTACACTTTTATAAATGAAAATGAAATATGTTCTGCACAGGCCTTTGCCTGATAAAAGTTATTCAGGCTGCTGACGTCATCAAGCAAGAAACACTCACTTTCATAGCACCAACACAGGCTTGTGTATTTTCCACTTGTGGTCTGTTCATTTGCAGATGAGTGTAAAACTGAAACAAAGGTTTGTTAAACAGTGTTAATAACCAATTAGTGTGAGCAGAGGTGACTGGTTTTACTTCGACCCCTCTACAACAACAGGTTTCCATGCCATTTTATTTCCCAGGTGTGTTCAGCATGGTTTTATATGGTGTGGGTGGACAGGTTTACACACTCAGTTAACAGTAAGAGAACGTGTCAGAACAATGAAAAGAGACCACCTGAATACTCTTTCTGGCATACTGACCCCTTTTCATGGCAGAGATGCCTTAGTGAATGCAGGTTGGGGACTTGTGTCTTGGCAGAGATGCCTTAGTGAATGCAGGTTGGGGACTTGTGTCTTGGCAGAGATGCCTTAGTGAATGCAGGTTGGGGACTTGTGTCTTGGCAGAGATGCCTTAGTGAATGCAGGTTGGGGACTTGTGTCTTGGCAGAGATACCTTAGTGAATGCAGGTTGGGGACTTGTGTCTTGGCAGAGATGCCTTAGTGAATGCAGGTTGGGGACTTGTGTCTTGGCAGAGATACCTTAGTGAATGCAGGTTTGAGAATTGTGTCTTGGCAGAGATACCTTAGTGAATTCTGAATGCTGTTTTGAGACTTGTGTGATGGTGCACTGGGTCATGTTCAGTTGGGAGGTATTACCTGAACTCTGCCCTACTGAACCAGTGGTGTGTATTCATGGATGCCAAGGGAAGCCAGGCCTTCCCCCAAATATGACCAAGAAAAAAATACATATAAAATAATTAATATTTTGTCTCTCTGTTCGATAATTGTCCTCTAATTCGCAAGAGTCTGAATGTATCTCACCGGAGAAAGCATCTGAGCAAGCAAAATAGCGCCCCTCTGTCTGATCAAAAAGAGTATGACATTGTCGCCACCCATAGCATTGAATGCACGGGAAGCCAGCAAGCATTTGTCCTCCCTTGATAAATTAATAGCCAATCAGCGTTGAACTAAACTGAGTGAGCTCAACTGTGAATGGTCATGGTACACCTCAAAAAAACTGTAAAGGGAAGCCAGTTTGGATCTGGCTTCACACCAATCACATCACATCAAAAGCAAAATGTCACTGACAGAAAAACTTTAGTTGTTGCATCTCATTGTATCGTTGTCCTCCGGTGGCTTGCTGCCTAAAATTGTCCCTTTGCCTAAATTAGCCATGGACGGAGATAGGGATTTAGACTTGTGCTTTTACTTCATTCTCCATACTGGACTATGATTATAATGGCGATTCTGATCCAACCATAAATTCATACATTGTGCCCCCATTGTGCCAGATCTTGTAGGCTGATGTTAACTAGCTGGCTCATTGTTGCCCATGAAAGGAACAGGTCAGCGAACAAGCATTTTAGCCAGGTAGCCTAGGACAACAAAACTAAAAGTGTGTACTGTATGACAGAGTCATAGACCGTTTAGGCAACATGAAAGAGAGGAGGATGGCATTGGTGTTTCTCTACAAGTAGGGTGAGTCAACATGTTTTTCTACTTGCACGAATGCGCACACACACACACACCCACACATGCACACACACACACACACACACACACACACACACACACACACACACACACACACACACACACACACACACACACACACACACACACACAAATCAGAACCATGGACATCCACATCATTTTTAGCTTACGTTGATTGGACTAAATTGTTATTGTTATCTTTTAGTCGTCACTGTATTAGACCAAGCAGAGGTGAATAGATGATGTTGAGTTGTTGAAGTTGAAATGGTGCTGGAATAGTGGAGCTCCTGTTTTCTTTGTGACTTGCGGTAACTCTCCATGGTTCTAAATCAATAGTTGTTTAGTAGTCTGGAAATGTCAGAAATATTAACTTACTTGACCATGCTGTAGGTTATGTAACTGTTTGTTACATGCAATATGTTTTGTGGATTTCACCAGACGGAGGTTGCTTTCCGGTTTTGTGATGAAACAAAGGTGTTGTTGAATTTATTCTGCCACTGTGTCTTCTTATTGTCTCGGCCTTAAGCCTATATATCATGGTAGCAAGGTGTAATGAATACTCAGGGAGAAAAAGGTGTAATGAATACTCAGGGAGAAAAAGGTGTAATGAATACTCAGGTAGAAAAAGGTGTAATGGATAGTCAGGGAGAAAAAGGTGTAATGAATATTCAGGGAGAAAAAGGTGTAATGAATACTCAGGTAGAAAAAGGTGTAATGAATATTCAGGGAGGAAAAGGTGTAATGAATATTCAGGGAGAACAAGGTGTAATGAATATTCAGGGAGAAAAAGGTGTAATGAATATTCAGGGAGAAAAAGGTGTAATGGATACTCAGGGGGAACAAGGTGTAATGAATATTCAGGGAGAACAAGGTGTAATGAATATTCAGGGAGAAAAAGGTGTAATGAATACTCAGGGAGAAAAAGGTGTAATGAATATTCAGGGAGAACAAGGTGTAATGAATATTCAGGGAGAAAAGGGTGTAATGAATATTCAGGGAGAAAAAGGTGTAATGAATACTCAGGGAGAAAAAGGTGTAATGAATATTCAGGGAGAAAAAGGTGTCATGAATACTCAGGTAGAAAAAGGTGTAATGAATACTCAGGGAGAAAAAGGTGTAATGAATATTCAGGGAGAAAAAGGTGTAATGGATATTCAGGGAGAAAAGGTGTAATTAATATTCAGGGAGAAAAAGGTGTAATGAATACTCAGGGAGAAAAAGGTGTAGATTTCGCACAGAGCGCAGCAGGTGTTTATTTCACAGAAGGCAGGAATCGTGGTCACAGGCAGGCAATGGTCGTACACAGGTAGGCAAACAGGCAGGTGCATCAAAACTAGGACTGAAGGCTATAACTGGTTCTCACAAACGAGCTAGGAAAAGGCTGAGTAGAGTCAAAACTAACAATACCTCACAAAGGCACAAATAGAATGAACTGAACTAAATAAGGAGCTGATGAGACCAGGTGAGTAACTAACACAGGTGAAACCAATGAACAAAAAATGAAAGACAGGGCTGTTCAAGAACACAAAGAAACAGGGCTACGTTCAAGAACACAAAGAAACAGGGCTACGTTCAAGAACACAAAGAAACAGGGCTACGTTCAAGAACACAAAGAAACAGGGCTACGTTCAAGAACACAAAGAAACAGGGCTACGTTCAAGAACACAAAGAAACAGGGCTACGTTCAAGAACACAAAGAAACAGGGCTACGTTCAAGAACACAAACAGGGCTACGTTCAAGAACACAAAGAAACAGGGCTACGTTCAAGAACACAACGAAACAGAACACAAGGTTGACTAAGAAAATAAATACAGAACCTTACACAAGGTATATGAACTAACATGTTATAGAACAAACAACGCAATATTCACAACATTACCTTTTTCTCTGGATTGGCTTCCCTGGTGATTTTATCCACGTACCGCTACTGCACATTACTGATGTTAAGAACGACACAACACTGATATTCTGTTATTATCTATGTATAGTCACTTTAATAACTCTACCTACATGTACATATTACCTCAACTACCTCGACACCGGTGCCCCCTGTATATAGCCCCGCTATTGTTATTTACTGCTGCTCTTTAATTATTTGTTATTCTTATCTCTTACTTAAACATTTTATTTTTGTAGGTATTGTCTTAAAACTGCATTGTTGGTTAAGGGCTTGTAAAGTAAGCATTTCACTGTAAGGTCTACCTGTTGTATTTGGCGCATGTGAGCAATAACATTTGATTTGATTTGATGTTAAGAAAGACACTGATGCTACTGGACTGAACACAACCTTGTTACAGATAGATCTGCATCCTCAAGTAGCTGACTTGGAATTTGACCTTTTTCAGCTACTGGTTGTGTGTCTCTGATGTCATCTGTCTGTGAGTGTGATTGACAAAGTAGTGTCAGTTTCCACAGCGTCATTCACACTGACCACCTATAACCTGGTAACTATGACTGTTTCAAGGTTAGGGGACCACCTCTGTAGACTCTTACTTATAGCCTGGTAACTATGACTGTTTCAAGGTTAGGGGACCATCTCTGTAGACTCTTACTTATAGCCTGGTAACTATGACTGTTTCAAGGTTAGGGGATCACCTCTGTAGACTTACATTTTACTCTTTAGTTGACATGCTTGTATATCTTAAGTTTATAACAATGTTATAACACTGTTCTGTGAATTAGTCTATTTTTCTGAAATGCAGACTTTCTAGATATAAAGGGTATAAAACATTGAATAAAAGATGTGAACTAATTCAGTATCATGTTTAACTTGTGAGAGTTGTTTTTGTGAGTCATGCAGCTCTGCTGAGGGAATATTATTTCTCCGATCTGGAGATGTGACTGCCTGGGGTGTTGGCAGAGTCCTGTACGGTCCAGGAAAACTCTGAACGCTGAATGAACGGTGTGATTAAACGTCTTTATTTAAGCCCATGAACTCAAACAAGTAATCAGGGCCAAGGTTCCACGTTTCCCCTCAAATCACTCCTCTGGAAGCTCCGAAGTGAGTGTGATCAGTCTGTGTGTGTGTGTGTGTGTGTGTGTGTGTGTGTGTGTGTGTGTGTGTGTGTGTGTGTGTGTGTGTGTGTGTGTGTGTGTGTGTGTGTGTGTGTGTGTGTGTGTGTGTGTGTGTGTGTGTGTGTGTGTGTGTATGTGGCTGTATGTGGCAGTTCCCTGCTGTCAGGTGGGATTGAACACAGTGTCCTCTGCCGTGCTTGAACCATTACATACTGTACATACAACATAGACAAACCATTTAGTTGTTGAAAAGTTCAGTGGGGGAATGATACCAACAGTTGAGTGGCTCTTTCTACAATCACAAATGTGTCTTGGTTTGTTTAGAGTTCTTTTCATGTATTGATGAAAACCTATCAAGTGGTTTACATGAGATAAATGTGACACATGGATAAACAATGACAATCAACTGACATCAACAATTCACTCATTCTTTCTCCAACTGGTCCGGCCGGACAACAAATAAGTTCAACTCCCACCTCGTTGAACCAACTGGGTTCAACTTCAGGTGTCCTGCATGCCACAAGATAGTGTTAGCCCTCTGAGCTAAAGTCAAGGCGTTGGCACGGGGAGCTAACGCAAGACTTTAGCGCTCAAGTCAGGTTACTCATCAATATGTAGGTGAATCAGTGAACCACAGTCCTGTTGTGATTAACCTTGCTTGAGACCTGAGGACTTCCTTTAGGTCTCCGAGCCAATACCTAGGTTTTAGCTCAGCAGGCTAACACGGTCTTGTGACGTAAATAATATTTGATTCTTCCTCATCCCTCCCTCTCCATGTCAGAAGGTCTGTGTATAGGAGAGGATTATGGTAGACCTCCCGTCAGACTGATAGATCTTACTCCACAGTAGGAGCTCTTCCCATCGCTGAGATCATCCTCATCCCAACTGGGCCCAGACCCCACCCTGAGTTTGACTTGGCATTTTCTCCATGAGCTGGCAGACCTCTTTGTACTAGGACCGGGACATTCTGTCTCTTGGAGTGAATCCATGGTTGAACTACCTGCAGGGCCGTGCTGACCTGTAAAAAATGTCCATCTGTATAATCCTACGGCTGTTGGTTTGTAAACTGATGTCAAACATGTCCGTCTGTCTTGCGGGTTTATCAAGTTTGTTCACGTATCACAACCAGGTTGTTAATTGTACATTTGTTCTCAAACATTTGTTCCCAAGTACTGGCTAATGTATTATTTCTTATTGTAACCCTAATCCAAACCCTGACCTTTGATTCTGGCTTTAGACTTGATACCTAAAGGAAGTCTGTTCAACTCTACAGGCTTTAGACTTGATACCTAAAGGAAGTCTGTTCAACTCTACAGGCTTTAGACTTGATACCTAAAGGAAGTCTGTTCAACTCTACAGGCTTTAGACTTGATACCTAAAGGAAGTCTGTTCAACTCTACAGGCTTTAGACTTGATACCTAAAGGAAGTCTGTTCAACTCTACAGGCTTTAGACTTGATACCTAAAGGAAGTCTGTTCAACTCTACAGGCTTTGGACTTGATACCTAAAGGAAGTCTGTTCAACTCTACAGGCTTTAGACTTGATACCTAAAGGAAGTCTGCTCAACTCTACAGGCTTTAGACTTGATACCTAAAGGAAGTCTGTTCAACTCTACAGGCTTTAGACTTGATACCTAAAGGAAGTCTGTTAACTCTACAGGCTTTAGACTTGATACCTAAAGGAAGTCTGTTCAACTCTACAGGCTTTAGACTTGATACCTAAAGGAAGTCTGTTCAACTCTACAGGCTTTAGACTTGATACGTAAAGGAAGTCTGTTCAACTCTACAGGCTTTAGACTTGATACCTAAATGAAGTCTGTTCAACTCTACAGGCTTTAGACTTGATACCTAAAGGAAGTCTGTTCAACTCTACAGGCTTTAGACTTGATACCTAAAGGAAGTCTGTTCAACTCTACAGGCTTTAGACTTGATACCTAAAGGAAGTCTGTTCAACTCTACAGGCTTTAGACTTGGTACCTAAAGGAAGTCTGTTCAACTCTACAGGCTTTAGACTTGATACCTAAAGGAAGTCTGTTCAACTCTACAGGCTTTAGACTTGGTACCTAAAGGAAGTCTGTTCACCTCTACAGGCTTTAGACTTGATACCTAAAGGAAGTCTGTTCAACTCTACAGGCTTTGGAAACACATAGACCTGTTTGGCTGGAAGTTGTCCTCCAGACACTGGGCAGACAGCATCCATGGCTTGGGCCAGGGGCCATAGTCTGCTTCAACTATTCTGGGCCCATATATGTTCCATTCAAATAGATGAGCATTTGAGGCATATGTGTGGTATCATATTCTATATGTACTGGATCCTGTTACAACATGAAAAGTGTTTTAAAAACCAAAAGTACTTCTGTGTAGTTGACAGATATGACACAAATAGCAAAAACACGAAAGACAGCACACAGATATGATCTTACAAGATACTTTATTCATAAAATAAAAATAACACTGGAAGCGATGGTATAGTCCCGAAAGTACAGACAAACTCTGTTTATCTGGCACTCCGGCCATGCTCAATAAAGCCCTGTTTATCTGGCACTCTGGCAGTGCTCAATAAAACCCTGTTTATCCGGCACTCTGGCCATGCTCAATAAAACCCTGTTTGTCTGGCACTCCGGCCATGCTAAATAAAACCCTGTTTGTCTGGCACTTCGGCCATGCTCAATAAAACCCTGTTTGTCTGGCAAAATAATACCCTGTTTGTCTGGCACTCCGGCCATGCTCAATAAAACCCTGTTTGTCTGGCACTCCGGCCATGCTCAATAAAACCCTGTTTATCTGGCATTACAGCCATGCTCAGTCTAACGCTTTAAGTATTTGAAAGAAAACAACTAATAACATTATGACAGTTTTTCCTCTGTACTGAAAGTGCTCTATCTTGAAAACTTTTTGAGGGATTGTATTAACAGGGGACTGATGAACAAAAGAATACAAGATTTTGGGCCCAATTCTATCATGTCCGATTTAGCCAACATCTGCATAGTGATGACTGAGGTGGAACCTCATTCGAGCTGTGAAATCCCCATGCAGCGTGTGGTAGGCTGTTATGGACACTGCCGTTGGATGCAGCGAGTCACATTATGATAACCCACTGCAGGCTCTACACCTCCATTAGGTTGATTTAAATCCTAATTATTTTGTTTAGTGAGTTTCAATTTGAGTGTCATTATTGCGTGAGGCTATACAGCCTACACTTTCTCGTTCTGAACTTGTAACGTGAGTTGGAGGGGTGTGGCTCCGTGACAACCACAGGAGCAGCTGCTCTTAATGCAGTTCCACCTCCGACACTGATAAAAGACCAGCACTGCGGGTGTCGGCTGTCGCCGGTTAACACTTCATCTGATTGAATCTAGGCCTCTGAGTGTGTAAGTGTTGTATTTCTTTAAACCTAGGTCACCTCAGCTCAGTGTCTAGAAGACAAGTATGTAACTGTCAGGTTCGTCTTTATGCCCTTGATTGAGCGATACGATATGCCACGTCTTGTCTGGATGATGAAGCCATGTTTTGTTTCATGTGTTTTTTGGTGAATGATTATGCGTTCCTGTGCCTGCACAAACAGGCCTATGTTCATGTCCGTACCTGTAAGACCTGAGTGAAAGATTCCCACATTCTCGCCGTCTGGCTCAAGTCATATGCGCCGGTGAACTGATAATATCAAGGAAGTTGGCGGGGGTATGTGTTTATGTTTAATCTGTTGAAGAAAATTAAAAACAGGAGCATCACCTTAGGTTACATAGAGTACAGTGTGGGAGCATCACCTTAGGTTACATACAGTACAGTGTGGGAGCATCACCTTAGGTTACATACAGTACAGTGTGGGAGCATCACCTTAGGTTACATACAGTACAGTGTGGGAGCATCACCTTAGGTTACATACAGTACAGTGTGGGAGCATCACCTTAGGTTACATACAGTACAGTGTGGGAGCATCACCTTAGGTTACATACAGTACAGTGTGGGAGCATCACCTTAGGTTACATACAGTACAGTGTGGGAGCATCACCTTAGGTTACATACAGTACAGTGTGGGAGCATCACCTTAGGTTACATACAGTACAGTGTGGGAGAATCACCTTAGGTTACATACAGTACAGTATGGGAGCATCACCTTAGGTTACATACAGTACAGTGTGGGAGCATCACCTTAGGTTACATACAGTACAGTATGGGAGCATCACCTTAGGTTACATACAGTACAGTGTGGGAGCATCACTTAGGTTACATACAGTACAGTGTGGGAGCATCACCTTAGGTTACATACAGTACAGTGTGGGAGAATCGCCTTAGGTTACATACAGTACAGTATGCTGTGTGGTGAAATATCGTAACACAATGATGTAAACACTATGGCTGCATCCCAAATGGCACCCTATTACCCATATAGTGCATGACTTTTAACCAGAGCCCTATGAAACCTGGTCCAAAGTAGTGCACTCTAAAGGGAATAGGGTGCCATTTGAGACACCCATTATGACTTCATCGGCTTCTACCAGCACTACCTCTATTGCTGACACGGCCCCTTCATCTACTGTGTTGCTGGAACTAAAGATGATTATAACCATAGCATTCGTTCTAGCAGCAGCTGTTGAAAATGAGTGTGAGCTGGACACACTATGGTGCAACACATTGCACGATTGTTCATTCAATGTGTCAATTGACTTCTACAGTATCTGTACCTATCCAAATAAACTGCAATAAAAAATGAAAGGTGGTTTCCAACTTCATCTAATATGTATGAACTTATCAAATACATCATTATCCTCTCCTTCCTTTTTTTGTGATCAAAGGTCTAGTTTTTGGTAAGGTACACAAAACAGGCACACATAGAGAGAGAAACAAGTGACAAGACCAAACAAGACAAACATTTCCCTAGCCACCCCCCTCCCACAGGACTTCCCCAACCCAAAGTTAGATTAGTGGTTCAAAATAGTAGTCATATCATACGCTGACCAAAGTGCAAATATGTTTTTTTCACTCTCCTTATGCATACGTGCTACAGATATTTACATGTTTCCAATGTCCATGCATGATAGCAGCCACTGCTGTCTGCTTAAAGAATGAGGAGACTGCCAACGTGAGGCTATCATCTTTTTGACTGCTGTTAATCCAGCTAGACACATGCGTCGCTGTTTGATGGATAGGTCTAAAGTAGTGTCATCATTTAACCATAAAATAAATTGTAAATATGGTATATTTCTACACATTATGTCAGAGAAACAGGATGAATCTCCAGAAACGTACAACCTCTGGACATTCCCAAACCACATGAAACAAGGTGCCAGAAGCCCCCTGCGGATGGAGTCAGTAGTTTGGGGATTGTCTAATTTCATGGTCAATAGTTTGGGGATTGTCTAATTTCATGGTCAATAGTTTGGGGATTGTCTAATTTCATGGTCAATAGTTTGGGGATTGTCTAATTTCATGGTCAATAGTTTGGGGATTGTCTAATTTCATGGTCAATAGTTTGGGGATTGTCTAATTTCATGGTCAATAGTTTGGGGATTGTCTAATTTCATGGTCAATAGTTTGGGGATTGTCTAATTTCATGGTCAATAGTTTGGGGATTGTCTAATTTCATGGTCAGTAGTTTGTGTAATGTGCAGTAAAGCCTATGGGTATGTGGTGGTTGGGATTTCTTGATGAAATGTGTACAGCACCAGTCAAAAGTTTGGACACACCTACTCATTCAAGGGTTTTTCTTTATTTTTACTATTTTCTACATTGTAGAATAATAGTGAAGACATTAAAACTATGAAATAACACATATGGAATCATGCAGTAACAAAAAGTGTTAAACAAATCGAAATATATTTTATATTTTATATGATTCAAAGTAGCGACCCATTGCCTTGATGACTGCTTTGCACACTCTTGGCATTCTCTCAAAAAACTTCACCGGGAATGCTTTTCCAACAGTCTTGAAGGAGTTCCCACATATGCTGAGCACTTGTTGGCTGCTTTTCCTTCACTCTGCGGTCCAACTCATCCCAAACCATCTCAATTGGGTTGAGGCCGGGTGATTGTGGAGGCCAGGTCATCTCATGCAGCACTCCATCACTCTCCATCTTGGTCAAAAAGCCCTTACACAGCCTGGAGGTGTGTTTGGGTCATTGTCCTGTTGAAAAAACAAATGATAGTCCCACTAAGCGCAACCAGATGGCATGGCGTATCACTGCAGAATGCTGTGGTTGCCATACTGGTTAAGTGTGCCTTGGATTTTAAATAAATCACTGACAAAGTCACCAGCAAAGCACCCCCACACCATCACACCTCCTCCTCCATGCTTCATGGTAGGAACCACACATGCGGAGATCATCCATTCACCTACTATGCGTCTCACAAAGACAGCGTTTGGAACCAAAAATCTCACATTTGGACTCATCAGACCAAAGGACAGATTTCCACTGGTCTAACATCCATTGCTCGTGTTTACTGGGCCAAGCAAGTCTCTTCTTCTTATTGGTGTCCTTCAGTATTGGTTTCTTTGCAGCAATTCAACCATGAAGGCCTGATTCACTCAGTCTCCTCTGAACAGTTGACGTTGAGATGTGTCTGTTACTTGAACTCTGCGAAGCATTTATTTGGGCTGCAATTTCTGAGGCTCGAAACTCTAATGAACTTATCCTCTGCAGTAGAGGTAACTCTGTGTCTTCCTTTCCTGTGGCGGTCCTCATGAGAGCCAGTTTCATCATAGCGCTTGATGGTTTTTGAGACTGCACTTGAATAAACTTTCAAAGATTGTGACATTTTCCAGATTGACTGACCTTCATGTCTAAAAATAATGATGTACTGTCCTTTCTCTTTGCTTATTTGAGCTGTTCTTGACATAATATGGACTTGGTCTTTTAGCAAATAGGACTATTTTCTGTATACCACCCCTACCTTGTCACAACACAACTGATTGGCTCAAATGCATTAAGAAGGCAAAAATTTACATGGCACACCTGTTAATTGAAATGTGCTTTGGCAAAGTGGGTGGGGTTATATCCTGCCTGTTTCGCCCTGTCCGGGGGTATCATCGGATGGGGCCACAGTGTCTCCTGACCCCTCCTGTCTCAGCCTCCAGTATTTATGCTGCAGTAGTTTATGTGTCGGGGGGCTAGGGTCAGCCTGTTATATCTGGAGTATTCTCCTGTCTTATCCGGTGTCCTGTGTGAATTTAAGTATGCTCTCTCTAACTCTCTCTTTCTCTCTCTCGAAGGACGTGAGCCCTAGGACCATGCCTCAGGACTACCTGGCATAATGACTCCTTGCTGTCCCCAGTCCACCTGGCTGGGCTGCTGCTCCAGTTTCAACTGTTCTG
Organism: Salvelinus alpinus; assembly: GCF_045679555.1. Lineage (NCBI taxonomy): Eukaryota > Metazoa > Chordata > Actinopteri > Salmoniformes > Salmonidae > Salvelinus > Salvelinus alpinus. Next base: position 23,252,769 of record NC_092086.1, read on the forward strand.
CCTACGGCTATGGAACCCTGACCTGTTCACCGGACGTGCTACCTGTCCCAAACCTGCTGTTTTCAACTCTAGAGACAACAGGAGCGATACTCAATGATCGGCTATGAAAAGCCAACTGACATTTACTCCTGAGGTGCTGACCTGTTGCACCCTCGACAACTACTGTGATTATTATTATTGGTGGTATTATTATGGTCATTTATGAACGTTTGAACATCTTGGCCATGTTCTGTTATAATCTCCACCCGGCACAGCCAGAAGAGGACTGGCCACCCCTCATAGCCTGGTTCCTCTCCAGGTTTCTTCCTAGGTTTTGGCCTTTCTAGGGAGTTTTTCCTAGCCACCGTGCTTCTACACCTGCATTGCTTGCTGTTTGGGGTTTTAGGCTGGGTTTCTGTACAGCACTTTGAGATATCAGCTGATGTAAGAAGGGCTTTATAAATACATTTGATTTGATTCCCAGGGACTACCTCATGAAACAGGTTGAGAGAATGACACAAGGTTCCAAAGCTGTCATCAAGGTAAAGGGTGGCTACTTTGAAGAATCTTAAATATAAAATATATTTTGATTTGTTTAACACTTTTTTGGTTACTACATGTTTCCTTATGTGTTATTTCATAATTTTAATGTTTTCACTATTATTCTAAAATGTAAAATGGTAAAAAATAAAATAAAAACCTGGAATGAGTAGGTGTGTCTAAACTGTTGACTGGTACTGTATGTTGGACCAAACTCTGGTCCAATTGGTCACAGTACTACACACGAGACCTTTCTTCCATGAGGCATGGGAAGGGATTGGTTTCTGAGTAATTTGAAGCAGCAGAGAATGTAATTAATAAACCATTCCCCGTGTACGACTATGAATAAATCATTTGTGGATAGGATTGGATAGGCCCAAGGGAATCCATATGCACGCAGAGCAGAACTGTAAGTAAAAGAAAGTGCCTGTTAAGTTACATTGCTTCTGGAGACCTTGGAATGCACAGAGATAGTAGCCTTCAGTAATATAGGAGAATGAGAATCCCTCTTTTAGACCCCTTATGAAAAGTGTTCTACCTAGGTGGAGAGTGCGGTTGTGAAATAAGCGAAGGTGAGGATGGTATTTGAGATTGGTTTTGTATGTTTACCAGCCAGGCGCCAGACTGAGATAAGTTGCGCGATGATAAGACCACATTTGAGTTCGCAGTGTTTGAGAGGGATATTGGAATGGATTATGTCTGTGAGAGGCAACTAATTTTTTCTCCACGGGCGCCAAGATACAGCTGTATTAGGATGTAACCATGACTACAGAGGTGTTAGATGGAAGTCCAAAAATATAATTTTACATTTGAGGTGTTTTGGCAACCTGCACATTTTTCCCACTGAAGTGTAGAGAATTTAATACGAGGGCGCTTCCTCTTCCAAATGAATTTAGCAAAGAATGTAGCCTATCCCATCCCAGTGTCCTGTGTCCTGCTGCTGGTGAGAGAGGGATCATGTAGCCTATCCCAGTGTCCTGCTGCTGGTGAGAGAGGGATCACGTAGCCTATCCTAGTGTCCTGCTGCTGGTGAGAGAGGGATCACGTAGCCTATCCCAGTGTCCTGCTGCTGGTGAGAGAGGGATCACGTAGCCTATCCCAGTGTCCTGCTGCTGGTGAGAGAGGGATCACGTAGCCTATCCCAGTGTCCTGCTGCTGGTGAGAGAGGGATCACGTAGCCTATCCCAGTGTCCTGCTGCTGGTGAGAGAGGGATCATGTAGCCTATCCCAGTGTCCTGCTGCTGGTGAGAGAGGGATCATGGAACTATAAAAGTTGATTCATATTAATTATCGAGACTTGAGCCTGGAAACCATCTTTCCATATCATACTCAACGCTTTTTAATTGCTGCAGTGGGCTAAATCATTTTCACAGAGTTATTCTTGGTAGTCTTAAACAAATCCACTTTGAAACAAAAGTATCCATCTCACACAAACGGCTATGGACTTAAAAAAGGTAGACAGCTGTACCATGTCATATATAGAGTTGAATTGTATTCAATTTTGAGTTGGCATCCCAATATTACACTTTATATACATCACATAAGACTGAAATATAACAAAACCGTTTGACAGAGAATCACCAGGATTTTCTACATTTAAAAAAAAAGAATGCTTATTTATTATGAAATTATGAAAAATATGAATAACATTCCACCCATGAGGTCATTTGACTGCAGGAAAGGGCTACAATGGTGTTTGAATTTGATCTTGACTATTAGTTGCAAAGAAGGATAGATTTATATTCCCAAGTAGCGGAAATGTTGCAATTTCTGGATTTTTAGGGGTAGATTTTATTGATCACATACACACATTTAACAGATGTTATTGCGGGCGTAGTAAAATGCTTGTGTTCCTACAGTAGCTCCAATACTGCAGTAGTATCTAACAATTCACAACGATACACACAAATCTAAAAATAAAAGAATGGAATTAAGAAATATATAAATATTAGTGGCATTGACTAAATACAGTAGAAGAGAATACAGTATATACATATGAGATGAGTAAAGCAGTATGTAAACATTGTTAAAGTGACTAGTGTTCCGTTACTAAAGTGGCCAGTGATCCAACTTTATGTATATAGGGCTGCAGCCTCTAATGTGCAGGGTTGAGTAGCCTGGTGGTAGCTGGCTAGTGATGGCTATTTAACAGTCTGGCCACACTCTGCCAGGGCCCTCACCTCCTCCCTGTAGGCTGTCTCGTCATTGTTGGTAATCAGGCCTACTACTGTTGTCTGCAAACTTGATGATTGAGTTGGAGGCGTGCATGTCCATGCAGTCATGGGTGAACAAGGAGTACAGGAGGGGACTGAGCACCTACCCTTGTGGGGCCCCTGTGTTGAGGATCAGCGAAGGGGAGGTGTTATTTCCACTAGCTGGGGGTGGCACATCAGGAAGTCCAGGATCCAGTTGCACAGGGCGGAGTTCAGACCCAGGGCCCTGAGCTTAATGATGAGCTTGGAGGGCACTATGGTGTTGAAGGCTGAGCTGTAGTCAATGAACAGCCTTTTCCGGGATTGCAAAGTACCAGGATGTTATCCCTGGTTTTAAATCTACATTTATAAACTGAATTTCAAAACTGAATCTGAATGCATCTGAGAAGTTTAATAAATGAAACTTTGATAAACTTGAAATTATGGTTTGTAAATTAGATAAACAGACATTGAATGCAATATCTACCATATTGAAACTGAATATAGAAATATTGAATTTTAATATTCAATTGAATTGAAATTGAATTTTAAAACTGAATGCAAAAGACATTCAATTCAGTTCCTAATCATGAAATAAAAGTTAAATATATGAATTCAATGATTAAATTTTTTCATTACTTATTCAACAATATATAAAACCTTTGACCGCACTTCCATTTGAGACATGAATGGCTGATTCTGCAATAAAGTAGTTTTAACCTCTACTTCCTGAATGGGGGGGGGTTCATGACCACTGGCCTCAACCTGCCCCCTTTCCCCCCCACAGCCCCCACTGTTTCACAGACCTCTAGAACCCTGATAGGTGTGACTGCAACTCACCTCTTCCCCCGAACCCCGCCTCTGACACACAGGTATGACATCAGCAGGAAGTGTTGGCTTAGTGGACGTGGGCATCCAGACATCGTAAAAGCCTTCTATTTTTAGGCCCATTACACTGGATGATGTCACCCTTTGCTGTGTATAACTCCACCAAACACCTCAGGGTGATTCCAATGGTACTAAGGTGTGAGACCAGGACAACCTGACCTGTCGTCTCAGCCTTCAGGGCAAGACTGGACAGGCTGTAGAGAAAGACACACTGACATGTTAGAGTTGAACCCATTCATGGACTGTGTTCACGTACACACACCACTGACATAATGTTACATATAGTTTCTGTCATAAATATCACATGATATCGAACAACAATACTGCCAGAGTTAAGATGATGTTTCATTTTTGTAACAGATGTTTATTCATTATTTTCATTGCCATATGTTATGATCTAGGTCTATGGAAAGATGGGTAGATATGTGGAGCTGTAGGAAACTGCTCTCACACTTTCCGTAGGTATAGTGTGACATTACTGACCTGAACCAATATGTTTAGATGATCAAAGTGGGGAAAGCATTCAGATCCCTGTGTTGTGACGGGTAAATGCAACTCAGTGGAGGCCTACTGTTTGTTTATTGACAGTCATGGATTTTTACCCTGCCCTCATGAATCTTCCCGTTGATGACAGGCAGAATAATATTGTGCCTCTAAAAGGCTGGTGGTACTTTAGTGAGTGTGTGTGTGTCTATGTGTGTCTGTGTGTGTCTGTGTGTGTCTGTGTGTGTGTGTCTGTGTGAGTGGGTATGTGCCTGTGTGAGTGTGTCTGTGTGAGTGTGTCTGTGTGAGTGTGTGAGTGTGTGTCTGTGTGTGTCTGTGGTGTGAGTGTGTGTGTGTCTGTGAGTGTGTGTGTCTGTGTGAGTGTGTGTGTGTATCTGTGTGTGTGTGTGTGTGTGTGTGTGTGTGTGTGTGTGAGGGTGTGTGTACATATGTACTGTATGTGTGTTTTGTATCAGTGTCTGTCTGTATGTATGTCAGTCCAACCACTTAACTAACCCGTTTAACACACGGTGCCTACAATGATGGGGTTCCCGTCCCACTACTCGTCTGGTCCAACCCCCTAAAACAAGCCCTCCAAGCCCTCGCCACCGCTGCCCCTGCGGTTTAGTCCAGGACCAAGCTCCCATTCACCCTCTCAACCCTGCTATTTATTTTCAGAGGCATTAGGGGAAACACTTGGTGGAGTTGATCAGATCTAAACAGTCACACGTCTTTGTTATTTCAAACACAGGCCTCCTCTCAGCTTCAACCCGCCTCAGCCCGCCCCAGACCCATTTTCAGTAATTGTTTCAGTTTTTGGCCTCGGTAGAATAACACAACTTGGTACATTTAACACAAGTGGTAAGGGAATCTCTGTGTCAACAAGGGCAGACACCATAAACACTGGGGGTTTATCTGAGAGGTTTTGTGTTATTCTATGTTTTTTTAAGGCAGGGTCGGAGCCTGTATTAGATGTGTAGGTATGGTGAGATGGGTTAAATAAAATACAGATCGTTTTGTCCCTGAGGTTTCAACCATAGTACTGCCTCAGTCACTGTGGTTACCTCTTCTGTTCTCACGTGTTTCAGACACTCGCTTCGTCATTATGACATCTACCAAAGAGGCTAAATTCACATGCATTCTTTTAGATGGTGTGTCATTAATGTATGATGTACTGTAGATCCCCCTGCAGTGGGTGGAAATACCTCATGAGATTAAAGTCGGCTGGAGAGAACTCCCCTATCATCTACTTCCACTTCTAGGCTACATCCCAAATGGTATCCTATTCCCTTTACAGTGCACTACCATTGACCAGAGCCCTATGGGCCCAGTGCACTATAAAGGGAACAGGGTACCATTTGAGACAATGCCCTATTGTATACCTTCCTCTCTCATGTGGAAGTTTTCATCTTATCTACGAACAAACAGCTCTGACCAGCAGACCGCTTATCAGAAACTCAATAGAGCGTAATTACTATTTTTAAAGAGACGTCTTGCAGGTACTGAGGTACAGGGGGTGGTGAGTCACTATGTTTTCCACCATGGTCGCATCCCAAACAGCATCCTATTCCCTATATAGTGCATTACTTTTGATCAGACCCCACAGTGTCCCTTTGGGATGCCTGACATGACACAGATGAGCCTGGTTTTACAAGAGCTACATTCATTTCACATCACAGGCAGAATTCCGATCTGAGTTCAAAAACACTTTGGGTGTTTGTGTTTGCCTTACTGCAGTGCCATAAGGGAGGGGTTTGTGCTTCTGGGACGTTTCTATATTGCAACAGGCGAACTAAATGAAGCACTGCTAAAGTAATTGAAATTATTTCAAATGATATTTGAACCCAGGTCTGGTACCATTGGATAAGTAGGACATGATCTGATGTGACAGAGATAAAGGGGACAGACATGTTGGCCTGTGGGGCTGTGCAGTACAAAGAGCCAACGCAGTGCGCAGTACACAGTGCCAACATGGTGGCAGTGTTGTACTGTCTGTGGGACACTTGGAACCAACCCTCAGTGCCACTGTCAGACAGTGCCAGAGGTATCACTAACACAAGCCCATGAACAGATAAACCAACAGATCTAGGATCCATTGTGCCTTTTGTATCATAATGAATAAGAATACATGTACAGTGGGGACCTGATCCTAGATCAGCACTTTGCTAATATGGGCCCAACACTATACATGATCCTGAATGGCATGCCAGGTCTAATTATTATCACTTGTGCTGTGTTCGAGACTACCTAAAGCGAGACCGAGTCTAGACCAATAACGGAGAAAATTGAGTCCAAGTCAAGACCAAGACCGACGTGAGGGGGGATAAGACCAAGTCAAGACCGAGACCGACGTGAGGGGGGATAAGACCAAGTCAAGACCGAGACCGACGTGAGGGGGGATAAGACCAAGTCAAGACCGAGACCGACGTGAGGGGGGATAAGACCAAGTCAAGACCGAGACCGACGTGAGGGGGGATAAGACCAAGTCAAGACCGAGACCGACGTGAGGGGGGATAAGACCAAGTCAAGACCGAGACCGACGTGAGGGGGGATAAGACCAAGTCAAGACCGAGACCGACGTGAGGGGGGATAAGACCAAGTCAAGACCGAGACCGACGTGAGGGGGGATAAGACCAAGTCAAGACCGAGACCGACGTGAGGGGGGATAAGACCAAGTCAAGACCGAGACCGACGTGAGGGGGGATAAGACCAAGTCAAGACCGAGACCGACGTGAGGGGGGATAAGACCAAGTCAAGACCGAGACCGACGTGAGGGGGGATAAGACCAAGTCAAGACCGAGACCGACGTGAGGGGGGATAAGACCAAGTCAAGACCGAGACCAACGTGAGGGGGGATAAGACCAAGTCAAGACCGAGACCGACGTGAGGGGGGATAAGACCAAGTCAAGACCGAGACCGACGTGAGGGGGGATAAGACCAAGTCAAGACCGAGACCGACGTGAGGGGGGATAAGACCAAGTCAAGATCAAGACCGACGTGAGGGGGGGACAAGACCGAGAATGGGACGGAGACGAGGTGGGCGAGTCCGAGTGAAGACCGACACCAGAATAATGCGAGTCCAATTCAAGACGATGATTGTAATTGTGTCAGATCGCTACCATAAATAGAGTTCAAAATGTCCAGTATTTCTGTCGAACACATGTTACCAGTAAAGTAGGAAGCCCAGGTTTCAATAGGCGATGATAAATAAATGTGTCATAAAAGGATTGTGGATATTTGGCCTGGCGAAGCGGTTTGATTGGTTGACTGAACGGTGGCTGATAATGATGAGTTTATTTACTTTGGTACTCCACTGGTCTGAGATGTCAGAGACCGAGTCAAGACCGAGGAAACATGGAGACCAAGACACTCAATACGTGGTCTGGAGACGGGACTCGAGTACTACAACATTAATCGTCACCCTTTGCATCATAAATGACAACTAGGAGAAATAAATCAGTGTGTGTTCACCCACAGGAAGTGTTTACTGTCGCTTGTTACTGACAACACTTTCTATATTAGCCAATGAAGCATTCAGGAGTGTTCAGAAGAGCGATCAATGCCAACAGGGTATCAAAAGCAAACATTATCAAAACTACCCAGCCTGCCTCCTGGCAGTGGGGGCTCTTGGAGTTGAATTAGCCGCTGCTCGACCCGCCAACAGCTCCATAAAATACATACACTGTTAATATAGTGAGAATCACATGAATCAGGAGAACACCATGGCAGGTAATGAATGTGTGTGTGTGTGTGTGTGTGTGTGTGTGTGTGTGTGTGTGTGTGTGTGTGTGTGTGTGTGTGTGTGTGTGTGTGTGTGTGTGTGTGTGTGTGTGTGTGTGTGTGTGTGTGTGTGTGTGTGTGTGTGTGTGTGTGTGTGTCCGTGCGTCCGTGCGTGTGCTTGCGTGCGTGCGTGCGTGTGTCCGTGCGTGCGTCTGTGTGTGTGTGTGTGTGTGAGAGAGACCTTGGCACATTCTTCCTCAGAGGCTTTCTCTGGACTGGCGCTGGGCACCCGAGAAGCCAGGGTTGTGTTCATTAGGCACTAAACGAAAGATAAAAGGTTGAAACAGCTGGGGAAGAAAGTTCCTTTTTGTTTTCCGTTGCGTGCCCTAATGAACACAGCCCAGCTAGGCTGTGATAAAATGAATGATATTAGATGAAGCACGTCTGAATGGACTACACTACATACAGTATTAATTATATGATTCAACCTACAGTGCATTTGAAAGTATTCGGACCCCTTCACTTTTTCCACATTTTGTTACGTTACAGCCTTATTCTAAAATGGATTAAATACAAAATATATCGCATCAATGTACACATAATACCCCATAATGACAAAGCGAAAACAGGTTTTTACTTTCCCGAATGCGCTGTATTTGTCAGACACACTGAACTTCACTTTCTATGTATGTTATCCCACTATTTGGAGTGAGTGGCTCCTTTACAAACACCAGATTTTCTCCAAAAAGTTATTATTTTACAGGCACTTTTCAACTGTGGCAGTGCCAGACATGGGTTGACTAAAGGGTCCCGCAAGGCTTGTAACTTATTGTCAGGGATTGGATTGCAGCTAAAATTAGCCATCAGACTCAATTTTATGACCCTCATTGAGGACTCTGAAAATGCCAGTGACTGCCTCCACCATAACATAGTATAACTCCAGCTTGGCGATATAATGTTGCAATTCAATTCAACCCACATCACTTGTAAGGAGAACGTGTAAAAGTACTAATGGTAGCTTAGGTTTCCCTAATGTATTGAACTGGTCTGAGAGGGTTGGAAAAATAATGAAATCCCAGCCTCTTTCATGGGAGGCGACAAAACACACATTTCTCAGTCAGTGACATGACTTCTTAAACTCACTTAAGGCTCTAGTCTAGTGTTATGAAATGATATACTGTACCACATTTAAACTGACTCTATACACTGTGGCTGGGACATTTTGAGCACAGAATGCATTTAGGGCTAGGAAACCACACAAACAGTGAGAGCCAAAAACCAGCAAGTTTTGAACAAATTCAAAACAGTATAATAAAAAGTAGTATGGGACTTTGGCTGGTATTCAATCCCATCCGCGTAAACAGCACATTGTAGCACGCTTGACATTTAAAGCTCGTTTCCGATTGAGCCTAAATCTGCAGCGTTTACCGTTAATGCGATCTCCAAAAACATCAGGAAAACTGCCTTTAAAAGCTGGTCTATGGAGTGTCTATTGGCTGCTCTATGGATGAATCCCGGCCTTATTGCTCCAACTAGTTGACTAGAAGAGAGAAAAAACAGCTTGGCACTGTTATCACACACTATCCAGGAGCACATCAACGTATCACTCATTCTCTTTCCTAAACCATACGAATATCTCTATGTGTATCTGAATACTGTTGTTTGACAAGATCATTATTTCATCGCTGCCATTTTATACCAAGGCCTGTGTTTCCGTGGAAACCTAACAGCTTGTATCTCATAGGCCTGTATTTCTATCACTTTTGCTGAGCTGTGTTGGAATGAACAGTAGCACCACTGTTCTTACTCTCAATGTCCAACGTTACCTGAACCCAAATGACCTTTTGATAAAAATGTGGAGGACATTACTAAGTAAAAACCGTGTTCACTCTCCTCTATTCAAACAGAGGTGTTGATTCTAAGGAGAAAATTACACGTCCCACCCTCCCCTCTTTTTTTTATTGAATATGAAAACAGCACAAATCGTTCTATTACAGCCCTATACTTAGGATGCCTCCCAATTGGCACCCAATTGGGAGGCATATTTTTACCACAGTCTATATAGGGCTCAGGTCAGAAATAGTGCACTATATAGAGAATAGGGTGCCATTAAAGCCTTAGTCCAGAACATGCGGCCGCTCCAGTAATTATCAAAGATGGTTTAAGTAATTGACTCCCCCTTTCCTCTTTTGGCAGAGACGTGCATCCCCACACCACCCCTCTATCTGAACAACAGCGGCTGCTTGTAAAATAATAGACCATCAGCCAGTAATAATTTGCAGTCCAAACAGGCCTGGCGCACTCTGACGTTGACTGGAGACCTTGTATTGGCTGGTGCTGCTGCTGCCTGGTAAGACTCTGTCTGTCCAACCCTGGCACACTGTCAGTGCCCTGGGTTTTAGCCATAAGCACCAGCCTCCCCCCACCCTCGGGAACCAATTTGTGTGTCTGTCTGTCTTTCTCTTTCTCTGTCTTTCTGTCCCCCCCTCTCCCTCTCTCTTTCTCTGTATCTCTCTCTATCGGCACCAGTCTGTCTGTCTGTCTTTCTCTCTCTCTCTCTTTCTGTCCCCCCCTCTCTCTCTCTTTCTCTGTCTCTCTCTCCATCGGCACCTGTCTGTCTGTCTCTCTGTCTTTCTCTCTCTCTCTTTCTGTCTCTCTCCCCCCCCCCCCTCTCTCTCGCTCTCTCTCTATCTCTCTTTTTCGCCCTCTCTCTCTATATTTCAAAGACTGAGAAGCTGAGGTCTGCCCACCCAAAGCTGGCCTACAAAATTCCCATTTGGGTCAATAAATATATGATTGATTGGGTTTTTAATTTCCCTCCCATTGCTGCACTCTACTGAGTCAGTTTGGGTCAGGTTCTCAGACGGCAGTATGGAACCCTGCGTTCCTGTGGTCGGCGAGGCTGCATTCCTCATGGCACAGACTCTGGTCGGTCCGTCCATGGCATTGGTACCATTGGCACCGATCTTGCCCACACCCAGGGCTATGGGCCACAGGCTTGACCACTCTCATCCTCTCTCTCGTCTCTGACCAATCATTACAAACTGCAACGGAACGGACCACACACACTCATAACCTCTCACTGAGCTGCTTGGCACCGGTATGGAGGCATGCACAGAGGCACAGACACACACACACAAATGTGCATGCACAAACACACACACACACACACAACTGTGTATGCACAAACCCACGCACACACATGCACACAACCACACACACATGATGTCAGGTCTTGCCCCAGACACCCGTATGGAGGCATTCTCAGGGCCACACTGGCACACACACACACACACACACACACACACACACACACACACACACACACACACACACACACACACACACACACACACACACACACACACACACACACACACACACACACACACACACACACACACACACACACACACACACACACACACACACACACACCCAGCCGCAGCAGAGGACATGAAGTGGGACACTGTATTAGCAGTGGCGGGAGGTGAAATGTGGAGACTGAAATGTGGTGAATGTAACTTGATTGTAATTTAGAGTTATCCTATGATTAAGTGAGCTATACGTACCTGCATGAAAAAATGCAGTCTGCACAGATAAATAAAAGGCGTTAAAAATACTTGCATCAGTTCTCCCTCAAGTTAGTTGCAACTGGATGCTTCCCTATAATGTATGTTTTTAATTAGAAAGATGATGTGGCCTGGCTGGCCTATCCGTAAAGCTGCCGACTCCAGCACATGACTACACCGTCAGCATAGGTCTGAATCAGGCCTACTGCTCTTTGACAAAACCTCTCTCTGTCTTTCCCCACTGGCATCCTCTCACTATCTGGTCAATAACATCTGAAAACCCCTCATTAAAATATATTTAAAACACATTTTGAAAGATGATCTTAAAATGTTCCAGTATTAGCTACTGTATGAGGTTATTAGGCAACACATACCCCAGACACCATGGCCTACTGTACAGTAGTGAGTGTGGAAAGAGGAGAGAGGAAGGCTGTTTGTACAGCATGACAATGTCTACATTACAGGTCTCTGTAGGGAGTGCAGTGTGTATATAATGGCCATACAGTAGCTGACCACTCGGTGACAGATGGCAGCTGACAGGCAGCAGGGACATGTTTACATTTTAACACCCTGTGGATGGGTCGTAGTTTGTAATGGCTCTACAATTGTTATATTTTGATATTTGGGTGTTGTTTTGGGTAGTTTGGGGTAGTTTAGGGTTGTTTAGTGTAGTTAGGGGTTGTTTGGTGTAGTTTGGGCGTTGTTTGGGGTAGTTTGTGGTTGTTTGGGGGTAGTTTGGGGTAGTTTGGGGGTTGTTTGGGGTAGTTTGTGGTTGTTTGGGGGTAGTTTGGGGTAGTTTGGGGTAGTTTGTGGTTGTTTGGGGTAGTTTGGGGTAGTTTGGGGTAGTTTGGGGTTATTTGGGGTAGTTTGGGGTAATTTGGGGTTATTTGGGGTAGTTTGGGGTTGTTTGGGGTTATTTGGGGTTATTTGGGGTAGTTTGGGGTTATTTAGTGTAAATGAAATAGTTCTCATCAGTTCTCTACTGTTGAAGGAGTTTATTAAGCAGAAAGACTACCCAATAGGAATCAGCATACCCTCAAAAAGTCCATAAGGTCATTTGTATATCTATAGCACACTTTTACTTATTCATGTAGCTAACCCGATCAAACTTTTTTAAACAGATTAAATTAGATATCACATATTATCCACAAGAATTATAATGTCATGAAGAAAAGGGTGAATATCAAAATGGAGATGGAAGTTCTGTGGTGTAGTCATACTGCTCTGTAAAGGGCTCTGCTTTGTACAGTAGGCTAATAAACTGCTCTGCTGTGAGTGCAGCTCTCTAGAGCACCTCATTAGCCGAAAGCCCAAGGCACCAATCAGCCTGTAAAGCACTTGTCGTTTGTCAGTCAGAGTGTTGAATAGAGTCCATCCGGCATGCAGTAGTGAGCTCAGCCCAGAAAGGTAAACATCTTTACAAACGCTCCCTCAAGGACAACCAGGCTGTCGAGCCTTCCTATCCCGCTAAACCTCCCACAATCCCACTCTCACTGGGTCAGATTTACAGCCTTGTCTGGCTGCTGGAGGCTGGGATGGGGGTGGTGGACTGTTGTGCTAGCCTTCAAAGTTAGCATTCAGGCTTAACAAAACACTGCTGCTTTCACCATCAACAGGGGCAGGTGTGTCCTGTGGGACCGGGGGGAGACAGGGGGGGACACAGGGGGTCGGCCCTCTGCTGCCCCTATTCCCCTGCACTTGATTCAGGGTGCGAGGTAGGGCGAGGGAGGGAGCGGGAGACACCAGGCCCCTGGTCTCAGTGTGAGTAAGAACAAGTGTTCAGGCCAGCTGACGTTTTCCTCCTCCCTTGGCCTGGTCTCCATTTGACTCCCATTGATCTATATTAGAAACCGTGTGGGTTGAGTCTCTGGTTGGTTTTACTGGAGCGCCTGCTGCAAGCCTAGTGCGTCCTGCACTTCAAAAGCAGAGGCGAATGCACAGTGTAAACAGCTATGCCAATCCCTCTAAATATTAGGAAAGGGGATGAAAGGAGAGGGATCAAAAAACAACATGTTGGCCAACGCGAATCAAAAGACCTTTCATATCTAGGGCCAGAGATATGTGTGTGTGTGTGTGTGTGTGCTTGCGTGGGTGCGTGTGTGTGCATGTGACAGGCCCCTCTCAAATAGCCAGCTATCTGTATGTGTTTTCTCACCGTTTCTACATAAACAAGATTTAATGAACAGGAAAATGAGTCTGATGAGAGAGAAATCATCATTTATCTTGGAAGCACATCATAAACAATATGCAATATGCTTTTATCACCTGCATTTATATTCACGAATGAGCATATTGTTGTCAATTAGTAGTGATTCATTCAACATTATATATCACATTAATAGCATTAATAATGAACTAGGTAGGCTAGACATTTGAACATAAAGGGATAATTACTGCTCATTTCCAATCATGCTATGGTGTCTTGGATAGCAACTGTGCCAGGTCATTTGGATTAGTAGTAGTAGTAGCTACCTGTCCACAGCGACCAATTAAGGGCTCTTTTGTTTGGTAGTAGTAGTAGTAGTAGTAATAGGGGTAGTAGCAGTAGTAGCAGTAGTAGTGACAGTTGTAGTAGTAGCAGTAGTAGTAGTAGTAGGAGTAGTAGTAGTAGCAGTTGTAGTAGCAGTAGTAGTAGTAGTAGTAGTAGTGACAGTTGTAGTAGTAGCAGCAGTTGTAGGCTACCTGTCCACAGCAACCAATGAAGGGCTCTTTTGTTTGGCGTTGCTGTCTACATTCTGTACTGGTGATTCACCATCTTCCTTTAACATACATTTTCCTAATATTTGACAGTTGAGTTCAAATTTGGGGTCAGTCGATAAAAAACAGAGGAATATGACCTATATTTATTTAAGTTTTCATTGGTCAATAAATTGTAAAAAGTATTGGGTACTGTGTACTGACCAATAACTGTATATATGAATGGACAAAGCCATCGATCACATGAAACCATTCATTCCTATGTGAAGACTCATTAGCGCATTGAAGCCAAATGAAATTGGTTAAGATGGCGTCTCATGGAGACGTAACATACAGTACCAGTCAAAGGATTGGACACACCTACTCATTGAAGGGTTTTATTTATTTTTTACTATCTTCTACAATGTAGAATAAGAGTGCAGACATCAAAACTATGAAATAACACAAGTTAGTGTGTCTGTGACAGTTGGATGTACATTTTCTAATTCTAATTTTTGTCAACAGGAAGTCAAACAAGTCGTGGTATGTCAATGACAGTTCTGAATGTAAAAACTCAAATATTTGTAAATATTATATTAACATACTGTATTGGCAAAATGAACACTGTTAGTTAAACAAATGTCAGTGTGTCAGTGACAGGTTTTTAAGCAGATGTGTCCGTGCCAGGCCACCTGTGATCACTGAATGTCTGTAATAAGGCACTCTAATGTCAGGGTTCAACAGAAGTCACACAGGACAGAATCTGAAGCAACAGCAGTGAATCCCTTTAGCCTTTGTTTTGAATCTAGAGAGGATATGCTACGATACGCCAGGCCAGTATAAAGGCCCCTCTGTGTGTGTTTGTGTGTGTCTCTCTCTGTGTGTGTGTGTGTGTGTGTGTGTGTGTGTGTGTGTGTGTGTGTGTGTGTGTGTGTGTGTGTGTGTGTGTGTGTGTGTGTGTGTGTGTGTGTGTGTGTGTGTGTGTGTGTGTGTGTGTGTGTGTGTGTGTGTGTGTGTGTGTGTACGTGCATACAATCCCCTCACACATTCTGCCATGCTCCTGCTGATATCACGGCTGGACAGTCACAGCTGTGTGCAGGCCGTCCCTGGCCTTACTTGGTCAGACAGAGGCCTGCACGTGTTGTGGTGGTGGAGGGACTGTGTGTGTGTGTGGGGGGCCAGCAGTCTGCTCTATGCTATCATGGACAGCAATAGATAATACCAAGGCTGAAAGAAAAGGCTTCTGTTTCTGTTATTGTTGTTCTACCAACTTCTATGCTCGTTATAAAATCACCCCCAAAAGTTCCAGATATTTCTGTTGGATATCTAGGCCTATAAGGTGATTGTCCCCTTGCACAACTGATAGCCATACAGCAGGCTGGGTAGACGTTTAGAATACCGAATGTGGTCAAAACAATTGTTGCAATCAGGTGATATTTTTAAGCAAAAATATAAATGAATCCTTCAGTCTGTGTGTGTATTTTGAATGTTCTCACACCACATGCACGGAGATTAGCACTTTTGTGTTAAACCCAGTACGATGGCTTGGTAGTCATATACATGTAGAGAAAAGCAAAGAGATTCTGTAGAGTCCCATGCAGGCCAATTGCACCTATTCCCAGTAGAACGACCAGGCAGAAGAAGAAACTGTAGAGCCCCATGCAGGCCAGCTTCCCCTATTCCCAGTAGAATGACCAGGCAGAAGAAGAAACTGTAGAGCCCCATGCAGGCCAGCTTCCCCTATTCCCAGTAGAACGACCAGGCAGAAGAAGAAACTGTAGAGACCCATGCAGGCCAGCTTCCCCTATTCCCAGTAGAACGACCAGGCAGAAGAAGAAACCGTAGAGCCACGCGGGGGGAATGAGAAATGTACAAGAACAACAACGATCATGTCACTGATGATTTTTCAGGGAAGCGACAAAAAAACACACAATCTGACGACAAGTCTTCAGGAATGGCTTTCAGATCATAGGCTGAAAACATATCTTCCCTGGTGACATCGTTTTATCATCCCTGGCGACCCAAGACTCCGGGAGAACTGGGGTTTGAAGGTGGAAGGGGAGCAGAGGAGGAGCACTCCTCATTGGAGTCAGGTGGGTTTCAGGTTCCCACTCTCCCAATGTTTAAGTGTTGACATTCACCTTGCAATCTGCCTCCATTTCCCACAGTCCTAGTTACTGTGTACAACAAGAAAGATTGATGACCTTAGGGAGCGGACATCAATTTCAATGGCTAAAGCAGCCAGCCAGTGTAACGGGTGTCGTCGTCGGATGAGGAATAATCGGACCAAAGCGCAGCGTGGTAAGTGTTCATGCTTTTTATTTAAACTGAACACTAATAACAAAATAACAAAGAGAATGAACGAAACCGAAACAGTCCTGTCAGGTGCAGAAACACAAAACAGAAAATAACTACCCACAAAGCATCGGTGGAGAAAAGCTACCTAAGTATGGTTCCTAATCAGAGACAACGATAGTCAGCTGTCCCTGATTGAGAACCATACCCGGCCAAAACAAAGAAATACAAAACATAGAAAAAAGAACATAGAATGCCCACCCAAATCACACCCTGACCAAACCAAACTAGAGACATAAAAAGCTCTCTACGGTCAGGGCGTGACAGCCAGCTTGCAACTCTTGGACGGTGCAGGGATTAAATCAAACAGAAAGGTATTCAGTAGTAGTAAATGCTTGGTTACTTCTCTTCATAACACTTTCGGAGATAGATGTATTGACAGAAGCAGGTGTTTGCTGCTGCATGTACAACATGCTTACTTTGTGTGTTCAATAGGCTGTTGCTGAAGGAAAAGTTCTTAGTGAAAGGTTTTAGTTAATGGTTCAACTTCACTGGGAGGTCACTAAATAGCCACAGAGGACAAGGATCTGTTGGGAGCAACTATAGGAACTTGTAAGGTTACCCTTAAGCCAGAGCTGGTCCACAAGCAGAGTGCCAACCTTCCGCTAGTGTGCATCTCCCTCATTCAGACTAGACCTGGGCCATATGATGTGATGCACTGAGCCCAATATGCCACCAAACAAGCAGATGTGTCCGGCAGTTGTCTGTTTCTGGGAGATGATCTGTGCTGGAGACACGCCCACGTCACTGGTTTTATTGCTGCATTGATCCTAGGAGAATACAAGGTTATTATTCAGTACTGCCCAATGATTACTTTAGATACTTTACATACTCATACATTTACATGGAAAATAACAACAAGCGGCCAGGTGTGCTAACAGCCTTTTGACCGATGGAAATGTGCAGGCAGAGTGGGAAAAGTTGAACTACAGGCGAAGAACAGTGGAAATAAATGTAACTTCCTCATTTGAGGGTTAACTAGGCAAATATGTGTCAGTTAACATTGAGAAAATAAGATAAATTTGCAGATGTCCTATTTTCTTATCTAAATCAACGAGCAGAAGTGAAGAAAACAGACAACAACCAGCGCACCTGTTGCTCATTCCAACCACCTTCATTTGTGTATTCAAATAAGTCAACTCAAAAATACCGTAGCTGCATGCAGTGCAATACATTTAGCAGAATTCCAAGCATCTACCTGTCTTTGAAATGTTGCAATTGTTCATTCACTGACAACAAAAGTTGCCCTCAATGACATGACTCTGTCTTGACACATACAGTGTCTTCGGAAGGTATTCAGACCCCTTGACTTTTTCCACATTTTGTTACGTTACAGCCTTATTCTAAAATTGATTGCATTTTTTATTCCCTCATCAATCTACACAATACCCCATAATGACAAAGCAAAAACAGGTTTTTAGAAATGTTTGCTAATTTATAGAGAAAATCCCCCTCTGGAAAAATTTAATTTACTTAATTATTCAGACCCTTTCCCCAGTACTCTGTTGAAGCACCTTTGGCAGCGACTACAGTCTTAAGTCTTCTTGGGTATGACGCTACAAGCTTGGCACACCTGTATTTGGGGAGTTTCTCTCATTCTTCTCTGCAGATCCTCTCAAGCTTTGTCAGGCTGGATGGGGAGCGTTGCTGCACAGCTATTTTCAGGTCTCTCCAGAGATGTTGGATCAGTTTCATGTCCGGGCTCTGGCTGGGCCACTCAAGGACATTTAGAGACTTGTCCCGAAGCTACTCGTGCGTTTTCTTGGCTGTGTACTTAGGGTCGTAGTCCTGTTGGAAGGTGAACCTTCGCCCCAGTCAGAGGTATTGAGAGCTCTGGAGCAGGTTTTCATCAAGGATCGCTCTGTACTTTGCTCCGTTCATCTTACCCTCGATGCTGACTAGTCTCCCAGTCCCTGTAGCTGAAAAACATCCCCTCAACATGATGCTGCCACCACCATGCTTCACCATAGGGATGGTGCCAGGTTTCCTCCAGACGTGACACTTGGTATTCAGGCCAAATAGTTCAATCTTGGTTTTATCAGACCAGAGAATCTTGTTTCTCATGGCCACTCTACCATAAAGGCCTGATAGGAATAGTCTTGGTGGTTCCAAACATCTTCCATTTAAGAATAATGGAGGGCACTGTATTCTTGTGGACCTTCAATGCTGCAGACATTTTTATGTATGACACAATCCTGTCTCGGAACTCTACGGACAATTCCTTCAACCTCATAGCTTGGTTTTTGCTGTGACATGCACTGTCAACTGTGGGACCTTTTATAGACAGTTGAGTACCTTTCATGTCCAATCAATTGAATTTACCACAGGTGGACTCCAATAAAGTTGTAGGAACATCTCAAGGATGATCAATGGGAACAGGATGCACCTGAGCTCAGTTTTGAGTGTCAAAGCAAAGGGAATACTTGTGAAAATAAGGTTTTTCCGTTTTCTTTTTTTATATAAACCTGTTTTCGCTTTGTCATTATGGGGATTTATGTGTAGATTGCTGAGGATAAACAATTTTTAAAATCCATTTTGGAATAGGTTTCCACACCGGCAGTCTGTGGACTGTAACGTAACAACATTTGGAAAAAGTCAAGGGTTCTGAATACTTTCGGAAGGCACTGTAAATGTTGATAGTATCTAAGATACAGTATGTCTCATAATCAATATTATATAACAGGCTTAAGCTTAACGAGTTGGTAACATAGCAACCAGACATGATAAACAGCCATAATAAATTACACTTATCAATTACGACTCTCGAGTTAGTGATTATGTATCAGTTAATTGCAACGGACAACGTAATTATATTTATGGTAATGCCAGCTGCACGGATGGGGATCGCTCATGGTGTCTATTGTCACAATATAGTAGTAACCGCGGAGCTATCAACATGTCATTTGTAATGCTAACAACACCACAGATTATATACTTTGTATTGGTAACAAAACCACAGATGATGTTTGCCCTTGTATAATATAAAAGAACCACAGAACCATGTATTTATCCACCTCAGTGTTTAGTACATGAGGCTACAGATACCATACCACAGATGATATCACATTCAGAAACACAAATGTTTGCAAATGACAAAAGCATTGGAACAGAATACCGGTGAAGCAGTGAAGCCACGTTACTTCTGCACTGACGTTGTGCAGTATACATTTAGCTTGTGAAGGTGCAGGCAGAAAGCAGAGATAGTATAGGGATTCTTCTAAATCTACCAGTGCATGATGGTTATGTGTAAATTTAGCCTGTGTAATAGGGTAGGGTTGGGCCGGTGGGTGGTGATAGTTAATTGTGCAGCTAGCCTAAGACAGGATGATGGGAGAGAGAGACAGAGACAGAGACAGAGACAGAGACAGAGACAGAGACAGAGACAGAGACAGTGAGTGAGTGAGTGAGTGAGTGAGTGAGTGAGTGAGTGAGTGAGTGAGTGAGTGAGTGAGTGAGTGAGTGAGTGAGTGAGTGAGTGAGTGAGTGAGTGAGTGAGTGAGTAGTTTACTAATGTCTGGTTGAATTACTGCCATCTCATAATGCATATTGTCTGAAAAAAGTTACAAATGGAATCGTGCTACAGATTAAAATGACTTTTATGGTCATTTTACAGATATCTTAAGAAATTGTTAATGATTTCGTAAGCTCATCAGGTATGCAGTGATTCTTTGTTATGGTGGTTAAATCTGCTTTGTTTGGTTTTACACAAGGTCAAGGATCAATAAGTTGCAGGTAAACCAAAGAGTACCTTTAGACAGAAACTAACATCAAAGGATAGTGTTATTTTACAAGATTGTTGCTATAGTGAAACTCACGCCCTTTAACATAGTTAATTAATCAATAATGTATTTATGAGGTGCATCCCATGGCACAAGACTGATTGACTGGTGACCTCAGTTAGAGAGACGTGCCAGAGAATGGGCAGTTGTGAGCATGTGCCAACTGAAAGGTTTGCTGCACTGCACTGTAACCACTCAGAATCTGCCAAGAACTGCTTCGCTCCCATTGGCTATTTTATCATGGCTCCTCCCCTTCTCGCCACATTGAAATATGTCAGCGATTCACTTCATTTGTCTCCTCGAAGCTCATTGGCTGCCGGGGAACACCTGTTGATGAACAGAAAGCAGTGTTGCTATGCTGACAATGTTTTTTTATGAGACGTCCACAGACGTTTCCACAAGGTGTGTAAACCTTGGTCACGTCCCAAATGGCACCCTTTCCCTATATAGTGCACTACTTTTGACCAGAGTCCTATGGGACCTGGCCAAAAGTAGTGCACTACATAGGGAATAGGATGCCATATGGGACGCAGAAGAGTCTGATGTAGTAATAACCCTGGCTAGACTGATAATGACCTGATTAAGGAAGAAAGATCTGAGGAAAGAGTAACAGATCTCTCAGACGATGACGCTCCAACGGGATGTGGTTAAAGTTACACTGTACCTGTCTTACACAGTCTTTCCTCAGCCGTGCAACAACGCCTGTTCATTTGGCAAAATAGTAAAATAGCTGATAATGTAGTGGTCAGTCTGTCCATGCTTAGCATTTTCACAGTTGCTGACCAATGTTGATAATTCAAACTGCCAAACAAACGGTGACCACAGTACACCCTTGGGGTTCGTCTCACAGCTAGTATTGATCAGCATTTTAGTTGCGGACACAGTATATCTCCTTAGAAATATGATCAGAATATTGACAGTAAAATGTGACAGTATTAGTTATACGTTACTATAATGAGTCTTACACTACAGACAACATGGACTGGGAAGCCAAACGTTTCCATGTGAAAGACTCAGTAGTAGTGGTGTTCCATTCTAACCGGTCCCTAACCCTCACCATGCTACGTTTCCATGTGAAAGACTCAGTAGTAGTGGTGTTCCATTCTAACCGGTCCCTAACCCTCACCATGCTATGTGACATAAGTCAAATGTCAGCTGTAGCATATAACTACACTGGTTAAATTACACTATTTTGACATGCTCCTATTTTGACTTTTATTGAGATCCTGTGATGAATGTGAAATGTTTCATCTCTCTTCCATGTATCTTTTTACTGTAGAGTTGCATTGACACAGTCATGGAAAACCCGGAGACCTGGCTGACTCCTCCTATGCACCAGTGTTTCAGGTGATAACAACAGTACACCCACACTGAGTAGGCCTACAGTATGACTGAGACAGGACCCAGCATTCCTGAAGTCTGCTCCAGTCACAGCCACTGTCTGACAACACAGCAGTGAGACTCATTAAACAAACCGCAAGAGCACTCACCACTGATAACCACTGTTTATTCATTCACATGGACTTCAGACAGCTTTTGTTGTCCACCGCCTGTCCGCCACAGCCACATACATACCACACATTGCTGAGTGAGGAGAGTCTTATGACAACAGAACTATACAGTAGGTATAGATGCTCAGGTAGATTTATGTTTTTTTAAGTCACCGCTCAGTCAAACAAATGGGAAACATTGAGTATAGCTGCAAATGGGATTTTCCCCAACGTGACCTCCAAAAGTGACATATAAGTAGTACATAAACCTAGGTGACATAAAACTACAAAGGTTAAAGGTCACTATTTGGGCATATTCTAATGAGAAACAGGTAATACTGTACAGTACAGTTTGTGGTTGAGTTTTGAAAGGTAGGTTAAGACCAGATCTCAGGTGGAATTAGGATTGTTTCCTGTGCTGTCCACTCTACTCACAGTAGGGTCCAGGCCTGTTCTGATTTCACCAGGAGCCCAGGACTTTAGTCCACTAGAGGCCTGTGTGATTTGCTGTAATGTAAAGGATTCTCTGTCTCTCAAATGGAAAACTGGCCATTCAAAACCCCAAGACCTCCAAGTAATCAGACAGGAAGGCTATCAACGCTGACAGAGCTGTTATTTTTAGGGGTTTTATGGGCGACAAGCTTGTCCATTCTCCCTTATTTACATTTCAAATGTAAAAATACGTGTATAATAAATTGTGCGTTTTACCTTCTTTTTTATTTGGAAGGTATCAAGCTGGGACAGGACGACCACAGACAAGGTACTAAACCACATTGGGAGAAAAATTGACAGTTTTTTTTTAAACAAGACAAATCAAGGATTCAGTTATGTCTACTGACCATGAGGAAACTTTACTACTTCAGAACACCACATGAGACATTTTGACTCCCAGTGTCTTACTCTACATAGTTACACTGTGTGAAATACATAGAACTTATTGAATGGCATAACGTGTGACATATTTA
Source organism: Salvelinus alpinus (assembly GCF_045679555.1). NCBI lineage: Eukaryota > Metazoa > Chordata > Actinopteri > Salmoniformes > Salmonidae > Salvelinus > Salvelinus alpinus. The sequence continues at coordinate 23,275,408 of NC_092086.1, forward strand.
GAGCTAGGCTTCTGAACCCTGAAATACAGTAGTCATACACAGTAAACTGATGAAACGCTGTGACTAGATAGTGATACAGTGCCTTCACAAAATATTCAAACCCCTTTGACTTTTTCCGCATTTTGTAATGTTACATCCTCATTCTAAAATTGATTAAATAGTTTTGTCCCTCATCAACCTACACACAATACCCCAATATAAGGTATTTACGTATTTATTTATTTTTTTGCGAAAATATCTAAAAACCTGTTTTCACTTTGTCATCATGAGGTATTGTGTGTAGATTTCTGAGGATGTTTTATTTATTTAATCAACTTTAGAATAAGGCTCCAATGTAGAAAAATGTGTAAAAAGTCAAAGGGTCTGAATACTTTCCGAAGGCACTGTACATTCAGAAAGTTACTGAATCCCTGTAGTGTTACCAGGGAGACCGAATAGCTTAAATCTTTTGTTGTAAACAATCACATTTTCTAGAAAACAAAGCAGAAACAAAACACCTTGATGTTTTACATGTTTTACAGCATCTTGTTTCAGCTTTCCCTTTTCAATTAATCTTGTTCTGGAGGCACCTCTGCAAAGTGGTCCCCAGCTGGCACAGCCACAAAGTCATCCAATCTGGAGGTTGGTGCCACTTCATCTGAGGAGGACGGGCAGGTGGTACTGGCTGGAGCGGAATCGTTGGAAAGGTATCAACAACATCACATGGTTTCCATGTGTTTGAGGCCATTCCATTTGCTCCGTTCCAGCCATTATTATGAGCCGTCCTCTCCTCAGGAGCCTCCACTGTTTTATCCCTAACCATAATGCCTAACCCTAAACTTAAATTAAGACCAAAAAGCTCATTTTTGTTTTCATACATTTTTACAATATAACCAATTTTGACTTTGCAGCTGACCTATCTAAGGGGAAATCGCTCAGTTCTGCCTCCAGGACACGGCAATAAACGTCAACCTGCCTTTTGCATATGAGGACACTTGGACAAGAGGGGCTGGACAAAAAAAGTTCAGCTAGTTTCATGGTAGCAAAAAATAATAATCCAAGACCTCGCTGTACATCATATGTCATTTTAGATTCCTGAATCCTGTTAAAGCACATGTCGGGAATTCTCCACGTTTTGGGCCAGAACATCTTGTTTTCCTGTTTGAATAATTAAACTGTCAACATTTTGACCTGACCATCAATCACAGACATTAGAGCAAACTACTTAAAACATAAAATAATCCAAAGGATGTTTACACTCTAATTTGTTGTTCTGACCAATATTAATAACGTGGATTGTAAACTTCACTTTTTTGGAGAAGATGTAAATGATAGATGCAGTGAATATGCCTGCTAGGCATGGACAGTACAAAGAGGTCTGTGTTTGAGACTGAACTTGGTAGGATCAACTGTTGTACATCTCATTAGAACATGTCATGAAGATGGTTCTTGAAATGTTTTAGTAGATACATTACAAACAAAGTGTGATAATATATATATATATTTTTTTTTTATGTATAAAAGGTAAAATAGTCAAAGCTAGGATGGCTTTGCCATAATGTACAGTAAAAAAATTGACCTCTCGTCTGTCCTCCATATTTGAAACATCACCTATCTCACAATAAACTGCACGGTGTCCATATTAGGACCTGTGTGACTGTCCTAATATGGACACTGTGAACATGTGTCATTACTGTATGTGGGGGTGAAATGAGCCATCCTTTAACACCGCAACTTGGATAATAAGATCCTCTTTCCTAACCTCATCACAACAGCCCTTACACAGTAATTGTACACTTTTCACATTCCATGTGTTTTACATTTCCTTTAGGGATCAGTGTGAAATTGAGCATTCTTCCACAACTGTCACACAGTTTACTCACGTGTGGTTTGGGAGGCTAGACCTATTATCTGAGCATGTGCCGATCAGACAGTGGAAACGTTTACCCCTGCTGCTATAAGGGGGACTTTTTCACCTCTCAATGCATCTAGACTGATTCTGGTACATCAAGCTCTTAGTGTAAGACTAGGCAATCAAAATGTGTGTCACTTGTGTGACAAACACATTTATTTCAAATTGACTTTGTGCTGATGGTACTGATGGTAAGAAAGCAAACACAGGCCTTGGCACGTCAAATATTTGCCAAAGTCAGTGAATTGACATGTTGTTGGCTTGCGTCTCCAATCTACTAGTTTCTCTGAGATGGCTGGTGGACATGCTGGCTTGTAAAGGTCTCTGTGTGACAGACTGAACCTCCTGTCTACCACAAAACTGTGTTAGCCTGCTGAGCTAAAGCCTAGGTATTAGCTTGAGGAACTAAAGCAAGTCTTCTTTTCTCATCTCATCTTTACTCATCACGCAATTATGGTTTACGAAAACCTGCTACATTTGCATATAGGAATTGTATAAACAAATGTGTCGCAATGTTTTTGTTATATTATAACAATAAGAATTGTAATAATACACTTTTCTGTCAATTGTGGAATCCTATGATTGTAAATCTAACAAGTGAAAATGTTCTTTGATTGTGGCTTATTCTGTGACAACAAACAGTTAAGTTTGCTGTTTTATTGTTGAAATGGGATTATGTGTAAAGAAATACAGCATATATTTTTCTCTGAATTTTTCGTTTACACACCTTTCCATCCCCCATACTGGTTTCCTTGTCTAAACTTCTCTAAACTCTCCTCCACCATTCACCACACATCAAATTAACTCAACAACTAATTTCCTCATAAACCAACCATTGCATTCACATTGCCTTTCTGTGAGTCAACAAAGATACTATTACCTGACTACTCTATAATTAGCTGTGTTCCTACCTGGTGGGTGCACACACCCTTTCTCCTACCTCCCTCTGTATTTCAATGTAATTACAGCCTTAAACTGTCATCACCCATCCTCCTCCAGTACACAGTGGTGAGAAGTTGATGTAGATTTATCTGATCCACATTTACCCTCAAGTAAGTCTCCAGTACAAAACCCTCAACAAAAATCACTTTTAAAGTGACAGTCAGGGATTTAAACAACAAGAAAGTGATCACCAGGACACCTTTTTGGGTGAAATCAAAGTTTAGTTTTAAGCATATTTTTAAGCTATACAGTGTTTATTTACATTTACAAAAAATGGGAATAAAATAAGCTTGTATTTTGGGTTCTGATGGGGTAAGATAAAAAATAAATAACTATACATATTTAATTTAAAAGTAAAAAAAAAAGTGATGTACCAATCCCAGATTGCCCCTTTAAAATGTTCCAGAAGGGTGGAGGACGTTCTCCTTTTACCAGACATATAGCCTGCAAATAATCCAGTGGAAAAACATATTCAGCTATTTTGGAAGTCGTTTGTGGTCATCCCCATGTTTTCTTTAATAACTGAGCATTCAACTTGTTTATTAGATCGAACATAAATATATATATTTTCCCCTGTAGTTAGTTATCACTGAGACTAGTCGTTGGTAATAGATGGAATACTTTCAAAATGTATTACGCATACAACTCATTACACAATCATGCATACACAACGCACATACATGCACACGCACGGACACATACATGCACACGCACGGACACATACATGCACACGCACGGACACATACATGCACAGGCACGGACACATACATGCACAGGCACCGACACATACATGCACACGCACGGACACATACATGCACACGCACGGACACATACATGCACACGCACGGACACATACATGCACAGGCACCGACTCATACATGCACACGCACGGACACATACATGCACACGCACGGACACATACATGCACACGCACGGACACATACATGCACACGCACGGACACATACATGCACACGCACGGACACATACAGTGCATTCGGAAAGTATTCAGACCCCTTGACATATTCCACATTTTGTTAAGTTACAGCCGTATTCTAAAATACATTCAATTATTTTTTTCCTCATCAATTTATACACAATACCCCATAATGACAACACAAAATGCATAAAAAAATAAACGTAAATATCACATTTATGTAAGTATTCAGACTCTTTACTCAGTACTCTGTTGAAGCACCTTTGGCAGCGATTACAGCCTTGAGTCTTCTTGGGTATGACACTACAAGCTTGGCACACCTGTATTTGGGGAGTTTCTCCCATTCTTCTCTGCAGATCCTATCATGCTCTGTCAGGTTGGATGGGGAGAGTCGATACTCAGCTATTTTTAGGTCTCTTCAGAGATGTTTGATCGGGTTCAAGTCTGGGCTCTGGCTGGTCCATTGAAGGACATTCAGAGACTTGTCCCTAAGCCACTCGTGCTTTGTCTTGGCTGTGTGCAGTCTGAGGTCCTGAGCCCTCTGGAGCAGGTTTTCATCAAGGATCTCTCTGTACTTTGCTCCGTTCATCTTTCCCTTGATCCTGACTAGACTCTTAGTTCCTGCTGCTGAAATACATCCCCACAGCATGATGCTGCCACCACCATGCTTCACCATAGGGATGGTGCCAGGTTTCCACCAGACGTGACACTTGGCATTCAGGTCAATGAGTTAAATCTTGGTTTCATCTAAAACCAGAGAATCTTGTTTCTCATGATCTGAGAGTCCTTTAGGTGCCTTTTGGCAAATTCCAAGCAGGCTGTCATGTGCCTTTTACTGAGGAGTGGCTTCCGCGTGGCTTCCGCACGACAATAAAGGCCTGATTTGTGGAGTGCTGCAGAGATTGTCTTTCTGGAAGGTTCTCCCATCTCCACAGAGGAATTCTGGATCGTGACCATCAGGCTCTTGGTCACCTTCCTGACCATGGCCTCTCTCCTTGATTGGTCAGTTTGGCTGGGTGGCCAGCTCTAGGAAGAGTCTTGGGGGTTCCAAGCTTCTTCCATTTAAGAGTGATGGAGGCCACTGTGTTCTTGGAGACCAACAATGCTGCAGAAATGTTTCAGTACCCTTCCCCAGATCTGTGCCTCGAGACAATCCTGTCTCGGAAACTCTATGGACAATTCCTTTGACCTCATGGCTTGGTTTTTGCATTGTCAACTGTGGGACCTTATATAGAAAGGTGTGTCCAATCAATTGAATTAACCACAGCTCTAGAAACATCTCAAGGATGATCAATGGAAACAGGATTTACCTGAGATCAAATTTCGAGTCTCATAGCAAAGGGTCTGAATACTTGAGTAAATAAGGTATTTCAGTGTTTACATTTTTATAAATTTGCTAACATTTCTATCTGTTTTCACTTTGTCATTATGAAGGTATTGTGTGTTGATTGATGAGAACAAAAAATAAGGCTGTAATGTAACAAAATGTGGAAAAAGTCTATGGGTCTGAACACTTTCCGAATGCACTGTACACGCACACACACACACACACACACACACACACACACACACACACACACACACACACACACACACACACACACACACACACACACACACACACACACACACACACACACACACACACACACACACACACACACACACTCACACACACACTCACACTCACACTCACAATCACAATCTCCCTCCACCTACCCACACACAAACACTTTTGTGTTTTTCCAGTTTTTGTCCTCCAGACAGTCTAGTGTAGTGGGCGTGGTGACATGTACAGTGCATTTGGAAAGTGTTCAGACCCGTAGACTTTTTCCACATTTTGTGTGTTCTACAGGGTCTGTTATGAACCAGACATAGACAGACAGTAGTGTAGTGGGCTGCTCTCTCATGCTAACACTAAGAAGAGATACGCATGTTCCAGACGGCTGTTGTGAATGAATCGTTCCTTTGCTGTTTCCTGGACTGGTAATCCTATTCATTTTTCTTCACATTCCCCTTATACTGTAGATGCTCCCTACTCCGTAGGAGGTCCTAAAATGTACACCGTGCAGCATACTTTAAGTGTTACCCAGCAATGATCTGATGCATAGAACATACCCGTTTCTCCCCAGCCCTGGGCACGAGGAGGTAAAGGAACTCTGTATCGAAGCTGAGAGATACTGAGTGTAGCTGCTATGTGTGCAGTGTGACAGCCTGGTTTCAAGATGTCGTGCAAACACTCCCAGGGCTACACATGTTTTGCTGGTGTTATTCACTACGTTCCCCTGCTATTTGACAGGAAAACCCCAGCTTGTCATATATCACTTTCTGTTATAAAAAAACTTTTTTAAGTCATAATTTTCTATTCTTCATGGCTGTCTTTGCCAGGGATTACTGTAGATTGATAGGAACCATGTCACCAGGTGTAAACTGGGTGTTGAACAGGTGTCATTGTGAACAGGTGTCATTGTGAACAGGTGTCATTGTGAACAGGTGTCATTGTGAACAGGTGTCAGTGTGAACAGGTGTCATTGTGAACAGGTGTCAGTGTGAACAGGTGTCAGTGTGAACAGGTGTCAGTGTGAACAGATCCTGAACATCCTCACTTCATAGATAGGAGCTGAATGACACTAAAAATACTCCTCCATACTCCTCCATACTCCACCATACTCCGCCATACTGCGCCATACTCCTCCACACTGCACCATACTCATCCATACTCCCCCGTACTGCTCCATACTGCTCCATACTCCTCCATGCTCCTCCATACTGCTCCATACTCTGCCATACTGCTCCATGCTCCGCCATACTGCTCCATACTCTGGCATACTGCTCCATGCTCCTCCATACTGCATCATACTCATCCATACTGCACCATACTCATCCATACTGCTCCAAACTCCTTCATACTGCTCCATACTCATCCATACTTATCCATACTGCTCCATACTCCTCCATACTGTTCCATACTCCCCCATACTACTCCATACTCCTCCATACTGCTCCTTACTGTCCCATACTCCTCCATACTGCTCCATACTGCTCCATACTCCTCCATACTGCTCCATACTCTGCCATACTGCTCCATACTCCTCCATGCTCCTCCATACTGCTCCATACTCTGCCATACTGCTCCATGCTCCTCCATACTGCACCATACTCATCCATACTGCACCATACTCATCCATACTGCTCCAAACTCCTTCATACTGCTCCATACTCATCCATACTTATCCATACTGCTCCATACTCCTCCATACTGTTCCATACTCCCCCATACTACTCCATACTCCTCCATACTGCTCCTTACTGTCCCATACTCCTCCATACTGCTCCATACTACTCCATACTACTCCATACTCCCCCATACTACTCCATACTCCTCCATACTGCTCCATACTGCTCCATACTCCTCCATCTTGCTCTCCCTTCAGCGGGTTGAAATAGGATTTTTACTCATTCACCTTTTACTCTGGATGTTCCACTGATGTTGAGTTGTAGCCTAGCTGTGGCAGCTCCATCGCCTGACAGTCCAATAACAGGGTTCAGTAATGAAAACACACTGGTCACAGTCCACAACCACACCAAGCAGTGGAAACAAATAAGAGAATGTTGTCTATGGTTGCATCCCGAAGGTTACCCTATTCCCTTTATAGTGCACTACTTTTGACCAGGTTCTATAGGGCTCTGGTCAAAAGTAGTGCACTATATAGGACATAAGAGGCCATTTGGGAAGCATTCTAGATCATGGATACAGACAATACAAATGTTTCCATGGAGATAAATTACATTTTGACTCTCTATTTTCTACTTTTAATAGGGTCAGACTGCGGCAAAAAAAGTTAACTTACCAATAACATTGCGGGAATGCTCCGGAAACGTTACACGCTGACTTGGAACAATCTGAATGAACTCCCACACTTTGTTGGTCTGTGACTGTGTTTTACAGGAAGTCTTATATATTGGTTGGAGTCTTTCCTTTATCGCCCTCCAATGTAATACCACCACATGGTGTTGGCAGGCTTTGAAGGTGATGACACTGGTGCTTTTCAGGGCCTGCTTCTGGCCGTCTTAATCTCTCGCTATAATTCCTTGACCCAGTCCCCAGCGCTGGCTAGATGAGGACACAGGCATCATATTTTATATGCAGGGGTCAGAGTTCACAAGGGAGGTGCAGGAGTTCCGGTGCTTTGAGGCATTTGTCGGAGGACAGATCTCCCGACCTTCCTCACACATCCACATCCTCCTCTCCCCCTCCTCACACACTCACGTCCTCCCACAGGTTTGACCTATGACCTATGACTGCTGGGGCCCCTGGCCTCCACGTCCCCTCAGCGTCCCCCATTGATTCCCTGGCGATGAACTTGACTCTAGGGGCCTCTGGGGACCACAGGGACAACAATGAAAGGGACATTGTCCCCTCTCTCAGAGATAAATTCCCCAACCAAACAATAGCTTTGCACTTTCCCTTATTCGCCCTATTCATTAAAACCAGCCACTTATCTTGAGCTGTCCTGGTTCTTTTTCAGCAACTGATTCATGAGTGGGAAGTGAGGGGTAATGCATGCATTTCCTGTTCATGGAAGAAGACAAGGCCTATTTACTCAGACTAATAGCCGGATGATGAGAACTATATGTGAGTGAGACATCATATGCCCTCATTATGAAACCTGACCAATGATGCTGCAGATTGGGGCCTGAACACATTATGAATGAACACATTATGAATGGAATGACTGTTGGAAACATTTACACATTATAGATAATACTTTAAGGACTCCAAATACACAGTGTCTGTACTCCTTTTGTAAGACGTTGAAATTGGTGAATACTGTCACATCCAATAATGACATATAGTATATATGACATCATTAGAGAAACAAATTGTGCTGTTTAATTTATCAAATGTCTGAGCAGCACTCTATTGTAAGGTACTGCAATGTAAAATAACTGATATTTGGAAGAAAATGAACAGATATGGATTTCAAATGTTAAACCAATTACTTTAAATCATTATTGATTAGACACTGCATAGCACGGGAAAGACCTCAACCTTTTCACTTAGTGTTACCAGGGCCAATTTAATTAGGGGCTCTATTCAATCCACATTGCGGAAGTTCAGCTTTACAGCGTGATTGAAATTTGAAGGCAATGTTCCCTCTTTAGCGCAGACTGCATTCACGGTGAACGCTGCATATGTCCCTCAATCAGAAATGACCTTTACATGTCTGTTGCAGAATCTGTAAGGCTTCAGCGAACCAGACTGAATAAAGACTAAAACAATGTCAAGTTCTTATTGGACAAGTCCAGGTAGTCCCTCTGCCTAATAAACATGACCCAGGTCATTATGGGCCTTCATCACAGCTGTTTGACCTGGGCTACCAAAGGTCAGTTCCCCAGTTAGACCCACTCTCTTTTATTTACTGTTATCCCCCTGTTACACCCCCCACCGGACCTGGCTACCAAAGGAGAAGGGCTTTGGAGGGGTAACTGCCTGGCTCTCTGGAATGTGGTTCCAAGTCCACAGGGCACATAGACATGATTAAAGGTGTCAAACTCACCCACAAATTTACCACAGACTCCGATGCTATTAGCCATTGTGGCTTGCCAAACAACTAGTTTATCCTTTGGTATCCTGGCTTCAAAAGGCAAGGGCTTAAGAGTTGTTCTTGGAAGCCTTTAGCACTACAATGAATATAAGATGATTATTAATTCTGTGTGGCTCAGGTGGTTACAGCTTTGTCCTGGCCAAGGTTGAGGGTTCAATTCCTGCAGGGATCTCGGACACATGCTACAACTGTAAGGCTGTTTTGATAGTTATGATCTATCTTTTGTGGAATACAACCCTTAGAGAAAGTCTATATCTGGGGCATAGCAGGTGAAATCATTATGCAGCCACGGTGCTCAGTACAAACTAGATGACCCTCTTTTTATCTTGTATTTATTTTGTGTAACCCTTTTTAATCTTTCATTGTTGCTTCTGTGTCCGTTTGGACAGATACCAGAAGACAGAGGCGTATGTGGCGGCCAGCTGCGGCTGACAACACGTTACTTTCTATATTAGAAAGAGACACAAGGTCAAGGGGAGACAGTCTGCACATGAAACACTTATCTCAGTTTGGTAAAACAACAATGATAGAGACCGTAGCTTCTTCAGCAAAACGTTTCTGCAGACTCTGCAGCATTTAGCATTGATCAAGTTTCATATCATTTCTCGTTTTATTAAAATAACTTTTACAACATTGCAAAAGTTGTTGTCTTCATAATGATTTAGTATTTGGTGGCAATCCCTTTCAGGTTGGAAGATGTCAACTTGTGAACTGTGTGATTCTTTATATTCTAACATTTAACATGCTGTACAGTAATGACATTGTATTGAGAGGTGTGATTCTAATGGGTAAAAAGTTCAGTCCTGCTTGGGGTCAGAATAGGAAGTCCCAGTTCCAGACGAGAGCATCGAAAGTGATTTGTGAGTCCGTTCTAATCACGGGAAGTCTCTCTTGTTCCAATCAGGGAACACATATTCTTTCATTTGTATATTTACAGTAGTGAAACCAAGGGGGTCTCCCATGGTAATTAGCGAAGGTAAGTATTTCATGATGTACTTCCAACAACATTGGCTTTTAATGAAGCGTGCATTCTCCTACTGTTCCATAGGCTAATGTTGATTTGATTTGTTTATTGAAATGATTTGGGGGAGTGTTTACACCGGTAGAAATCAGTGAATTTACTTTCTAAATGGCTACCATTGGTCCTGAGGTAAAGCACACAGTATATTTTTATAGGTCGGCATTGGAATCATTATTTCTTTCTAATTTAGGTGAAACACAAAGTGGCTAATTAGGCCATCTCGTGTTACAGTCCTTCCCATGTGGAGTGTTTCTGCTGGTGATTACTAGACACTACATTCCAGTGGAAATGATGATCAATCAATGTATTTGGACATTTAGAATTACATTACTTTTAACATGTATTGAAAAAACAGAAACTATTTTGGCCTTGATTGGCATGGAATGGGATTGGAACAGATTTGCCTTTGGATGCAATGTAGTGCATTGCATCCACAGAGACACACAGAGACACACAGAGACACACAGAGACACACACACACACACAGAGACACACACACAGACACACACACACACACACACACACACACACACACACACACACACACACACACACACACACACACACACACACACACACACACACACACACACACACACACACACACACACACACACACACACATCCCCACACACACATCCCCAGATGTGAGAGCCTGGCTGTGTGTGAGGGCAGAGTGTGAGTGACTCTGTAACAAACCGTGGGGACACAGAGGGGCTGCCAGTACACTGCCTTTCACAGCCACTAAATCCACCAGCTTGAGACGACTGGAAAAAGATGAAGCCCCCGGCCCGACACTCTGGTCATCCCATAGATCCAGCACTAATAGGAGGAACACTAGATTAATACAAGCTACAAAAGAAACAAGTGGCCGTATTACTACCACCTCAGCGCTGATGAATGTGTCTCTGGCCTCTACACTACTAATACTACCACCTCAGAGCTGATGAATGTGTCTCTGGCCTCTACACTACTAATACTACCACCTCAGAGCTGATGAATGTGTCTCTGGTCTCTACACATTACTAATACTACCACCTCAGAGCTGATGAATGTGTCTCTGGTCTCTACACATTACTAATACTACCACCTCAGAGCTGATGAATGTGTCTCTGGTCTCTACACATTACTAATACTACCACCTCAGAGCTGATGAATGTGTCTCTGGTCTCTACACACTACTAATACTACCACCTCAGAGCTGATGAATGTGTCTCTGGTCTCTACACACTACTAATACTACCACCTCAGAGCTGATGAATGTGTCTCTGGTCTCTACACACTACTAATACTACCACCTCAGAGCTGATGAATGTGTCTCTGGTCTCTACACACTACTAATACTACCACCTCAGAGCTGATGAATGTGTCTCTGGCCTCTACACATTACTAATACTACCACCTCAGAGCTGATGAATGTGTCTCTGGCCTCTACACACTACTAATACTACCACCTCAGAGCTGATGAATGTGTCTCTGGTCTCTACACTACTAATACTACCACCTCAGAGCTGATGAATGTGTCTCTGGTCTCTACACTACTAATACTACCACCTCAGAGCTGATGAATGTGTCTCTGGCCTCTACACATTACTAATACTACCACCTCAGAGCTGATGAATGTGTCTCTGGCCTCTACACATTACTAATACTACCACCTCAGAGCTGATGAATGTGTCTCTGGTCTCTACACTACTAATACTACCACCTCAGAGCTGATGAATGTGTCTCTGGTCTCTACACATTACTAATACTACCACCTCAGAGCTGATAAATGTGTCTCTGGTCTCTACACATTACTAATACTACCACCTCAGAGCTGATGAATGTGTCTCTGGCCTCTACACATTACTAATACTACCACCTCAGAGCTGATGAATGTGTCTATGGTCTCTACACTACTAATACTACCTCCTCAGAGCTGATGAATGTGTCTCTGGTCTCTACACTACTAATACTACCACCTCAGAGCTGATGAATGTGTCTCTGGTCTCTACACATTACTAATACTACCACCTCAGAGCTGATGAATGTGTCTCTGGTCTCTACACACTACTAATACTACCACCTCAGAGCTGATGAATGTGTCTATGGTCTCTACACTACTAATACTACCTCCTCAGAGCTGATGAATGTGTCTCTGGTCTCTACACTACTAATACTACCACCTCAGAGCTGATGAATGTGTCTCTGGTCTCTACACATTACTAATACTACCACCTCAGAGCTGATGAATGTGTCTCTGGCCTCTACACATTACTAATACTACCACTTCAGAGCTGATGAATGTGTCTCTGGTCTCTACACATTACTAATACTACCACCTCAGAGCTGATGAATGTGTCTCTGGTCTCTACACATTACTAATACTACCACCTCAGAGCTGATGAATATGTCTCTGGTCTCTACACATTACTAATACTACCACCTCAGAGCTGATGAATGTGTCTCTGGTCTCTACACATTACTAATACTACCACCTCAGAGCTGATGAATGTGTCTCTGGTCTCTACACATTACTAATACTACCACTTCAGAGCTGATGAATGTGTCTCTGGTCTCTACACATTACTAATACTACCACCTCAGAGCTGATGAATGTGTCTCTGGTCTCTACATTACTAATACTACCACCTCAGAGCTGATGAATGTGTCTCTGGCCTCTACACATTACTAATACTACCACCTCAGAGCTGATGAATGTGTCTCTGGCCTCTACACATTACTAATACTACCACCTCAGAGCTGATGAATGTGTCTCTGGCCTCTACACATTACTAATACTACCACCTCAGAGCTGATGAATGTGTCTCTGGCCTCTACACATTACTAATACTACCACCTCAGAGCTGATGAATGTGTCTCTGGCCTCTACACATTACTAATACTACCACCTCAGAGCTGATGAATGTGTCTCTGGCCTCTACACATTACTAATACTACCACCTCAGAGCTGATGAATGTGTCTCTAATCTCTACACATTACTAATACTACCACCTCAGAGCTGATGAATGTGTCTCTGGTCTATACACATTACTAATACTACCACCTCAGATCTGATGAATGTGTCTCTGGTCTCTACACAATACTAATACTACCACCTCAGGGCTGATGAATGTGTCTCTGGCCTCTACACATTACTAATACTACCACCTCAGAGCTGATGAATGTGTCTCTAATCTCTACACATTACTATTACTGTTAAATAGCTTATGAGTGTTACGTTTCATACCGTTTCTCTAGAGTCTAAGACACTGCATCTCAGTACTAGTGGCTTCACAACAGACCCTGGTTCAATTCCAGGCTGTATCACAACCGGCCATGATTGGAAGTCCCATAGGGCAGAGCACAATTGACCCAGCGTCGTCCGGTTTAGGGTTTGGCCAGGGTAGGCCGTCATTGTAAAGAAGAATTTGTTCTTAACTAGCTTGCCTCTTAACTAGCTTGCCTAATAAAACATTCTGGAGCCAAGGTGAGGCCCTAAGTCACACTCTCTGATACCTGAGTTGTGTTCATTACAGGGTACATCATAGTAAAAGGCTTTCAAATGTTGTGCAACTGAAAACTACAAAAACTTAAACGTGCATTTCCTACTGGACAATTTCAGTGAGTACCTCCCCGTTTCACTCCATTTCTGACTGTTTTATCCTCTTTGGTTCCTAATGAACATGACCCTGTCGTACGTCAGACAGAAGGACAAGAGGTAGACAAAACAGAGAATAGACCGAGGTGGAGTCACCTGTTTATACCTGCCCTTAACATGCGTCCTTTTTCCTGATCTGGTCCTGAACATGACCCGATCTTGTCTGTTTACACTTACAGTATAAGATCTGATCACAATGAGTCTTTTAATCGTCTACACAATCAGAATGTGGACAAGATCAGGGCAAAGGCTGTGTGTTAGAACCAGGTATAAACAGGGCTAGAGTATCAAAACTAATCAAACACACTGCAGACCTGACTGTAATAACATTAACACAACAAAAACACTTTGCAGAGCGTAGTTAGTGTGTGAATCTTGTCAGAACGTCAGAATATGTAGATTTGTATGCCATTAGATTTATTGAATATGATGGAGATTCAACCAGAGAAACATTATGATTTCATGTCTTAGCGGGGAACTATGCAAACATGACGGAAATATTGGAAGTATTCCATCGAGGGAAAACAGCAACACCCAGAATGTAACCCAGTTGTAACATTTTTCAAATCATCTTGCTCTTTTATATAAAAAAAAAAAACTTGATGTGTTTCAACATCGTTCTTTATCAAAACATACATCTGTGGTTTGGCACATTCAGCAAAAATGAAGTTACACTCCAATGAGCGATACTGATTCTGATTCAAGCTCTCCCACATCAAACTTTCGCACACTTCCCTGTCTAAACAGCCAATCAGGATCCATTTAGACGAGGATGGCTTGGAACAGGAACTGACAGGTCCTGGCTGAGGTGTTCCAACCTACACAGTCCACATGTGGCGCCATGGAAGACTTCATCAGGCCACAGCTGAAATCCACACTGTGGTTTGCATAAAGCCATAGACACATGCTGATTAGTGGCAGTGCAGCCGGTTGCAGACGTGCAGGACGAGGGTGTCGGGTCCCACTGGCTAATTGACAGAGAGTGAAGTCACATCTCCAGAGTCTGAGATGATGACACATTCTCTGTGTGGATGAAATATGCCTACAAAATAGCAGCAGGGACTTTTCCTATGTCACACACTATGTGTTATGACTATCTATGGGTGTAATTTCTCACTTTCGTTTATACCTCTTTTAGAACTTATAGACAACGATATACCTATAGACATTTTGTCTACAATTGAAAAGTGTAGGGTGCTGTGTAAGTGATGACAAGTGACTGTCTTTTAGAGAATGATATCATTATGACACAACTTCCACAGTTTTATAGAGAATGATATCATTATGACGCAACTCCCACAGTTTTATAGAGAATGATATCATTATGACGCAACTCCCACAGTTTTATAGAGAATGATATCATTATGACGCAACTCCCACAGTTTTATAGAGAATGATATCATTATGACGCAACTCCCACAGTTTTATAGAGAATGATATCATTATGACGCAACTCCCACAGTTTTATAGAGAATGATATCATTATGACGCAACTCCCACAGTTTTATAGAGAATGATATCATTATGATGCAACTCACACAGTTTTATAGAGAATGATATCATTATGATGCAACTTCCACAGTTTTATAGAGAATGATATCATTACGATGCAACTTTCACAGTTTTATAGAGAATGATATCATTACGATGCAACTTCCACAGTTTTATAGAGAATGATATCATTACGATGCAACTTTCACAGTTTTATAGAGAATGATATCATTACGATGCAACTTCCACAGTTTTATAGAGAATGATATCATTACGATGCAACTTTCACAGTTTTATAGAGAATGATATCATTACGATGCAACTTCCGCAGTTTTATAGTGACTGTTAGATTTCAGCACATTTTCTAAATTGATGAGAAAATCAAGTTATGTTATTTTGAATACTCTCTTTGTTGAGTTGTTATAATGCCTGAGTGTCATGGCTTCAAATGACGCTAGCAAACTAGCAACAGCACAGATCAATGGCAGACGATAACAAGAACCAGTCTCGCTCCTACAAGATAAATGCGTGGTTACTTAGCGACCGGTTCTGTTAGTATGTTCTGCATTATTTGTATTTATCTTATGTAAACGCTGGCTCTTGGACCATGGCTCTGCTGCCAGATCACCTTTCAGAAGCCCTGCAATTTCAGTGTCCTGCTTTCCACGCTTGGATTAGCATGTTTTAAACAAGCTGGGCTCTGGGCTTCGTGACGCCATTCGAACCCCAATCATTGTTGAGGGCCCAATCAGACACGTCCAATTCAAAACACTCTGTTTTGTTATACAACGCTGTGATGCAATTCATTCTTTGTCACCACTCTCATAGTCTCAAAATTGATTGAATTGATTGCAGTTTATTTTCTGAGGTGGCTCACATAATTTCAGCAAGTTATACATTTGTAAGAAATTCTGTAATTTATTTTGTGCTGAAAAACTCTGAAAGATCAGGTAATGATTATGATTATGATCATTTTGTTATGGTTATGATTATTGAGTAGGCATTTTGCTGGTTAGTTATTGGGCCAGGAAGCTGACAATGTTTCTTGAATTATTTGTCATATTATTACTGTTGTCTTGTCTGAAGATACTGCAGTTGGCTGAATGCTGTATTATATCCTGTTCAGCTGAAATCGTAATGAACCTGTAATACTTTTCTTAAAAGCTACTCTGAAATGTACTCGTAACAACCTTGGTAATCATAATAAATGGTTGAAGAAGAGAAAAACTCCCCCCCCCAATTTTTTTCAAAAGGAACAATTTCTGAACAACATATCCAACAATTACATCTGCAATTTGTCATCCCAATGTTTTTTCTGCAGTGGCGCAGTAGGCCATGTCCAGCGAGCTGCATCATCACTGCCTAATGCACCGAGGCACCATACTGGCTAGCCACTGCTTCACTGCTAACACTTCCGCCTTTTAAAAGTAGTCTATCCAAATGAGCTCTAACTTGAAACCCCTCGTTTCCAGAAAATACAAGTAAGCCTACTGGGGTGAAGTATGACTCTCAAAACAAAAACAACCAAAAAAGGTTCAGGAAGACCCTCGCCTGTTTACCTTTAGCATTTCGCCCAATTCGTCTCAATTGCTCAGTCAGGTCACTGTAACAGTATATGTCCTGTCAGAACGCAGGCAACATATGACAGATCGCCCTCACTTGATCCATTTGGAATGTTTGGAAATTGTGTACTCTTTCCATGGCGCCACACTCTCAGCCTGCCTGAACATTTAATACATTTCCTTTTATTTACACTTCTAGTGTGCATCCTGAATGGCACCTGAGTCCCTATATTGTGCACTTCTTTTGACCAGTGCCAGATGTTCCCTGGTCAAAGTGCAATAAATAGGGAATACAGTCTTGGGGAAAAAAGGTTACTTTCTAGTACCTAAAAGGGCCATTTGGCTGTCCCCATAGGAGAACCCTTTGAAGAACCATTTTTGGTTCCAGTTAGAATTCGTTTGGGTTCCATGAAGAATCTTTTCCACAGAGAGTTCTACATAGAACCCAAAAGGGTTATACCTGAAACCAAAAAGAGTTCTACCTGGAGCCAAAAATGGTTCTCCTGTGGGGACAGCCAAAGAACCATTTTGGAACCCTTTTTTCTAAAAGAGTAGCGTGCCATTTGGGACGCACACTGGTCTTTGCTTTAACTTGGAGAGAAACAGTCGCCCCATGTATATGTCAATGTTTTTCATTATCATTGAATACCAATAAAGCAGCCTTGCCAGGAAAGCTTGGCATGTGTTTGGTTTGCTCAGGGTTCAACACAACAGCCCCGTAAAAACAGTCTATTTACGATCCAGTAATTACCATCAAAGGACATTCTCTATCATTTCTGCGGCGTGTTTAAAATGTCTGCCAGTGTCACTTTCTCAAATGGAAAAGGTCAAGATTACTGAGACATTTTAGAGTAGATAAATAAGAGAGTCTCTCATAATTTGAACGATTCAGCTGAGCCATATAAATGATTCAGCTGTACCATATAAACGATTCAGCTGCGCCATATAAACAATTTAGCTGTGCCATATATGAATGAATCAAATCTTATTTTAATTTCCATACCTATGTATTTTGTATCACAATTTTTATTCAGCCAAGAGGTGAGAAATATAACTCAGGAGGAGCCCTGTTTTGGTTGCTCAAGACTTTCCCTTATTTCACTGGAACATCCTCCAGGGTTTTAGGATGTTTACTAAAACCCAAAGCATGACCGTTTTAGTAAGCCGACCACAATCCATCCATCTTCCAATAGCAAACGAACAAATGAGTCTGTTTCCACCGAGGGACTCTAAGACAGAGTGTGGAGGGCGTCCAGAATACTTCAATGGATACAGGGTGTTTGTGGTGCCTGTGTTTGAAAGTAGACAGACACAGCCTCAACATCATCCCCACACAATACAAGGAACATATGTTCCGGCTCCATTTCACCTAAAATCACTTGTTATTGCGCTACGGTGACCTGAAAAAGCAGTTTGACGCTATTCTGGGAATGAGATGCCCACCTTTACTTGGTGTAACATAACAAAGTTGCATATGAATGAAACACCCACCACTGCCCCTGCCCCCTTCCTTGATAACAAAGTGTGAACAAATCCTACCCATGTCCTTGATAGACAACAACTCCTTGTTTGTGGTTTCAAACACTAATTAACAAAAGGAGTCTGGTCCAGGTAGGAAGAAGAGAATGGACCTCCCTTGTAAATTCGTGAAAGCTTTAAAATAATCAAACACACGCATATACTGTATATATATACAGTACCAGTCAAATGTTTCGACACACCTACTCATTTCAGGGTTTTTCTTTATTTTTACTATTTTCTACACTGTATAATAATACTGAAGACATCAACACTATGAAATAACAGATGGAATCATGTAGTAACTAAAAAAGTGTTAAACAAATCAAAATATATTTTATGTTTTTCAAAGTAGCCACCATTGCCTTGATGACAGCTTTGCAAACTCTTGGCATTCTCTCAACCAGCTTCATGAGGTAGTCACCTGGAATGCATTTCAATTAACAGGTGTGGCTTGGTAAAAGTTAATTTGTGGAATTTCTTTCCTCCTTAATGCGTTTGAGCCAATCAGTTGTGTTGTGACAAGGTAGGGGTGGTATACAGAAGATAGCCCTATTTGGTAAAATACCAAGTCCATATTATGTCAAGAAAAGCTCAAATGAGCAAAGAGAAATGACAGTCCATCATTACTTTAAGACATGAAGGTCAGTCAATTCGGAAAATTTCATGAACTTTGAAGGTTTCTTCATGTGCAGTTGCAAAAACCATCAAGCGCTATGATGAAACTGGCTCTCATGAGGACCACCACAGGAAAGGAAGACCCAGAGTTACCTCTGCTGCAGAGGATAAGTTCATTAGAGTTACCAGCCTCAGAAATTGCAGCCCAAATAAATGCTTCAGAGTTCAAGTAACAGACACATCTCAACATCAACTGTTCAGAGGAGACTGTGAATCAGGTCTTCATGGTCGAATTGCTGCAAAGACACCACTACTAAAGGCCACCAATAATAAGAAGAGACTTGCTTTGGCCAAGAAACAGGAGCAATGGACATTAGACAGGTGGAAATCCGTCCTTTGGTTTGATGAGTCCCTGTTAGTGAGAATTTCTCCTTTGCCAATATAATCCATCCAGCTGACAGATGCGGCATATCAAGATACTGAGTAATAAAAAAGCATGGTCATTATTCAAGTGCACCTTGTGCTGGGGACTATAAAAGGCCAATCTAAAATGTGCAGTTTTGTCACACAGCACAATGGCACAGATGTCTCGAGTTTTGAGGGAGCTTTCAATTGGCATGCTGGAATGAAATGTCCACCAGAGCTGTTGACAGAGAATTTAATGTTCATTTCCAATGTCATTTTAGAGAGTTTGTCAGTACGTCCAAACGGCCTCTCAACCGTGCACCACATGTATGGCGTTGTGTGGGCGAGCGGTTTGCTTATGTCAACGGTGTGAACAAGAGTGTCCCATGGTGGCAGTGGGGTTATGTTATGGGCAGGCATAAGTACAGACAACAATCCTAATTGCACATTATCGATGGCAATCAGCCGCCATCACCTCATGTTTACAGCATGATAATGCACGGCCTCATGTCACAAGGATCTGTACACATTTCCTGGGAGTTGAAAATGGCCCAGTTCTTCCATGGCCTGCATACTTACCAGACATGTCACCCATTGAGCATGTTTGGGATGCTCTGGATCAACATGAATAACAGCATGTTTCAGTTCCCGCCAATATCCAGCAACTTCGCAAAGCCATTGAAGAGGAGTCGGGACAACATTCAGGCCAAAATCAACAGCCTGCTCAATTCTATGTAAAGGAGATGTGTCGCGCTGCGTGAGGCAAATGGTGGTCTGTGACCAACAGATGCATATCTGTATTCCCAGTCATGTGAAATCTATAGATTAGGGCCTAATGAATTTATTTCAATTTGACTGATTCCTTAAATTAACTGTTACTCTGTAAAATCTTTGAAATTGTTGCATGTTGAGTTTATATTTTTGTTCAGTACATATAAAAAAAAGAATTGTACATAAATACTCACCTTTGTAATACATACAGTATATCAGCAATTCACCCATATACACCAAAACACTTTTTTCTCTCTCAGTGAAACCCCCTTGGGAGAAAGGGATGTGGGTTGCCTCATTCTGAGCAGCATGCATGAAGTCCTGAGATGTTGGTTGACCTCAGTCCCGGCGCTGCTCTCCTTCCTCTGTAGATAAGCTCTGATTACAGGGACACGCTCGACTGCTTCTGAAGGAGGGAGGTTGTACTGAACCTCTCTAGCTGTAAGTGGGTGAATGACTGGACAAGTGCCAAGGGAAAAGGAGGGAAGGTCTGGCAGGCTGCTGGGCAAACTGACAGACAAGGTTAGTACACTGGAGCTCCGTCCTCCTGGTCCTGTTTATTCTCTATGACCAACTCCCATGGGAGCCTGGTCCCAGATATGTTTGTGCTGTATAGCCAATGCCTGTGGGAGTTACTTAAACAGCAATAACAGATCTGGGACCAGTCCACCATGCATGTGGATGGGAGTGATTATTACGGATAAGGGGGACTTGGACCGATGCATCATGAGAACACTCAGGAAGCAAGCAAATAAACACATAACATGACATCTACATCCACATAATGATGTACGTCTGTGCTACCCTATAAACAAGGCACTTGTTTCCCTCCAAAATGGAGGGAAGATCAAATGCATTATGGGTAATAAATCACAGTATCTGATTAAGGACAGGTTGGTGACATCATTCACAGTCGAATTCCAGCAGCCATTCAGGCTTTGATTGGGGCAATAAATCTCCTCTTGTCTGTCTGTTTTGAGTTGTGAGTGAGAGAGAGCGCTAACAGTCTTTCTCACTCTGTCTCTCTCTGTCTCTCTGTCTCTCTCTGCCTCTCTGTCTCTCTCTGCCTCTCTGTCTCTCTCTGCCTCTCTGTCTCTCTGCCTCTCTGTCTCTCTCTGTCTGCCTCTCTCTGCCTCTCTGCCTCCCTGTCTCGCTCTCTCTCTGCCTCTCCCTCTCACTGCATCTCTGCCTCTGTCTCTCTCTCTATGTCTCTCTGTCTCTCTCTGCCTCTCTGTCTCTCTGACTCTCTGTCTCTCTCTGCCTCTCTGTCTCTCTCTGCCTCTCTGTCTCTCTGCCTCTCTCTCTCTCTGCCTCTCTGTCTCTCTCTGTCTGCCTCTCTCTGCCTCTCTGCCTCCCTGTCTCGCTCTCTCTCTGCCTCTCCCTCTCACTGCATCTGTGCCTCTGTCTCTCTCTCTCTGCCTCTCTGTCTCTTTCTGTATCTCTCTGTCTCTTTCTGTCTCTCTCTGCCTCTCTGTCTCTCTCTGCCTCTCTCTCTGCCTCTCTGCCTCTCTGTCTCTTCCTGTATCTCTCTGCCTCTCTGTCTCTCTGTGCTTCTCTGTGCCTCTCTGTCTCTGTCTCAATGTGTCTTTCTACCTCTCTCTCTCTCTGCCTCTCTGACTCGCTCTCTCTCTCTGCCTCGCTGTCTCTCTGTCTCGCTCTCTCTCTGCCTCCTCTCTGCCTCTCTGTGCCTCTCTGTCTCTCTCTCAATGTGCCTCTCTGTCTCTCTGTCTCTGCCTCTCTGTCTCTTTCTGTATCTCTCTGCCTCTCTTTCTCTCTCTGCCTCTCTGTCTCTCTCTGCCTCTCTGTGCCTCTGTGCCTCTCTGCCTCTCTGTCTCTCTCTGCCTCTGCCTCTCTGTCTCTCTCTGCCTCTCTCTGCCTCTGTCTCTCTCTGCCACTCTTTGCCTCTGTGCCTCTCTGTCTCTCTGTCTCTCAATGTCTCTCTACCTCTGTCTCTCAATTCAAATTCAATTTCAATTTAAGGGCTTTATTGGCATGGGAAACATATGTTAACATTGCCGAAGCAAGTGAACTAGATAATAAACAAAAATGAAATAAACAATAAAAATGTACTGTACAGTTAACATTACACTCACAAAAGTTCCAAAATGATAAAGACATTACAAATGTCATATTATGTGCAAATAGTTAAAGTTCAAAAGGGAATTTAATTAAACATAAACATGGGTTGTATTTTCTATGGTGTTTGTTCTTCACTGGTTGCCCATTTCTTGTGGCAACAGGTCACAAATCTTGCTGCTGTGATGGCGCACTGTGGTATTTCACCCAATAGATATGGGAGTTTAACATATCTGTGTCTCTGTGTCTCTGTGTCTTTCTGTCTCTCTGTCTCTGTCTCTCAAATCTTTATTTTATTTTATTGTTTGTGTGTCTGTGTAATCTGAAGGTAATATGTGTCTCTAGTATGGTCCTACTGTACATTTGGCAGGAGATTAGGAAGTGCAGCTCAATTTCTACCTAATTTTGTGGGCAGTGTGCACATAGCCTGTCTTCTCTTGAGAGCCAGGTCTGTCTACGGTGGCCTTTCTCAATAGCAAGGCCATGCTCACTGAGTCTGTACATAGTCAAATCTTTTCTCAAGTTTGGGTCAGTCACAGTGGTCAGGTATTCTTCCACTGTGTACTCTCTGTTCAGGGCCAAATAGCATTCTAGTTTGCTAAACATTTTTGTTAATTCTTTCCAATGTGTCAAGTAATTATATTTTTGTGTCCTCATGATGTGGTTAGGTCTAATTGTATTGCTGTCCTGGGGCTCTGCGGGGTCTGTTTGTGTTTGTGAACAGAGCCCCAGTACCAGCTTGGTTAGGGAATTCTTCTCTGTCTGTCTGTCTGTCTGTCTGTCTGTCTGTCTGTCTGTCTGTCTGTCTGTCTGTCTGTCTGTCTGTCTGTCTGTCTGTCTGTCTGTCTGTCTGTCTGTCTGTCTGTCTGTCTGTCTGTCTGTCTGTCTGTCTGTCTGTCTGTCTGTCTGTCTGTCTGTCTGTCTGTCTGTCTGTCTGTCTGTCTGTCTGTCTGTCTGTCTGTCTGTCTGTCTGTATCTTGTTCACACTCACACACTCTCTCAGTTCAATGGGCTTTATTGGCCTGTGAAACATAGTTACATTGCCAAAGCAAGAGAAATAGATAATAAACAAAAGTGAAATAAACAATCTCTTTCTCTTTCTCTATTACTCCCTCCCCCCTCATCCTGCATGTGTCTGTGTATGTCTCTGTCTGAGTCTCTGTGTCTCTCTGTCTCTCTGTCTCTCTTTGTCTCTCTGTCTCTCTGTCTCTCACTCTCTCACTCTCTCACTCTCTCTCATAAACACGGTGAGGGTGTTTAGTGGGGGGAGGGGGGGGGGGGCTCAGTGACAGGTGCATTTTCTAATGGCTTCACCATACATAGGAAGAGGCCAACCCAGCAGGGGATATCCTCCCTCTTCACACCTAACCCTATTAAACCCCAGCTCTGCCCTTATCTACCCCGTCTTCTCTACACTGCACTAAACATCAGACTTGATAATAATCACATTATCATAAATGCTAAACAATTCCTTTCAGGGTATTGGACAACTTCAAAGTATGTCAAATATATCTATTTCATGTTGTATTTATGTTTTTTTCACCCCATCAATACCAGTCAGTCAAATTGTCCCTTAAATTGACCCAAATTGACCGTTAAATTGAGCCAAATTGACCCTTAAATTAGCCCAACTTCAATCAGGAAGTGAGTATTCTCCCCCTGTAGGTGTTGTAACGCAGGAGATTCGGGCTCTGAGAAGCTGGCAATGTGGTGGGGTGGCAGGCAAGGCTAGCAAGGCTGCCAGGCGGGTAGGATGGGAGGTGGGGGTGGTGCGGAGTGGTTGGTGCAGGCAGTGGGCAGACTGCACGGATGATGTACCTACAGCCAATGGGGTGAGACTGTGCATGTCAGTGGACCAACCCCCTCCGCGACCACGCAAATACAGCGCCAAGACAGAGACAGAGAGAGAGGGAGAAAAAGAGAGAGAGAGAGATTTGGATACAATTTATATTTAACCTTCATTTAACCAGTTGAACCATTATTTAACTAGATAAATTATTGAGGACACATTCTCCTTTCCATTAACAACCTGACCATGATAGGGCAATAACCAGTAACCATGCAGCAAAGCAGACAGGTGAAAACATGCAGACAAGCAGACATTTCTTAAAAACTCATGTCATTAAAACACAGGGGAACCAACTAGCAGCTACAGACTGTAAAAGCAGTCCCCGGGGTGGATAAAAAGACAGAGAGAGAGAGGAGGGTGGATAACCAGACACAGAGAGGGGATGGTGGATAACCAGAGAGAGAGAGGGGAGGGTGCATAACCAGAGAGAGAGAGGGGAGGGTGCATAACCAGAGAGAGAGAGTGAGGGAGGAGGGTGCATGACCAGACAGAGAGAGGGGAGGGTGCATAACCAGAGAGAGAGAGGGGAGGGTGCATAACCAGAGAGAGAGAGAGGGGAGGGAGGAGGGTGCATGACCAGACAGAGAGAAGGCGAGAGAGGGGAGTGTAGATAACGAGACAGCGAGAAGGCGAGAGAGGGGAGTGTAGATAACGAGACAGCGAGAGAGAGAGAGAGAGGGGAGGGTGGATAACCAGACAGAGAGAGAGGGAGGGGTGCATAACCAGAGAGAGAGAGAGAGAGGGAGGGGTGCATGACCAGAGAGAGAGAGAGAGAGAGAGAGAGAGGGAGGGGTGCATGACCAGAGAGAGAGAGAGAGAGAGAGAGAGGGAGGGGTGCATGACCAGAGAGAGAGAGAGGGAGGGGTGCATGACCAGACAGAGAGAGAGAGAGAGAGAGAGGGAGGGGTGCATGACCAGACAGAGAGAGCGGGAGAAGGGAGGGTGCATAACCAGAGAGAGAGAGAGAGAGAGAGAGAGAGAGAGAGAGAGAGAGAGAGAGAGAGAGAGAGAGAGAGAGAGAGAGAGAGAGAGAGAGAGAGAGAGAGAGAGAGAGAGAGAGAGAGAGAGAGAGAGAGAGAGAGAGATGTATACCTTGATAACTGTGTGTGTGGGTCTGTGAATGAGTCTGTTTGCAGCAAGAGTTAAATGTGTGCCAACAAGTTTCGAGTTGTTTGTGTCTGTGTAATCTGAAGGAAATATGTGTCTCTAGGATGGTCATACTGTACTGTGTACAGTAGAAGTCTAGTATGCAAATATGTAGACCATCCAAGCTCTGCAGTAGAAGTCTAGTATGCAAATATGTAGACCATCCAAGCTCTGCAGTAGAAGTCTAGTATGCAAATATATAGACAAGCCAAGCTCTGCAAGAGGTGTCACTCATTCCTTGCTCTGTAACGCCATGACCTCCCAGTAGGTGGACAGAAAATTATTTCTAAGAGGTCTATATCACATGCTGGTGTCCTCTAACCCGAGCCTAGTGCTGGTCCAGGAGATATCTAACCTGAGCCTAGTGCTGTTCCAGGAGGTATCTAATCTGAGCCTAGTGCTAGTCCAGGAGATATCTAACCTGAGTCTAGTGCTGTTCTAGGAGATATCTAACCTGAGCCTAGTGCTGTTCTAGGAGATATCTAACCTGAGCCTAGTGCTGGTCCAGGAGATATCTAACCTGAGCCTAGTGCTGTTCCAGGAGGTATCTAATCTGAGCCTAGTGCTAGTCCAGGAGATATCTAACCTGAGCCTAGTGCTGGTCCAGGAGATATCTAACTTGAGCCTAGTGCTGGTCCAGGAGATATCTAACCTGAGCCTAGTGCTGGTCCAGGAGATATCTAACTTGAGCCTAGTGCTGGTCCAGGAGATATCTAACCTGAGCCTAGTGCTAGTCAAGGAGATATCTAACCTGAGCCTAGTGCTAGTCCAGGAGATATCTAACCTGAGCCTAGTGCTGGTCCAGGAGATATCTAACCTGAGCCTAGTGCTGGTCCAGCAGATATTTAACCTGAGCCTAGTGCTGGTCCAGGAGATATCTAACCTGAGCCTAGTGCTGTTTCAGGAGATATTTAACCTGAGCCTAGTGCTGGTCCAGGAGATATCTAACCTGAGCCTAGTGCTGTTTCAGGAGATATTTAACCTGAGCCTAGTGCTGGTCCAGGAGATATCTACCCTGAGCCTAGTGCTGTTCTAGGAGATATCTAACCTGAGTCTAGTGCTGGTCTAGGAGATATCTAACCTGAGCCTAGTGCTAGTCTAGGAGATATCTAACCTGAGCCTAGTGCTAGTCTAGGAGATATCTAATCTGAGCCTAGTGCTAGTCTAGGAGATATCTAACCTGAGTCTAGTGCTAGTCTAGGAGATATTTAACCTGAGTCTAGTGCTGGTCCAGCAGATATCTAACCTGAGCCTAGTGCTAGTCTAGGAGATATCTAATCTGAGCCTAGTGCTAGTCTAGGAGATATCTAACCTGAGTCTAGTGCTAGTCTAGGAGATATCTAACCTGAGCCTAGTGCTAGTCTAGGAGATATCTAATCTGAGCCTAGTGCTAGTCTAGGAGATATCTAGCCCGAGTCTAGTGCTAGTCTAGGAGATATCTAACCTGAGTCTAGTGCTAGTCTAGGAGATATCTAACCTGAGTCTAGTGCTAGTCTAGGAGATATCTAATCTGAGCCTAGTGCTAGTCTAGGAGATATCTAACCTGAGCATAGTGCTGGTCCAGGAGATATCTAACCTGAGCCTAGTGCTAGTCTAGGAGATATCTAACCTGAGCCTAGTGCTAGTCTAGGAGATATCTAACCTGAGTCTAGTGCTAGTCTAGGAGATATCTAACCTGAGTCTAGTGCTAGTCTAGGAGATATCTAGCCTGAGCCTAGTGCTAGTCTAGGAGATATCTAATCTGAGCCTAGTGCTAGTCTAGGAGATATCTAATCTGAGTCTAGTGCTAGTCTAGGATATATATAGCCTGAGCCTAGTGCTAGTCTAGGAGATATCTAACCTGAGCCTAGTGCTAGTCTAGGAGATATCTAGCCTGAGTCTAGTGCTAGTCTAGGAGATATCTAGCATGGCCTGAGAGTCTAAAGAACACAAGTGGAAGAGCAAAGTCCACCAACGGCAGTGCTAGTCCTAGTCCTAGTATGACTACAACTGTGGAACAATACAGCTTTAACCCTCTCACTGTACATCACTGTTATACTTTACCTCACATTTAACCTGCGAATGACTCTATGACCCCTCCTTCCAAACCCAAGACCTAAATCTTCCTAAATTACCATAACGTTGATGAATGTGCGTGTGCCCTTAACTTGAATGTACACTATAGTCCAACGGGGACGGTAGAAGTGCATCTCCAACATGTCCTGGACCGTAGTCCAATGCTGCTGGAGTCCTTGGTTTTAAGTGTTCACCCAGTAGACGAATCAGGGTGTATTAAATACGCTTGTCAGTCTCCACTGGCGGTACACGGGGGAATGTATTTTGACGAACTCAGCTCCACAATACCTAAGTGTCCCTGGCTGACGCCAAGAGATAAATACCCCTAAATTAGGAAATGGCTTGAATTTAGGCAAAGTAGGCTTTTAAAATGTAGACTTCTCCCTATCCCTATAGTCTAGCTAAGGTCAACAAACAGATGTTGAGTGACAAGTCAAATTGGTTAATCTAATTTTGTGTCGAAAGCCAAAGGTTCATGTCTGACTACTGTATATTATCCATCTAGTGACAGAAAAACAGCTATGATGCTTGTTTATTGACAAGAAAGACAGAAAGAAAGAAAGACAGAAAGAAAGAAAAACAGAAAGAAAGACAGAAAGAAAAACAGAAAAAATGAAAGAAAGACAGAAAGAAAGAAAGAAAGACAGAAAGAAAAACTGAAAAAAAGAAAGAAAGACAGAAAGAAAGAAAGAAAATCAGAAAGAACGAAAGAAAGACAGACAGAATGACAGAAAGGCTGAGTCAGCACCAAAACAAGACAATGTTCAGACAGTGAAATAAACAGGTGTCTGTGTGAGTGTGAGAGAAGAGAGAGGCTGGGCTAACACTGGGACTAAACTGTGCCAAAGGAAAGACAGGGAAAAGAAAATGTCTCCACATGCTCTGACAAGTGTTCAGCACTTTCAAGGCACTTGTTACGTCCCTTAAATCACTCACGTGTATAGATTGTATAGATAAAAGTATCTGCTAAATGACTAAAATGTAAAATGTAAACGCATGGTCGGCTTGTAAGGCTGTACAGTGTGTGTGTGTTTATCTGTGTGCATGCACGCGAGTGAGTACCTGCGAAAATGAGTAACATCCTGGTATTTAAAGCATACTTATTTTTTAGAAATTTCACATACAAAATGGCTACTATTTAGAATGCATTTACTGGTAATTAGACATGACGTGTCTGTGCATGTGTGTAAGTGCATGCACACGCATTCACCTGAATGGCTCTGTATTTGACTCGACTACTCAATCTGCATGTCTCATATACTGCATGTCTCATATACTGCATGTCTCATATACTGCATGTCTCATATACTGCATGTCTCATATACTGCATGTCTCATATACTGCATGTTTCATGTACTGCATGTTTCATATACTGCATGTCTCATATACTGCATGTCTCATGTACTGCATGTCTCATGTATTGCATGTCTCATGTACTGCATGTTTCATATACTGCATGTTCATATACTGCATGTCTCATATATCTCATATACTGCATGTCTCATGTACTGCATGTCTCATATATCTCATATACTGCATGTCTCATGTACTGCATGTCTCATATACTGCATGTTCATATACTGCATGTCTCATATACTGCATGTCTCATATACTGCATGTCTCATATACAGCATGTCTCATATACTGCATGTCTCATATACTGCATGTCTCATATACTGCATGTTTCATGTACTGCATGTCTCATATACTGCATGTTTCATATACTGCATGTTCATATACTGCATGTCTCATATATCTCATATACTGCATGTCTCATGTACTGCATGTCTCATATACTGCATGTTTCATATTCTGCATGTCTCAAATACTGCATGTTCATATACTGCATGTTCATATACTGCATGTCTCATATACTGCATGTCTCATATACTGCATGTCTCATATACCGCATGTCTCATGTACTGCATGTCTCATGTACTGCATGTTTCATATACTGCATGTCTCATATACTGCATGTCTCATATACTGCATGTCTCATATACTGCATGTTCATATACTGCATGTTTCATATACTGCATGTTCAAATACTGCATGTCTCATATACTGCATGTCTCATATACTGCATGTCTCATATACTGCATGTTCATATACTGCATGTTTCATATGCTGCATGTTTCATATAATGCATGTCTCATGTACTGCATGTCTTATACTGCATGTCTCATATACTGCATGTCTCATATACTGCATGTTTCATATACTGCATGTCTCATACTGCATGTCTCATATACCTCATGTTTCATATACTGCATGTCTCATATACTGCATGTCTCATACTGCATGTTGCACTGGGGATTCTGTGTTTGGTAGAACGAGGACCAAATGAGGTCAGAAGACTGAAAATAGTCCCTCCACTCGGCCATGGCACCAACTTGCTGTCAGCTGCCAGGATTTCAGACCACACAGAGAGAGTCCTGCTCCATGGACCCATCAGCTTTGACTGATGCCTCTAATGTATGAGAGCTGCCATGACATACCGTACTGTAGGTGAGTGGTTCAACATGCCAACTGGGTACGTGTGTGGGTGTGGGGTTGGTGTGGTGGGTTATGGGGGGTTGTGTGTGTGTGTGTGTGTGTGTGTGTGTGTGTGTGTGTGTGTGTGTGTGTGTGTGTGTGTGTGTGTGTGTGTGTGTGTGCGTGCGTGCGTGCGTGCGTGCGTGCGTGCGTGCGTGCGTGCGTGCGTGCGTGCGTGCGTGCGTGCGTGCGTGCGTGCGTGCGTGTGTGTGTGTGCTATAGCTAGATGTACAAACTATAAATACATGAATGATTACAGTAACTGTTTATAAACTACTTATGAACCTTTATACTTTAATTGTGATGACATGGGATATGGGAAATGGGAAATAAGATATGGGACATGGGATATGGGATATGGGACATGGGACATGGGACATGGGATATGGTACATAATATATGGGACATGGGACATGGTAACATGGGACATAAGATATGGGACATGGGACAAGGGTTATGGGACATGGTAACATGGGATATGGGATATGGGACATGGTAACATGGGATATGGGATATGGGACATGGTAACATGGGATATGGGATATGGGACATGGTAACATGAGACATGTGCCATGGGACATTAAATCAAAATCAAATCAAATGTTATTTGCCACATGTGTTCTTTGTGACGACATGGAACATGGAATATAAGATATGGGACATGGGCTATGGGATATGGGACATGGGACATGGGACATGGGATATGGGACATGGGATATGGGATATGGGATATGGGATATGGGATATGGGACATGGGACATGGGATATGGGACATGGGATATGGGACATGGGATATGGGATATGGGATATGGGACATGGGATATGGGACATGGGATATGGGACATGGGATATGGGACATGGGATATTGGACATGGGATATGGGACATGGGACATGGGATATGGGATATGGGACATGGGATATGGGATATGGGATATGGGACATGGAACATGGGATATGGGACATGGGATATGGGACATGGGACATGGGACATGGGATATGGGATATGGGATATGGGACATGGGATATGGGATATGGGATATGGGACATGGGACATGGGATATGGGACATGGGACATGGGACATGGGATATGGGATATGGGACATGGGATATGGGACATGGGATATGGGATATGGGACATGGGATATGGGATATGGGACATGGGACATGGGATATGGGATATGGGACATGGGATATGGGATATGGGACATGGGATATGGGACATGGGATATGGGATATGGGACATGGGATATGGGACATGGGACATGGGATATGGGATATGGGATATGGGATATGGGACATGGGATATGGGATATGGGACATGGGATATGGGACATGGGATATGGGACATGGGACATGGGACATGGGATATGGGATATGTGTGTGTGTGTGTGTGTGTGCGTGCGTGCGTGCGTGCGTGCGTGCGTGCGTGCGTGCGTGCGTGCGTGCGTGCGTGTTTGTGGGTGTATGTGTGTGTGTGTGTGTGCTATAGCTAGATGTACAAACTATAAATACATGAATGATTACAGTAACTGTTTATAAACTACTTATGAACCTTTATACTTTAATTGTGATGACATGGGATATGGGAAATGGGAAATAAGATATGGGACATGGGATATGGGATATGGGACATGGGACATGGGACATGGGATATGGTACATAATATATGGGACATGGGACATGGTAACATGGGACATAAGATATGGGACATGGGACAAGGGTTATGGGACATGGTAACATGGGATATGGGATATGGGACATGGTAACATGGGATATGGGATATGGGACATGGTAACATGGGATATGGGATATGGGACATGGTAACATGAGACATGTGCCATGGGACATTAAATCAAAATCAAATCAAATGTTATTTGCCACATGTGTTCTTTGTGACGACATGGAACATGGAATATAAGATATGGGACATGGGATATGGGATATGGGACATGGGATATGGGACATGGGATATGGGATATGGGATATGGGACATGGGATATGGGATATGGGATATGGGACATGGGACATGGGATATGGGACATGGGATATGGGACATGGGCATGGGACATGGGATATGGGACATGGGATATGGGACATGGGATATGGGACATGGGATATGGGACATGGGATATGGGACATGGGATATGGGATATGGGACATGGGATATGGGACATGGGATATGGGACATGGGATATGGGACATGGGATATGGGATATGGGACATGGGACATGGGATATGGGACATGGGACATGGGATATGGGACATGGGATATGGGATATGGGACATGGGATATGGGATATGGGACATGGGATATGGGATATGGGATATGGGACATGGGATATGGGACATGGGACATGGGATATGGGATATGGGACATGGGACATGGGATATGGGACATGGGATATGGGATATGGGATATGGGACATGGGACATGGGATATGGGACATGGGATATGGGATATGGGACATGGGACATGGGATATGGGACATGGGATATGGGATATGGGACATGGGACATGGGATATGGGACATGGGACATGGGATATGGGATATGGGACATGGGATATGGGACATGGGATATGGGACATGGGATATGGGATATGGGATATGGGATATGGGACATGGGACATGGGATATGGGATATGGGATATGGGATATGGGACATGGGATATGGGACATGGGATATGGGACATGGGATATGGGATATGGGATATGGGACATGGGATATGGGATATGGGACATGGGATATGGGACATGGGATATGGGATATGGGACATGGGATATGGGATATGGGACATGGGATATGGGATATGGAATATGGGATATGGGATATGGGATATGGGATATGGGATATTAGACATGGGACATGGGATATGGGATATGGGATATGGGACATGGGATATGGGATATGGGATATGGGACATGGGACATGGGATATGGGATATGGGATATGGGATATGGGATATGGGATATGGGACATGGGACATGGGATATGGGACATGGGATATGGGATATGGGATATGGGATATGGGACATGGGATATGGGATATGGGATATGGGATATGAGACATGAGACATGGGACATGGGAAATTGGACATGAGACATGGGACATGGACTTGGAACATGTGGTATAGGATATGGTACATGGGACATGGGACAGTGGAGAGGGGACATGGGAAATGGGATATGGGACACGGGACATGGGTCATGGGATGTGGCACATGGGATATGGGAAATGGTATATGGGACAAGGTATAGGGAACATGGGATATGGGATAGGGGACATGGTAACATGGGATATGGGACAAGGTATAGGGAACATAGGATATGGGATTTAAGACATGGTAACATGGGATATGGGACAAGGTAACATGGGATATGGGACATGGGTCCTAGACTTGGAGCTCTGGTACTGCTTGCCGTGCAGTAGCAGAGAGAACAGTCTATGACTTTGGTGACTGGAGTCTTTGACAATTCTTTGGCCCTTCCTCTGACACCGCCTAGTATATAGGTCCTGGATGGCAGGAAGCTTGGCCCCAGTGTTGTACTGGGCCGTACGTACTACCCTCTGTAGCGCCTTACGGTCAGATGCCGAGCAGTTACCATACCAGGCGGTGTTGCAACCGGTCAGGATGCTCTCGATGGTGCAGCTGTAGAACTTTTTGTGGATCTGGGGACCCATTCCAAATGTTATAAGTCTCTTGAGGGGGAAAAGGTGTTGTCATGCCCTCTTCACGACTGTCTGGTGTGTTTGGACCATGATAGTTCCACTACAGCTCCACTACAGCCCCGTCGATGTTAATGGGGGCCTGTCCGGCCCTCCTTTTCCTATTGGCCACGATCAGTTCCTTTGTCTTGCTTACATTGAGGGAGAGGTTGTTGTCCTGGCACCTCACTGCCGGGTCTCTAACCTCCTCCCTATAGGCCGTCTCATCGTTGTCGGTGATCAGCCCTACTACTTTTGGGTCATCAGCAAACGTAATGATGGTGTTGGAGTCGTGCGTGAACAGGGAGTACAGGGGGGGACTAAGCATGCACCCCTGAGGGGCCCCGGTGTTGAGGATCAGAGTGGCTGATGTGTTGTTGTCTACCGCTACCACTAGGAAGACGAGGATCCAGTTGCAGAGGGAGGTGTTTAGTCCCAGGGTCATTAGCTTAGTGATTAGCTTCGTGGGCACTATGGTGTTGAACGCTGAGCTGTAGTCAATGAACAGCATTTTCACAAAGGTGTTCCTTTTGTCCAGGTGGGAAAGGGCAGTGTGGAGTGTGATTGAGATTGTGTCATCTGTGGATCTGTTGTATGACCTGGCAGTATGCGAATTGGAGTGGTTCTAGGGTTTCCGGGATGATGGTGTTGATGTGAGCCATGACCAACCTTTCAAAGCACTCATGGCTACCAACGTGAGTGCTATGGGGCAGTAATCATTTAGGTACCTTCACTTTCTTGGGCACAGAGACTATGGTGGTCTGCTTGAAACATGTAGGTATTACAGACTTCGTCAGGGAGATTTTGAAAATGTCAGTGAAGACACTTGCCAGTTGGTCCGCGCATGCTCTGAGTACATATAGAATACTGTCGAACCAATGAAATATTGCTAGTATACAACAGCTTGATGATGTTGATTTCATAATGATGTCCTCCAGTCCTTTTTACTGGGAACCGTTCTCAGCAGGATCAATGGCTCAGGACAGGCTCCTCTTCTCTAGTTAAGCAGGTACGCTCTCATCCCTGTAAATCCTGCTGAAGGGGTTTCACTCCCCCCCCCAAATCCTATTAAAGTCAAGCTGGGCAGAGATTAACCCGATGATCATTTCAAGGCCTGGGGACCCGATGGTTCCTCTCTTCAGCCCCATGTCCTCCCGTTTATCCTATGTCACCAGACGGTGAGCAGAAGTGTCTGTTTAATGCTTAATGTCTTTACCAGGCTTACCAGGCAGGGGGCCCCAACTGGGCCCAGTGTCCAGCCCCCGGGGCCACGACCCTGGCCACACTGGCTGGGATGGTGGGCTGGCTGGACGGTGGGAAGGGAAGCACCTCTCCAGGCTACGCCCAGGGCAATAAGGCCTGGTTCACTATGACCATGCAGGGAGCCACAGTGACCCCATCCTGACTGTGTCATAAAGCTTTGGAACCAATAGATAATGAACAAGTTGTGCTGAGACTGAGAATGTCCAAATACGGACACAAAAAAATAAAATATAAAAAAAGACTATGGATGCTATAGCGACATTAAATCAAGCGACTGTATACAGTTGTTGATGGCAATCTGCTTTGATGCTGTAGGACTAACTCGTTGTGCAATGGGAGCGCGTCATTGACTAACCATGTAACCTGGAACTTGACCAGTCATTAGGGATAGCCCTTCTGACCCCAAACACCAGGAGACTTAGCTGTAACCTGGAACTTGACCAGTCATTAGGGATAGCCCTTCTGACCCCAAACACCAGGAGACTTAGCTGTAACCATGGTAACTGAAACAGTGGTGAGAACCTACGAGGCAGGGGGATGGGGGTGATATGATCTGAGGCAGGGTTGGGATAAGTGGCTGGGGGTGATACGGTCTGAGGCAGGGTTGGGATAAGTGGCTGGGGGTGATACGGTCTGAGGCATGGTTGGGATAAGTGGCTGGGGGTGTTACGGTCTGAGGCAGGGTTGGGATAAGTGGCTGGGGGTGTTACGGTCTGAGGCAGGGTTGGGATAAGTGGCTGGGGGTGTTACGGTCTGAGGCAGGGTTGGGATAAGTGGCTGGGGGTGTTACGGTCTGAGGCAGGGTTGGGATAAGTGGCTGGGGGTGTTACGGTCTGAGGCAGGGTTGGGATAAGTGGCTGGGGGTGATACGGTCTGAGGCAGGGTTGGGATAAGTGGCTGGGGGTGATACGGTCTGAGGCAGGGTTGGGATAAGTGACTGGGGGTGATACGGTCTGAGGCAGGGTTGGGATAAGTGGCTGGGGGTGTTACGGTCTGAGGCATGGTTGGGATAAGTGGCTGGGGGTGTTACGGTCTGAGGCAGGGTTGGGATAAGTGGCTGGGGGTGTTACGGTCTGAGGCAGGGTTGGGATAAGTGGCTGGGGGTGTTACGGTCTGAGGCAGGGTTGGGATAAGTGGCTGGGGGTGTTACGGTCTGAGGCAGGGTTGGGATAAGTGGCTGGGGGTGTTACGGTCTGAGGCAGGGTTGGGATAAGTGGCTGGGGTGATACGGTCTGAGGCAGGGTTGGGATAAGTGGCTGGGGGTGATACGGTCTGAGGCATGGTTGGGATAAGTGGCTGGGGGTGATACGGTCTGAGGCAGGGTTGGGATAAGTGGCTGGGGGTGATACGGTCTGAGGCATGGTTGGGATAAGTGGCTGGGGGTGATACAGTCTGAGGCAGGGTCGGGATAAGTGGCTGGGGGTGATACGGTCTGAGGCAGAGTCGGGATAAGTGGCTGGGGGTGATACGGTCTGAGGCAGGGTTGGGATAAGTGGCTGGGGGTGATACGGTCTGAAGCAGGGTTGGGATAAGTGGCTGGGGGTGATACGGTCTGAGGCAGGGTTGGGATAAGTGTCTGGGGGTGATACGGTCTGAGGCAGGGTTGGGATAAGTGGCTGGGGGTGATACGGTCTAAGGCAGGGTTGGGATAAGTGTCTGGGGGTGATACGGTCTGAGGCAGGGTTGGGAAAGGGTACTGGGGGGGTCACTGTTGTAGATGATGCTAATGATCAGTTCACGTTGTGAAACAAAATGGCTTCATTGTACTGGGATTTATCTCGTGCTGAGACACAAAGGCTCTGGGGAGGTTACGCTCCCATACATAGATTATTGTAATCCTCAGGCAATTACCGAACTGCATCGTCTCAAGGGAGAGAAGAACTGATCAACAAGACAAGAAAAGCTGACTGCATAGCTAAATGCTATCCATTTTAGGAAATCCCTCAACTAAAGTTCGAATGAAAACTGACCGACTTCCTAACATGGATTCCGTAACGAATCCTGTGGAGAGCTCTGTCTAAAGACAGTCACTAACCAAAGTTGTTCAACAAAAGCTTCCAACACTTTATGTGTCACTCGAACAATGCATATTTATGTGGATCCCAAATAGAGGCTATTTTAGTGCTGGCTCACTGTGAAAAAGCTCCAACAAGTATCCTTTTTAAGAATTTGCTATATCCTAGGACTCCAGCACTTGCATGTGTTTTTAATGCTTGCTCCCAAGCCACAATGGCCTTTGTCTTTATAGTCCTTTCAACGCCTTTAAAAAATGTCAGAGGATTCTTTTCTTCCCCTCCGAAGCCACAGAGAGCACACTTGGCTGGCTAGTCACACCCCCTTTTCTTGGCTTTTGACAGGAAGCCCCTGATGTTTAAATGTACCATGCATAATGAATGTGATGAATGAGGCAATGCAGGATGTGAGAGAGAAGGCAGTGGATGCAGCAGACAATCCAGAGAAGCACCTGGGCTGAACAAAGATGCCCTTTCTGACATGGGATGTGTCTCTGTGTGTGTGTGTGTGTGTGTGTGTGTGTGTGTGTGTGTGTGTGTGTGTGTGTGTGTGTGTGTGTGTGTGTGTGTGTGTGTGTGTGTGTGTGTGTGTGTGTGTGTGTGTGTGTGTGTGTGTGTGTGTGTGTGTGTGTGTGTGTGTGTGTGTGTGTGTGTGTGTGTTTTCGTGCCCTGGTACCAACTCTCCCCATCGCCCCAGCTCTGCGCCCAGCTGCAATGGCATTCAGTCCCCTCCGCACAGCGCCACCCGCACCCGCATTCATCTCGCCTCAATCTCGCCCTCTTCCAGAAAGGGACACTGTCTCTTGCAGACATAAAGAGGTCTTTATTTGATTTGTAATGATAGCCCACAAGCTGTGGACAAACGTTTTGGGAACAAGTTTCTGACTGTGGCTCCCTGAGTGTTGTTTTAGTTCATGGTAATTCAGAGGGTGTGTGTGTGTGTGGGG
>NC_092086.1:23318404-23561110 GCF_045679555.1 Salvelinus alpinus
ACCTTTTATATTGACAACGTTATTGTCCGGTTGAAATATTATCCATTATTTAGGCTAAAAACAATCGGCGGCTTGAAAATAAACATTGTTTGACATGTTTCTATGAACTTTACGGATACAATTTTGATTTTTTGTCTGCCTGTTGTGACTGTGTTTGAGCCTGTGGATTACTGAAGGAAACACGCAAACAAAACAGAGGTTTTTTTATATAAAGAGCGACTTTATCGAACTAAACAAACATTTATTGAGTTAATGAATGTCTTCTGAGTGCAACCATATGAAGATCATCAAAGGTAAGTGATTAATTTTATCTCTATTTCTGACCTGTGTAACTCTTCTACTTGTCTGGTTACTGTTTGTAATGACTTGTCTGCTGGGCGCTGTTCTCATATAATCGCATGGTATGCTTTCGCCGTAAAGCCTTTTTGAAATCTGACACCGTGATTGGATTAACAAGAAGTGTATCTTTAAACCCATGTATAACAGTTGTATGTTTTCTGAATTTTTATAATCAGTATTTCTGTTTTTGAATTTGTCGCTCTGCAATTTCACTGGATGTTGGTCAGGTGGGACGCTACCGTCCCACGTACCCTAGTGAGGTTAATGTGAAGCGTTTCCAAAATGGCTGTTCGGTCGCTGCTATGTGGTCCTGAGTTCTGACCATCAGTGTTTCACGCCTTCTGCCAAACCTGACGTTACTCAATGGCCATATTCAGAGGAGCCAGGGTGGTTCGTTGCACAATTTCTTAGGGATTGATGTGGCCATGTTCCTCTTTACACAAGGGTCTACCCCTCTACCACTCAGCCCGGCGGTCAACCCTCCTACCCCTGCCTCTCACCTCAGGCCAGATCTTGGCCCGTGGATGGAATATTGGCCAGCAATAAAAGTGAAGCCATCCCACCCACCATCACCAGCAGATACTGTATAATCATAGACCAGCCTGAACCAATGATGTTTGTTTACACCAAGTAAATAAACTACATGCTGTATTGCTGAAGGCTGGCCTGCAAATAGCTAATTACAGGGGCCATGATGTCTTTTCATAGAATATTTTCCTTTCCCTTTCAAGGTGAAAATAGAAGACATTAACACCTGAAGTGGTAACAAAGAAACAAAATACGAAGCTGCTTCCACATAGAGTTCTTAAGATCACTTTCTGGAATTCAGGAAGATATTCATAGGAAGAAAAAGGTTTGTCTGAGCAGTATTCCTACATTATTTCTCTAACTCTGCCTGACAGTCCAAGATAGTGAATACGGTTACATGCACACAGTAATGTGATTATTGTGGACAGTCAGATTCAAATATTTGTTTGATTAAAACGTTTACAGGCTTTGCAAGAATAACAATGTCCCTAATAATCCTGTTTACATGGACACATCTGAAATCAGGCTACCTGATGGCACTCAGATAAATGTAGCCAAACAAAATAGACATTCTTCCACCATGTTATTTTTTGGGAAGCAAAAAGTTGGGACATGTAAAGTTAGTATGTGAAAACTACTTCTAATGATATATACATTCAGTACTTCCAAACTCACTTCACTCGCGCTAAAGAGGGAGGCTCACACGGCTGGTGCTAGCACACGTGCAGACCAAACACCTCTGTATATAGCCTCGTTACTGTTATTTTATTGTTGCTCTTTTGTTTTTTAAAATATTTTTATTTATTTATTTAACTTAAGTTTATTTAGTAAATACTTTCTTAACACTTATTTTATAAAAACTGCATTGTTGGTTAAGGGCTTGTAAGGAAGCATTTCACTATCAGGTCTACCTGTTGTATTCTGCGCATGTGACAAAGACAATTTGATTTGAAATACGCCACAAGAACGCCGATTAAGGTGTTTACATGCCCTAATAATTCGAAAAATTGCTCAGGAAACCAGGTGTTTTAATCGCCGTATTCTTACTTCAATTTTGACCTTACACCGATTAAGATAAGCAGAGTAAGGTGTTTACATGACTATTGCATAATCTGCCTGCTTCCATAATCAGTTTAATATTGAATTATTACTGTTATTACTCAGTGTGTCACATCTTTAACCTGTCCCGTCTGCTCACTTTTGTTTTTGGCGTCATTTCTGACTGTCATATCCTTGTCTAAATGACTGTGATGGACCCATTGTATATTGTTCTTCTCAGGTGGATTGAGGGAACAGTCACATTTTTTATTGAACCCCGGGACTGAGTTTGACTTTCATTTGACACTTTTGACAACTCATCATATTAAAGAGAGGAATCTGTACTTTGCATGTGACATCACATCGTCCATAAAACAGAAAAACATATTTATGGGTAATGAGGTAAATTCCATTGTGAGTGTCTGACGATGTCTGTGTCAGTGTTAGACGGTCAGAGAACGGATTACTGGTTCCCTGGCCAGCATGGATCTGTCTGCCCCAGCGAGACA
Organism: Salvelinus alpinus; assembly: GCF_045679555.1. Classification (NCBI taxonomy): domain Eukaryota; kingdom Metazoa; phylum Chordata; class Actinopteri; order Salmoniformes; family Salmonidae; genus Salvelinus; species Salvelinus alpinus. Next base: position 23,320,819 of record NC_092086.1, read on the forward strand.
CCACCAACCCTGGGCCAACCATCCTCCATGCAGCCTCCATCCTCCAGCCGCCTCAGGCCACCTCACTGGTCATAAGACCCCAGAATAATAGCATTGGTCATGGCTAAGTGGATCCCGGATTATGGGCTCTGTGGTTGTGTCATGGTCAGAGGAATGTAATTGCATGAAACTGTATGGGGGCTAGTGCATTAGGAAGCCCCTGTCTCCCATCCCTCTTTACCCAGTGAGAACCAGCCAGCTCAAAGGACTGGAGTCATATGGAGACTGTCCCCTGGGGGCTTGGGTGTCATGACTCCAATGGTCCCAGTCCACAGGGGCTAGTTCGCCTCCTCTCTCCCCAGTGGCCCTCTCTGCTGCCTTGGGGCATGGTCACCAGTGGAAGGAGTGGATGGTGGTGATGGGGCTGAGAACAGACCTGTGACTCCACACATATTACCAGAGAGATTTCTGACCCCACTGTGTGCTGTCTTGCCATGCTGCTTACTGGCTCTGCATAATCAGTCCAATTAGTAACCAATCTGGACCCCATAGCCACGGTAAGTACCCAGAGAGCACTGGGGCGCTAGCCTGGACCAATGCAGGAAGAGAGGGGGACAAAGGTACAGTCCCGCCGATCCAACATCCAGCTGATCACATTCCTTTCTCCTCAGGAGTAGGAGAAAGGCACAGGAGACTATATATTAGATCTACATTAAGGTAATGACGTTATCTCACTTCAGGATAATGACGTTATCTCACATCAGGGTAATGACGTTATCTCACTTCAGGGTAATGACGTTATCTCACATCAGGGTAATGGCGTTATCTCACTTCAGGGTAATGATGTTATCTCACATCAGGGTAATGACATGATCTCACTTCAGGATAATGACGTTATCTCACATCAGTGTAATGACGTTATCTCACTTCAGGGTAATGACATTATCTCACCTCATGGTAATGCCATTATCTCACATAAGGGTAATGACGTTATCTTACATCAAGGTAATGCCATTATCTCACATCAGGGTAATGACATTATCTCACATCAAGGTAATGACATTATCTCACATCATGTTAATGACATTGTCTCACATCAGGTTAATGATATTGTCTCTCCTCAAGGTAATGCCATTATCTCACATCAGTGTAATGACGTTATCTCACATCGGGGTAATAACATTATCTCACTCATTGTGGGCATCTCTGCCGGAAGCAATCAAATACAGCTTAAGAGGCAATCACTAAAAATATATTTTGGGATGTTGGCAAGGAGTCAGAGTCAGATGAGCTTATGGATACCATTGTTATGTTTCTGCATCCAGTATGAAGGAAGTTAGAGGTATTTTTGCGAGGAAATGCTAACTAGTGTTAGCACAATGACTTCATGCTAGGTTGTTTTACAGTACATGCCTGTCAGTAATCAATAACCATCCAAGGGTAACTAAAAGCTACTTTGCTGAATGTCTAATCTGTATATTGTTCGTTAGCTAGCTTGTAGCTTGCGGTTGTGAGTTTGGCAAAAAGTTCTACCGGAGAATTGTAGAACTTCTGTAGTGTCTTGTTGCTGTCACAGTCAGGTAACCATATCGGACGCTGCAACAGGGTCAAAGTTGAACATGTTTTATGTCTTTGCTACAAGAAAAATGACTGTCAGAACGACGGTCTACAGAGAGTAGACCTGAGAATAAATTAAATGTTGTTTTTGCCAATGACAATTGTCACTTACAGTTTATAGACATGTTGTTAGACCTAGTTTAAACCAGCCTTTACTAGTAATGCAGATATAACATCATGTTTAATTCCAGGCGATAATAAGCCACTATCACTGATTAGACAATATTTGAGAGAGATTTTAGGGGTTCCACCAGGGTCTGTCTTGTGTTCCTTCAAAAGTCTCCATGAAATATATTTGTAAGAAACTAGAAGAATATCTTTGAAATAGAATATTTGATTCCATTATAGTAAAAACAATAATCATCCATTTAAACATATGCCATAGAGAGCATGAGACCATAGCGGAGCAGCTAGGAGATTGAGGTTTTAGATATATCCATTAAAATGCCAACTCTCTCTCAGCAATGGCCTTCTGCTGTTTAGATAAGACTGCGGTCTCTCTGCAGATGAGACCACCATGGTCATGGATCCACAGGCACCTGCCACATATTAGACCAACTCTTTACCTGCTCCAGTGGCTGCAAGTACATCACTGTGGTCTGTCCAGAAGATCAAGCTCACACCTGGATCAACGTTATCATGTGTGTGTGTGTGTGTGTGTGTGTGTGTGTGTGTGTGTGTGTGTGTGTGTGTGTGTGTGTGTGTGTGTGTGTGTGTGTGTGTGTGTGTGTGTGTGTGTGTGTGTGTGTGTGTGTGTGTGTGTGTGTGTGTGTGAGTGTGTGAGTGTGTGAGTGTGTGTGTGTGTGTGTGTGTGTGTGTGTGTGTGTGTGTGTGTGTGTGTGTGTGTGTGTGTGTGTGTGTGTGTGAGTGTGTGAGTGTGTGTGTGTGTGTGTGTGTGTGAGTGTCTGCGCATGCATATTCCCATTTGGGTCTGCACTACAGAATCTCAGACAGAACTAGTCCAAGTTGCTGACAACTTTGAGTAGTCAGTCTCCAATGGCGCAGTATAAAAGCATACTGAATAGAACCTAATCCATAGCAAATAGTGAAACACCAGTAGATCATGTAGAATTATTCAAATAGCCCCACAAACGAAGGGTGTATTCAGTCCTGTACTACAGACCAAAATATCTCTGCTACACAGCAACTAGACTACTGTACCAGTGTAGCAGAGCTGCTCATCCAGGTCACATGTGGAGGTTAGAACATTTATCTTCTGTGGAGGATGCTCCCCTGACCCCTGGCCACACTGGCTCCTATCTGATCATCAGTGCCACTTTAGTGGGGACCCGCGGAGGCCCCTGTTTACGCTTTAACCAGGCTGCAATAATGAGCGCGGGCCCTTGACGAATTACAAGGAGATTTACACGAGGCTCCATAGCCTCCTGCAGCATATCTTCCTGGGTGATCTGCAGCGCTTTGACTCTAAAACTCTCCAACCTCTTACATAGTCATGGAACACTGTTGCTGGTAGCCCTCGTAGTGGGATTTCATATTTTCGGAGGAGGCTCCTAACTATGGGGCCAGTTTGTGTGTGTGTGTCCATTCATGCATGTTTATGTGTGAATGTGTGTGTGAGGCAGACTGCTTGTGGAACAAACCTGGCGAACAGCCCACTCAGGACATTTGACCCTGTGGATTTTCTTGCTCCTCCATGTGGTTTTCTGGAGCTCGCGCTTTTCCTCTAGCAAGGACTAAAAGGCTCAAAAGGGAGGAAAAAATAATATTTTCTTAAGGCTTCTGGACGCCAGGTTGCATAAAAGGTTCCACATGCGTTTGCATCAAACCTCGACTGTTGAGACCACAGGTTCTGTTTTTATTGCCGTAAAACTGACTACCTAAGAAAGTACATATACGTATATTCCATTCGCCCTGATTCTTATAAATTTAAATGAACTGCGAAATCAGGTTTACTCCCAAAAGGAAAATAGAGACCTAAATGTATCTTGCATGTTCATACTGTATGTGTGAACGCTTGAATGCATAGGTGTACGTCCTGTGTGTTCATCTGTGTTCGTGCATAGGTGTACGTCCTGTGTGTTCATCTGTGTTCGTGCATAGGTGTACGTCCTGTGTGTTCATCTGTGTTCGTGCATAGGTGTACGTCCTGTGTGTTCATCTGTGTTCGTGCATAGGTGTACGTCCTGTGTGTTCATCTGTGTTTGTATTGCTGTGAATGCACCTGAAGACTCATAGAGACAAACGTTCAGAAATCAACCATTTATAAGGCATTTACAAGCAGTTTTCTCACCATTTATTAATCAGACTTAAATTACTCGTAAATGGATTAAAGGGACCGTAATTAAACAGCTTACGAATGATTTATTAATACATAAAGTTGTTTACAAACATTTACAAACGTGGGAGTAATGATTAATAAATGGTGAGAAAACTGATTGTAAATGTCTTATTGATGGTTTATGACTGAATGTTATTATAAAGATTACCTGATAGCCTTTGCATTATAAGCTGAAGTGATAAAACACATCCCAATGGAAGGCCTATGTAGAGCGCCAACTCATTCAGGGCTGCGCAGGCACCCTTCAGTTCCAATGAGGAAGTGACCTCAGGTGAAGAGGTCATGTTTGGGGTCAGCATCATAGGTGGTTCAGGACTGTACTAGCCCTGTTGTCATAACAACAATGGCAGAGCACACGTAAGTCTTCGGACAACATGTCACTCAAAGCAAAGGGAGGGAGGGTTCCTCTAAGTCTTAAAGACCTCCCTTGTTTAGTAATGCTCGCAGCCTCCCGACTTCCCCCTTTGGTCTTGTGAGGTGGTGAAGGGGGAGGTGGTATGGGACAGGGGACTTTCTCTGTTCTCTAGCCCCTCTTTACCCTCTCTCCCTCCATCATCTCTCCCTCTATCATCTCTCCCTCTATCCTCTCCCCCTTGTCTGGTAACAGTAATTGTAGGTTTCTCCCTCCACAGCCTTTCAGAGAGGGGAAAGGAGAACACAAGCCACTCTCAACACCGAAGACAGCACTATTTTAATCAGCTGTGTTAAAATAAAGCCCATGAAGATTCCAGTAGCATGAGAGGAGCCTCGATCACCTACAGCCTTTTATCTGACTAAACCCTTACATGAAGTCAAATGCCAAATTCATTAGAAGAATTACATTGAAAATACATTGAATCATTTTAAATGTGTAGGCTATTTAGAAATGTAGTTCAATATCTTTAATTTTGTCACTGTATCACGTAAAATATGACACATAAAAAATAAAATACAACAAAAATGTAGCTGGAATAACTATACAATATTTTCTTGTGATCAAGTGAATACTCTCTGAAAGTGACATTATTACACAACAGCGCACACATGTACATGTACACACCAATGGTACATACACCCAGCAATGTCACATACACCCACCAATGGTACACACACCCACCAATGCCACATACACCCACCAATGGTACATACACCCAGCAATGGTACATGTACCCAGCAATGCCACATACACCCACCAATGGTACATACACCCACCAATGGTACATACCCCCACCAATGCCACATACACCCACCAATGGTACATGTACCCAGCAATGCCACATACACCCACCAATGGTACATACACCCACCAATGGCACATACACCCACCAATGGCACATACACCCACCAATGGCACATGTACCCAGCAATGCCACATACTCCCACCAATGGTACATACACCCACCAATGGCACATACACCCACCAATGGCACATACACCCACCAATGGCACATACACCCACCAATTGCACATACACCCACCAATTGTACATACACCCACCAATGGCACATACACCCACCAATTGTACATACACCCACCAATTGTACATACACCCACCAATGGCACATACACCCACCAATTGTACATATACCCACCAATGGCACATACACCCACCAATGGCACATACACCCAGCAATGGCACATACACCCAGCAATGGCACATACACCCACCAATTGTACATACACCCACCAATTGTACATACACCCACCAATGGCACATGTACCCACCAATGGTACATACACCCAGCAATGGCACATACACCCACCAATGTCACATACACCCAGCAATGGCACATACACCCAGCAATGGTACAAACACCCAGCAATGTCACATACACCCAGCAATGTCACATACACCCAGCACTGGCACATACACCCACCAATGGCACATACACCCAGCAATGGCACATACACCCACCAATGTCACATACACCCAGCAATGGCACATACACCCAGCAATGGTACAAACACCCAGCAATGTCACATACACCCACCAATGTCACATACACCCAGCAATGGTACAAACACCCAGCAATGTCACATACACCCAGCAATGGCACATACACCCACCAATGTCACATACACCCACCAATGTCACATACACCCAGCAATGGTACAAACACCCAGCAATGTCACATACACCCAGCAATGGCACATACACTCAGCAATGTCACATACACCCACCAATGTCACATACACCCAGCAATGGTACAAACACCCAGCAATGTCACATACACCCACCAATGGCACTTGAACCCACCAATGGCACTTGAACCCACCAATGTCAAATGTATCCACCAATGTCACATGGCCAGCAATCACTAGACTAATGAGACTGCCTGGAGGCCTAAGGCGGGGAAGTGTGCCCCAATGATAGTTAAACTTCTTTGGGATCGGTGTCCCTTCCACGGGACGGTTGAGCTAACGTAGGCTAATGTGATTAGCATGGGGTTGTAAGTAGCAAGAACGTTTCGCAGGACCTAGACATATCTGATTTTAGGAGAAAGCTTAATCAATAGGGGGAGCTGTTAGCACTTTTTTTTTTTGACATTGCCAAATTAAACTGCCTAGTACTCAATTCTTGCTCGTACAATATGCATATTATTGTTATTATTGGATAGAAAACACTCTCTAGTTTCTATAACCGTTGGAATTATGTCTCTGAGTGGAACAGAACTCATTCTACAGAACTTTTCCTGACAGGGAGTGAGATTTCAGAAATCTTGGCCTCTGGTCCCAGGTCAGTTTTAATGTCCCTGTGAATGCTATGAGGATACAAACACTGCCTACGCCTTCCTCTAGATGTCAGTAAGTGGTGACAATTTGAATGGAGTCGATTGCGCAATCAGGGCCTGTATAAAACACCAAAGACCGGAAGGAGCTTTCTTTCGGTCCCTGCGCTCGACGCACAATGGACGTCGGACTGGCCTCTTTCCAAGCCTTGGTTTAGCCAGTAATATATCGCCGGTCATGTTTTTACCCGTTATAGGTGTTAAAAACATCATAAGGTAGTTAATTTAAACCGTTTTATAGCAATTTATATCCGTTTAGTGCGATTTTGAGGCATTTATTTGTGACGTCCTTCCATGAGCGGGGCACTTTTCCTGTACATACCGAACGTTAGTGGCCATTTCGACGGGACAAGAGGACATCTTTCGACCAAAAGACGATTAGACCGGAGAAAGGATACATTGCCCAAGATTCTGATGGAAGAACAGCTCATAGTAAGAACTATTTATGATGATAAATCGCTGTTCTGTTGAAAAATGTTAAACGCATATATCGCCATTTTGTTTTGTGTAGCTTCGCGTTGGCGGACCCGGTATTGCACAGTAAGGATAATTTTTGAAATGTAATTCAGCGATTGCATTAAGAACTAATTTGTCTTTCGATTCCTGTCAACCCTGTATTTTTTAGTCAAGTTTATGATTTATTATCGATTAGACTAGATCACTCTCAAAGATGGCGCCCGACATTTTCAGGCCAGTTTTGCTACTATTCTCATTGTATAACCACGTTTTTTTGTGGCTAAATATGCACATTTTTGAACAAACTCTATATGTATGTTGTAATATGATGTTACAGGAGTGTCATCGGAAGAATTCTGAGAAGGTTAGTGAAAAAATTAATATATTTTGGTGATGATAACGTTATCGCTCCCGTTGCCTTGAATTCATGCTGGGGTAACGTTTGCACATGTGGTATGCTAATATAACGATTTATTGTGTTTTCGCTGTAAAACGCTTAGAAAATCTGAAATATTGTCTGAATTCACAAGATCTGTGTCTTTCCATTGCTATGCTTTGTCTATTTTTATGAAATGTTTTATGATGAGTAAATTGGTAATACACGTTGCTCTCTGTAGTAATTCTAGTCGCTTTGGGGAGATTTGTGATGGTGGCTGCAATGGCAAACTATGATTTATACCTGAAATATGCACATTTTTCTAACAAAACCTATGCTATACAATAAATATGTTATCAGACTGTCATCTGATGAGGTTTTTTCTTAGTTAGTGGCTATTTATTTCTTTATTTGGTCGAATTGGTGATAGCTAGTGATGGAGTGGAAAAATAGTGGAGTAAAAAAAATGGTGTCTTTTGCTAACGTGGTTAGCTAATAGATTTACATATTGTGTCTTCCCTGTAAAACATTTAAAAAATCAGAAATGGTGTCTAGATTCACAAGAAGTGTATCTTTCATCTGGTGTCTTGGACTTGTGATTTAATGATATTTAGATGCTACAATTTACTTGTGACGCTATGCTAGCTATGCTAGTCAGTGGGGGGGGGGGGGGGGGGGATGCTCCCGGATCCGGGTTTCTGAGGCAGTAAAAGTTAAATTCTTGATAATCTAACTGCACTGTCCAATTTACAGTAGCAATTACAGTGAAAGAATACCATGCTATTGTTTGAAGAGAGTGCAGAATTTTGAACATGAACAGTTAATAATAAACAAATTAGGCACATTTGTGTGATATTACATAAAACTGTTTGAGACTCCCAGCTCTGTTTGCTGCTGGGGCTACCATGGAGGTGGTCTACCATGACTGGCAGGAAATGGCATGTAAACACTTTTACCACATTCCACACGCTATAAAGAAACCCCCACAGAATGGACACTAAGTTTCTGGTCGTGAACGAGGGGCATTAGCTGTAGGGGGAGAGGACCAGTGTGGGAATAGAATGGGCCAGGCCATGTGCAGTGTTATCAAAGAGAAAACTATAAGTATGGTTGTTATTCTGTGCTTCCATGATGGATATATTCCACTCTGGAATGGGGCTCTTCCCTCATGAACTGTACAATGCTTGCTGGGAACCTCAGTTCACCGGGTATGATTTTCCATCATGCTTAATGAGCACAGGGGATCAAATCTGTTTGCTCTTGGTCAAGAATGCAATTAGCAGACACACACTCAGTGATTAACGTCAGCATATCACCAGCCGTCAACCATAGGCAAACATGTTTTCCCACTGAACTGATAGGACTGGAATGTCAAATAAGGAGCATGGTCACCAGCTAATAACACTTCCTGGAAAGGCATTATACAAGGTGTTCAAAGTTCACACATATTGCTTTTTCCATCTAGAGGTAGAGATTGTAGTAGTCTAGTAGATACTGAGACTGATTTGCATCATAGTAGAAATATCAGTGTGTGTGTGTGTGTGTGTGTGTGTGTGTGTGTGTGTGTGTGTGTGTGTGTGTGTGTGTGTGTGTGTGTGTGTGTGTGTGTGTGTGTGTGTGTGTGTGTGTGTGTGTGTGTGTGTGTGTGTGTGTGTGTGTGTGTGTGTGTGTGTGTGTGTGTGTGCGTGTCCATGTTACTCATGTAAATGTGTACCTGTGCCTTGCATGGCTGTCTTTCACCCTGCCCACACAGATTCACCCCAGCCCAGTACCCATCCCTGTCCTCCAGGAGTCCTCCTGTCCATCCCAGCACCACCACTCCACTCTGCCCCCAGACAAACAAAGACGCAGGCAGGGCCAGTAGATGCCAGTGCTGGTTCTCACAGCCACAGCCATCCCCAGATAGCATCTCAGTCCCTCCCATCCCAGCTTGCACACATTCACCAGGACCCAGCCACACAGATAGGGTTGCAAATGAGTGCTTCTGTGCGTTCCGAGCCTGGGGAGGGACAGGGAGGTTTCAGGGTGGGATACTGGGACACTGGATGGGAGCCCTGCATGGACGTCACCCCCAGTGGACTAGCCCTTGTTCTCCACCATTAATTGATCGATACCTGATATTTGGACTGCGATTCAGGGGCAACTCTCTGGGGCTGGAGACCACTCTCACTGATATGTGTGGGAACAGAGTGGGGGGGCCACAGAGGTGCACCTGCTGAATGGCTGTTGGGCCCTATTCCCCCTGCACCCTCAGCATTGTCAAGGGTTTCTATTCCGTTTCTCTTCTCAGATGAGCCACACAGTGAAGGGCTACCAAAGTGGGCTATTTTTCAGGGGGGGGGGGGGGGACTATTGAAAGGGGTGACATGGGAGGGAGGCAGGGATGGAGGGAGGGAGGGAAGGAAGTGGCCGACATAGAGCCTAAAGTTCTCTCACAGCATTGAGGGTAGAGTGGTGATGTCATACAGAGGTACAAGTTGTGGTTTTGTGTATTTGATTTAGGGACCTTTCAGATTTGGTCAATGACATAATTTCATGGGGCAAGCATGTTATTACGCATGTCCCCAATGTAATGACAGCAGATATTATTCATTCTCATTAGAAATTCACCAGTTACATTACAAAGGTTCACATGGCCGCGGGGCCAGACGGATTACCAAGATGTGTACTCGGAGCATGCACCGACCAACTAGCAAGTGTCTTCACTGACATTGTCAACCTATCCCTGACTGAGTCTGTAATACCTACATGTTTCAAGCAGACCACCATAGTCCCTGTGCCCAAGAAAGCGAAGGTAACCTGCCTAAATGACTATCACTATCACGTCGGTAGCCATGAAGTGCTGTGAAAGGCTGGTCATGGCTCACATCAACACCATCATCCCGGAAACCCTAGACCCACTCCAATTCGCATACCACCCTAACAGATCCACAGATGACGCAAACTCAATCGCACTCCACACTGCCCTTTCCCACCTGGACAAAAGGAACACCTATGTGAGAATGTGTTCATTGACTGCAGCTCAGCGTTCAACACCATAGTACCGACAAAGCTCATCACTAAGCTAATGACCCTAGGACTAAACACCTCCCTCTGCAACCGGAACCTGGACTTCCTGACGAGCCAACTCCAGGTGTTGAGGGAGGCAACAACACATCTGCCATGCTGACCCTCAACACTGGGGACCCTCAGGGGTGTGTGCTTAGTCCCATCCTGTACTTCCTGTTCACCCACAAGTGCGTGGCCAGACACGACTCCAACACCATCATTAAGTTTGCTGACGACACACCAGTGGTAGGCCTGATCACCGACAACGATGACCCAGCCTATAGGGAGGAGGTCAGAGACCTGGCAGAGTGGTGTCAGGACAACAACCTTTCCCTCAATGTGAGCAACACAAAGGAGCTGATTGTGGACTACAGGAAAAGGAGGGCCGAACAGGCCCCCATTAAAGTGACGGGGCTGTAGTGGAGTGGGTCGAGAGTTTCAAGTTCCTTGGTGTCCACATCACCAACAAACTATCATGGTCCAAACACACCAAGACAGACGTGAAGAGGGCACGACAACACCCTTTCCCCCTCAGGAGACTGAAAAGATTTGGCATGGATCCCCAGATCCTCAAAAGGTTCCACAGCTGCACCATCGAGAGGATCCTGACCGGTTGCAACACCGCCTGGTGAGGCAACTGCTTAGCATCTGACCGTAAGGCACTACAGAGGGTAGTACGTACGGCCTAATACAACACTGGGGCCAAGCTTCCTGCCATCCATGACCTATATACTAAGCGGTGTCAGAGGAAGGCCCAAAACATTGTCAACGACTCCAGTCACCCAAGTCATAGACTGTTCTCTCTGCTACCCACGGCAAGCGGTGTACAAATTACCTCGACTAACCTGTACCCCCGCACATTGACTCGGTACCGGCACCCCCTGTATATAGCCTCGTTGTTGTTATATAATTGTGTTACTTTTTATTACATTTTTTACTTTAGTTTATTTAGTACTTTTTTTTTTTTCAAATGTTTTTATTTTTAAGAAATCTATATATATTTTTTAAGGGGTGGATCAGCTTAATATTGCGGAAAGATTGTTGCTTCCATCAATGTAATTGTCTGCATCATTTCCAATCCCCCATATATTTTTGGGTAAATATATATATTCAAATAGTACATACACGCATGCATACATATACACATACAGTATATACATACACATACCTATATCGATATACATACTTTTTAAAGAATATACCTTTATTATTCCCCGCAAACCCTACCACCGATCCCCAAATTGGAGTAAACGAATAAACACTTATGCTTCTACCTTCAGTTCATACATCTTATACACATTTTACAGACACAATATATTTTACAATAGTTATATTTTGTTTGTTTTTAGTCCTTCCTTTATTTCTGATGTCCGTCCAGTTTGATTTCTATTTGTAACTTTGCTATTTCACAATATTTCTGAACCAATATACATTTTACAGACCCCGTATGTTTTGCATTGGTTATCTTGTTATTAGTCCCACCCTTCAGCTCCATTCAACCCCTCCCATCTATCTCTCAACATCAACTATTTGGGATTTCTATTTGCCATATATTTTTCAACTGTGTTGTGATGCTTCACAAAAGTACTGAACCTTTCTATTCTCAAAGCTTCTACAGATTGTAAATTAAAAATAAACATTTTTTGCTAAAATAATTATTATATTATTGATTGATTGACTATGGCTTTTCAAATCACCCTGTATTGCTATGTGCAGAGTTAGTTATAGGCAAATGTTGCAATTCTTCAGCCATTCCTGGACCTGTGACCAGAAACGAGCTACATATGGACAATACCACAATAAATGATCTAATGACTGCCTCCTCACAGCAGAGCTGGGAAGATTGTATCCCCCATATATAACATTCTATTGGTTGCAAGAATTTTGTATAGTAATTTAAATTGAAAAAAGTGAAGTTTTGCGTATCAATTCATAAACCATGTGGCATGGAATAGGTACATCGAAAATCTCTTCAACTATTTTGCAATTTATATGGCACAGCTGTCAGTTTTTGGTCCTTAAAATAAATTGGTATATGTTTTTTATTTATCACACTTTTGAGCAGACATTTCCATATGTCTGTGTTAGCTGCATGTGTGACATAACTCCACCAGTCCTATTTATGATATCATTCGTTTTTTTTTATCAATTCGTATATTTGAGTTTAACCACAATATTTGTTGTAATATTTGTTCTGTCTTTTCAGGTTGATTAAACTGAAATTGCAACCAACTTTCTAAGGCTTGTTTTAAAAAGTAACGATATTTTGGAGATTATTTCCTTTTCAAACAACCGAAAGTGAGCAGGTGTAATCTGAATAAAGGGAAAAAAGGTCATTCTTGAACATAGGATGAGACATTCCTACCAATTTACTAGAGAACCAGTTTGTATTTAAGTATAACTTTTGTATGACTGATGCCTTTAGGGAAAGGTCTAATGCTTTAATATTTAATCATTTCTGCCCTCTGAATTCATATTAGTTTTATAAATAGGCCCTTTTAATTTTGTCTGGCTTGCCATTCCAAATAAAATGGAATATTTTTTGTTCATATAATTTAAAAAGCAGGCCACTAGGTGTAGGCAAAAGCATAAGCAAATAGGTAAACTGTGATATGACTAAAGAGTTAATCAGGGTGATTTTTACACAAATAGACAGGTATTTTCATTTCCATGGTAGCAAGATCTTATCTATTTTTGCTACCTTTCTATAAAAATGTATTGGAGTGAGATCATTTCTTTCTTTTGTGGTTTGTATACTGAGTCTGTCTGTCACGATCGTCTTGCGGAGAGAGAGAGGACCAAGGCGCAGCGTGTGCAAAATACATTCTCTTTTATTTTAGAGAAGGGAAAAAAACACGTAACGAACACTATAACAAAACAAAACAAAACAACAAACGGTCGTGAAGCTATAAACGTTAGTGCACAGACAAGCTACAAACGTACAACATAGACAATTACCCACAAAACCCAACTGCCTATGGCTGCCTTAAATATGGCTCTCAATCAGAGACAATAAACCACAGCTGCCTCTAATTGAGAACCAATCTAGGCAGCCATAGACATACAAACACCTAGACAAGACACTGACCCATTAAACGTACAAACCCCTAGACAAACCAAAACACATACATTCCCCATGTCACACCCTGACCTAACTAAAATAATAATGAAAACAAAGATAACTAAGGCCAGGGTGTGACACTGTCCACATCTCCGTCAGACCATTTAATTGGTAAACTACACGGTAATGTAAAACTTGCATTTTTTTGTGATCCAATACGCAATATAGTACATTTATCATAATTTGGTTTTAATCCAGAGAGTAAATATTTTATTACCTCTATTTCTTGTAGTGCATTGTTGGTTAAGGGCTTGTAAGTAAGCATTTCATGGTAAGGTCTACTACACCTGTTGTATTCGGCGCATTTGACAAATACAATTTGATTTGATTTGATGTGTGTCACTATTACATCTAAATTATAACATATACAGTGAGTTCCAAAATGATTGGGACAGGGACATATGTTTTGTGGTTTGTGGTTTGGGCTCTGTACTCCAGTACTTTTGTATTTGAAATGATACAACTGTCATCTTTCATTTGAGTATACTTTCATCCATATCGAGTGGACTGTTTAGAAATTACACCACTTTTTGTAAATATTCCCCCCATTTTAGGGGACTCAAGGTATTGGGATTATTCCACTAATATGTGAATTAAAGAGGTCAAACTTTTAGTATTTGGTCCCATATTCCTAAAACGCAATGATTACATCAAGCTTGTGACTCTACAAACTTGTTGGATGCATTAGCTGTTTATTTAAAATGTTTTTCAGATTATTTTGTGCCCAATAGAAATGAATGGTAAATCATTTGGAGTTACTTTTATTGTAAATAAGAATGTAATATTTTTCTTAACACTTCTACATTAATGTAGATGCTACCATGGTTACAGATAGTCCTGAATGAATTGTGAATAATGATGAGTGAGAAAGTTACAAATATCATACGTCTCAAAAAAACGAACGTCCCCTGTTAATGTATGGTGAGCGCTTAGCATGTCTTAGGGCTGTGATTCTGTATTTGTGGGTCTCTGACTTTCTCACTCATCATTATTCAGGAGAGACCATTGGGTTCTTATTCACCTCCCTGACCAAGGCCCTTCTCCTCCGATTGCTCAGTTTGGCCAGACAGCCAGATCTGTGCCTTGACACAATCCTGTCTCGGAGCTCTACGGACAATTCCTTCGATCTCATGGCTTGGTTTTTGTTCTGACATGCACTTTCAAATGTGGGACCTTCTATAGACTGATGTGTGTAGAATAAGGCTGGAACTTTCCTGAATGCACTGGAAGTGAATTTGTCCCCTAAAATGGGGCGGTTATATACAAAAAGTTCTGTAATTTCTAAACGATTCACCCGATATGGAGGAAAATACCCTCAAATTAAAGATGACAGTCTTTTTACTTTTTACCTCATAGTCATTGTATAATTTCAAATCCAAAGTGCTGGATTAAAGAGACAAGACAACAACAAATGTATCACTGTCCCAATACTTTTGGAGCTGACTGTAACTGTTGTTCCTGTTTCCAACAGCCGCAAGTTGATGGTTCAGAAGAACAAAGACATAAAGACGATTTTCACCAGCACAAATAGTGACACAAACCCACAATTACACTTAATGACTCAACAATGTCATCTGGACTGCTGGCTGGCCTTTGACCCTTGGTTTAATAGGAGCTTTAATGATGAACATAACTCTGTCAGCAGGAGAGGACTGGGGACTGAAGGTTCAGGGGTGGGAGGAGGACAGGTGCCCATCATGGTTTGGGTCAATTCCATTTTAATTCCAGTCAATTCAGGAAGTACACTGCAATTCCCATTCCAATTCCAAAATCTTCTTATTGAAAAGCATTGGATAGGAATTTCAGTGTGCTTCCTGAATTGAAATGGAATTGACCCCAACCCTGGTGCCCACTGAGGTGTGTGTCCCAAATGGGATGACAGCTTTACCAGGTCAAATGATTAGAAGCAGGTGCAATTGTGGGATTTGAACCCAGTCCCTGCTTGAGAAGGCAATGTCCTTCCAAGAAGTGATTCCTAATTGGGCTGAGGGTGCTATTGATTTTAACTCACAGGTCGAGAGTATGTGTCCTACAAAAGGACGATGTACTAGACAACAGTCACATTCATGGAGCGATTGCTGTGGATTTCACAAAGCTACAGTCACATTCATGGAGCGATTGCTGTGGATTTCACAAAGCTACAGTCACATTCAAGGAGTGATTGCTGTGGATTTCACAAAGCTACAGTCACATTCATGGAGCGATTGCTGTGGATTTCACATAGCTACAGTCACATTCAAGGAGTGATTGCTGTGGATTTCACAAAGCTACAGTCACATTCATGGAGCGATTGCTGTGGATTTCACATAGCTACAGTCACATTCATGGAGCGATTGCTGTGGATTTCACAAAGCTACAGTCACATTCAAGGAGTGATTGCTGTGGATTTCACAAAGCTACAGTCACATTCAAGGAGTGATTGCTGTGGATTTCACAAAGCTACAGTCATATTCACAGAGCATTTCCTGTGGATTTCACAAAGCTACAGTCATATTCACAGAGCATTTCCTGTGGATTTCACAAAGCTACAGTCACATTCACGGAGCCATTAGTGTGGATTTCACAAAACTGTTGGTTGCAGTCACTGTAAAGTTTCCAAATCCTAATATTGATATTAAAAAAAGGATGTTACAGTCTGTTGTAATTAGAAGATTGTGTCATGGATCTTTTACAGGAAACAGAAGCACAGGTCCACAGGGCCACATATTCCAGTTACTTATAAGCATCCACCCATTAAGAACATGACTGTAAAAACTGTTCAATCCCCATGGATTGATGAGGAACTGAACATTTGTATGGTTGAGAGGGCAAAAGGAATGGCAAATAAGTCTGGCTGCACAATCCATTGTCAAACGTATTGCAAATAGAGAAATCGTGTGACTAAACTGAATAAAAAGAAGAAGAAACTACACTATGAAACAATTGACATAAAGAATGATAGTGAAAAGCTCTGGAGCACCTTAAATGACCTTTTGGGAAAAAGGCAAACTCAACTCCATCATTTATTGAACCAGATGGATCATTCATCACAAAACCAACTGATATTGCCAATTACTTTCATGACTTTTTCATTGGCAAGATTATCAAACTTAGGGATGCCATGCTAGCAACAAACGCTGACACTACACATCCAATTATATCTGACCAGATAATGAAAGACAAGCATTGTGGAAGTGTGGAAGAGGTGAGAAAATGATTGGTACCTATCAACAATGACAAGCCACCGGGGTCTGACAACTTGGACAATATTGCCACTCTTATTTGGGGGAAAGCCCCCTTTACTAAAGATTGTAGGGGCTGTTTTGTAAGAATTCAGTGTGGCTTCTGACATTATTGATCATAGTCTTCTGCTGGAAAAACATACCGTATGTGTTATGGCTTTACACCCCCTGCTATATTGTGGATAAAGAGTTACCTATCTAACAGAACACAGAGGGTGTTCTTTAATGGAAGCCTTTCCAACATAATCCAGGTAGAATCAGGAATTCCCCAGGGCAGCTGTCTAGGCCCATTACTTTTAAAAATCTTTACTAATGACATGCCACTGGCATTGCGTAAAGCAAGAGTTTCTATGTATGCGGATGACTCACCTCTATACATGTCAGCTACTACAGTGACTGAAATGACTGCGACTGAAATGACTTAACAAAGAGTTGCAGTTAGTTTCGGAGTGGGTGGCAAGGAATAAGTTAGTCCTAAATATTTCTAAAACTAAAAGCATTGTATTTGAGACAAATCATTCACTAAACCATAAACCTCAACTAAATCTTGTAATAAATCATGTGGAAATTGAGCAAGTTAAGGTGTCTAAACTGCTTGGAGTAACCCTGGATTGTAAACTGCCATGGTCAAAACATATTGATACAACAGTAGCTAAGATGAGGAGAGGTATATCAACAATAAAGTGCTGCTCTAACTTCTTAACAGCACTATCAACAAGGCATGTCCTACAGGCCCTGGTTTTGTCGCACCTGGACTACTGTTCAGTCGTGGACTACTGTTCAGGACTTTGCAATAGGCTCAGATCAGGGCAGCACGGCTGGCCCTTAAATGTACACAGAGAGTTAATATTAATAATATGCATGTCAATCTCTCCTCCACTTTCAGCCAGGAGAGATTGACATGCATATTATTCATATTAGCTCTCTGCCACAAGAGGTCCATTCACCGTCCCCAAGTCCAGAACAGACTATGGGAGGCGTACAGTACTACATAGAGCCATGACTACATGGAACTACAGTATATTACACATAAAATAACTGATGCAAGCAGTAAAATTTGATTTAAAAAACAGATAAAAATACCCCTTATGGAACAGCGGGGACTGTAAAGCAACACAAACATAGGCACAAACACATGCATACACACACACACGATAACATGCGCACTATACACACATGTACACATGGATTTTGTACTGTATATATGTGGTAGTGGTGTAGGGGCCTGAGGGCACACAGTGTGTTGTAAAATCTGTGAATGTATTGTAATGTTTTTAAAATTGTATGAACTGTCTTCATTTTGCTGGACCCCAGGAAGAGTACCTGCTGCATTAGCAACAGCTAATTGGGATCCATAATAAATACAAATACAAATATCATTAGATGGAACTGAGGGTAACATTAAACAGCAGTTGCTATGCAACTACAATGTTCTTACTGCAGTTATGACTGTGTCATTACATTGGTAACTTAATAAGTTTTCAAAGCAAGAAGATGCAATCTTCAACACCCAATATTTCCTTCCCATATTGAAACAAATCAGCCAATTATAGTGAGGTATCAAACCTTCTACTTTAACCTTTACCTGTCCAACTCAGGTCATTGTTGTCAACGCTGCAGATCAGTCTGTGTGACTTTCTCTAATGCCTTCCTCCCCTCACATGTCAACACAGTGTCAATCTCACAGGTCTCCTCTATAAGCTGGGGCTGTGGTCCACTGGTATGCCATGCATCATGCCCCATGATCTGAAGGAGGGGGTGGAGGGGGTGGAGTCAGAGAGATGGAGGACGAGGGGGAGTATGAAAACATCCATAATTAGCAGATTTAAATAAAGTCAACTTTCCAGCCATCTGGCTAGTGTTTGGGAGGGGAGGGATAGGGGTGGAGGGATAGCGGTGGAGGGAAAAGGGGGGCAGGAGGGGGTAAGAGAGGCTGCCTAAGAAGGCTAATAAAGCTGAGAGGTGAAACCACTTATTTTCATTCCAGTATCCTAGAAGTTGCCCCCCCAGGCAGGACAGGAGCCAAAAGAAGCTCAAGTTAAAGCTGTCTCACTGGACTCCGGGATCAAAATGTAGAATGCAATGTGCCATTCACCGATTAGAAAGAGAACGTGACCTCCCAGCAAACTTGTGCTGTTTGTCTTGTCGTGATGTGTGTTTTGTGTATTTTTTTGTTTTTAATCCCAGCTCCCGTCCCCTCAGGAGGCCTTTTGCTTCTTGGTGGCCTTTTTTGCTTTTTTTTGGTCATTGTAAATAAGAATTTGTTCTTAACTGACTTGCCTAGTTCAAAGGAAGGTTAAAGAAACAACATTTTAAAAAAGGGGACATCCAGGGTACGATGATGTTCCAGGGACGTCCTAACGACACATTTTTGTTTTCTGTGCTCTTAAAACACATTATAGAACACAAACTTATAAAATGTGTCAAACACACAGATACTTCTCACTACATTATTTATCAGACTAAAGTATGGGGTGCCACATGAGTTGGGCACCCGAGTGGCGCAGCAGTCTAAGGCACTGCATACCGCTCAGGAAGGAGAAGCGTTCTGTCTCTTAGAGATGAACGTACTTTGGTGCAAAAAGTGCAAATCAATCCCAGAACAACAGCAAAGGACCTTGTGAAGATGCTGGAGGAAACAGGTACAAAAGTGTATTTATCCACAGTAAAACGAGTCCTATATCGACATAACCTGAAAGGCCGCTCAGCAAGGAAGAAGCCACTGCTCCAAAACCGCCATAAAAAGCCAGACAACGGTTTAAACTGCACATTGGGGACAAAGATTGTACTTTTTGGAGAAATGCCCTCTGGTCTGATGAAACAAAAATATAACTGTTTGGCCATAATGACCATTGTTATGTTTGGAGAAAAAAGGGGGAGGCTTGCAAGCCGAAGAACACCATCCCAACCGTGAAGCATGGGGGTGGCAGCATCATGTTGTGGGGGTGCTTTGCTGCAGGAGGGACTGATGCATTTCACAAAATAGATGGCATCATGAGGGAGAAAAATGATGTGCATATATTGAAGCAACATCTCAAGACATCAGTCAGGAAGTTAAAGCTTGGTCACAAATGGGTCTTCCCAGAATATGGATCTACAGTCGCTGACATGCATCACACCACCCTGGGAAAAGACTGTGGATCTACAGTGGCTGACGTGCATCACGGCCTGGGAAAACACTGTGGATCTGCAGTCTCTGATGTGCATTGCGGCCTGGGAAAAGACTGTGGATCTACAGTCGCTGACGTGCATCACACCACCCTGGGAAAAGACTGTGGATCTACAGTCTTTGAGGTGCATCACACCATGGGAAAAGAGTCAAAGGAGGAAATGAGAATACCAGATCCGATTGCCTTGTCCCTGAATAAAGTGACCAAGGACCAAGAGAATGCCTCTATCCCCAAACGTAGTGCTCTGAAATTAGGGACAAAACATTCTGTCAGAGCTCATGATTGATCAGTCTGGAGTGTTTTGTCAAGATTCTGCCATCCTTACATCCACTCCCCCCAGGCACTTCCTATAATCAAAGGCCCAGTGCCCACCCATGGCTAATTACATATTCAAATAAACTTCAGCAAGGCCTGATTTAAAGCAGCCTCCCTTGGACCTGAGCAACACAAAGCCTGAGTCCCAGACGGCACCCTATTCCCTATATAGTGCACTACTTTTGACCAGGGCCCAATAGGGGGAATGGAGTGCCATCTGGGACACAGCCATAGAGATAGATAAAGAGAGAGATCCAGATCAATATTGAAGGGGCCACTATTGTTTGCTAAAATGCCAGAGAGGGTGAGATAAATCAGATAGCTGAGGGAAGAGAAGAGACCCACGATCTTGTTCTCACGGCTCCCCGGGCCACTGCACTCAGAACAGACACACCTGGCCTAACAAAGCCCAGGAACAGTGGGAGGGACAGACACACACATGCAAACACAGATGCATTCGCACCCACTCACATGCTCACACAGACACGCACACACAACCAATGTTAGACACACCATTGAATGCATTTCACCAACATTATTGTATATACTATGGTACACATACAAAACCGGAGGGTAAAGCAGCACATTTACATGTATGTGTCTCTGCAACTGCAGGCTCATTCTCTACGGTTATACAGGGTGGACAGAGATGCAGGCATTGTCAGAACACTGAGGAAGTACACTGGAGGTTTATACGTGCTGAGCCACTCTTGTGATTCTTCTGTGGAGATGCAGTAGACTGTTAAAGATCACTACCAGACTGTAAAGTCAACAGTACCTCAACGTGCCAGTTTGTAGAATGTGTCTTCACAGCACAAGGCACCTGTAACCATACAGGATAAGCCCACTTGCACTCTCAGCCTTTGGGTTTGCAGATGGCTCTTCCGGATGCGTCAGTATGCCAGACCACACCACATTACAGTACCTAAAGAGTGCTGAAGGAGTGCCAGCTTCCAAACTTCACAGAATAGGATAAAAAAAGGGGATATGTAACTGAGAGATGACTGAATTGGGGGTGGTGAGAGACGGGAAATAATCCGTTTTGGGGGAAAGCGAGACGTGTGAGACTAACCGAATAATCACACAGAGGGGCTCAAGTCCAAACTTACAGGGTTACAGCTTTCTCTGAATAAACTCTCACTTTTTCACTCCTCCCCTCCTCCCCTTCTTCCCTCCTCTTCATTCCTTCTCCCCTCCTCCTCCCCTCCTCCCCTTCTCCCCTCCTCTTCACTCCTTCTCCCCTCCTCCTCCCCTCCTCCCCTTCTCCCCTCCTCTTCACTCCTTCTCCCCTCCTCCTCCCCTTCTCCCCTCCTCCTCACTCATCCCTTTCTCCCCTCCTCCTACCCTTCTCCCCTCCTCCTCTCTCCTTCTCCCCTCCTCCCCTCCTCCTCCCCTCCTAATCCTCTCTCCCCTCCTCCCCTTCTCTCCTCCTCCTCCCTCCTTCTCCCCCCCCTCCGCCTCCCTCCTTCTCGACCCAGTTCTTCATCATCTGTTGTTAGATTCCTCCTTAAATCATTCTGTCACTTCTCACACTCAGCGCCTGTGGAGCGTGAGCCGAGCCTGAGCTGGTTTCAATTTGAGTCCCGGTAGAAGTTAATACGTTTGTGATAAATTCTGCTGGGTCTGGCTGAAGCTGGAGCTGATTTGGAAGCGGTGTATGCTTTCGGCTCCTGCCTTGATTACCTACCCAGCTACCTCTCGTCCTAGACTTCATTGGGAAAACACAAAGAGAGCCTGTGTTTTCCACTCTGACCCCTGATGCAACACGACCCCATGCAGAGAGAAGCCTGCTATTGTTGCTTCTTAGAGGGCTCAGGTTACAGGTGGGCCCAGGTATTAAAAAGATAACACTGACGTGGTGAATGCATGGCTGCTGGCTACTGCAATAGTATATGTGGTGTCAAGGGGGAAAGTAGATTTCATTTCTTGCCGGTACAGGACACAAAAGTGCACGCACACATTTTTTTATACTACAAAAATGACAGGGTAGCCTACTCTGCTGACACTGGCAAACAGATCAATAAAAACCATGTTGTCTGTCCATCTGACCTGGAGGAGGAAATGATTGTCCAAAAACAAACAAAAGTGGCACTGACCCAGTGAAAAAGACAGTGAACATGCACATTTACCTGGGATATGTTCTCCAATGGTGCCAATAAGAGGCTACTATTAGCTCAATTAAATTAAGAATTTTGATAACTGAATGACAGATTGGAGTATTTTCATTGTCATCTCATTAATGCAATAGCCATTTGCTTTCCAAAACAGTTTTTCCGCAATTGCATTTTTTAATATTGCACATGCCTGGCTGGGACTCTCTGCTTTTCACGGACAGTCGCAACTCAACAATAATCTATTTGGTATTTGCAGCGCGTGCTGCCCAAATTGCAGGCCCTTCCGACATCAGTCTATGCTATTTAAAACAATCCACAGCTTTTTAAAGACGCTAATGATCCTCTGTGGCCAAATCATGCTTTCTGTTGTATTAGCATATTTTGAATGAGTGTATTTATTTATGTATAGAAAGGAGTAAGCTAATTAGGCTATATCATTTTGCCAATTTACTTGAATTTACTTTAGTTTCCTCTAGCCTTATGGACACACCGCCTATGCCTTTTAGTGTGTCATACACACCACCAGTCATGATGTTTTCATCTGATGGTCAAACAGTCATCTAACAAAGGTGCTCCTGCAGGCTACACGTGCACATTCGTCCACTCACAACAAAACATTCAGCATCCAAACCTCAACAGTGCGCTGTGCCCCCGCAATCTGATGAATGGAATGAGACATCTGTTATAAAACAACTACGTGTATTGTAATGACGTTCTGCGATTGTCATTAGTCCTACATTTGTAGCCTAATTGATGAAGCCACTGTTGTCCTCGTGCGCTTCGACTTCGGTCTCGGCCACAAATCTCTGCATTGACAAAATGTAAGTGTTCTCCTCAAACCACAATGCAATTTGGAGCGTATACCACCCAGTTAGGTGTCAATTTGCTAATTGTTCATGTGGCTGACCTGCAGTAATGTTAACCAATGGTGTAGTAGCCTATAGTCTTTTGGGCATGCTGCATTAATTGTGATTGGCTCACGTTTTAAAGGTATGGAGTACCGCACTATTTATTTTGCAGGATGCTGTACTGGACCTATCACCTTACTTTCACCCCTGGTGGTGTCCCTGGCGGTGTCCCTGGTGGTGTCCCTGGTGAATGCTTGGAAAACACATCAGGAACTAATGGAAGGGAGTCTGCCTGATCCACAACATCAACAAAATAACAATAAGGGCTGTCAAATGTAACATTTCATTAAAGAGAGTTGTCACAATCCAAGGATTTTCAAATCAAACATCTGTTTTGGCCCAACTAAATGTAAAATGAAGTTGCTCTTGTAGAAATTAAATGCTTGAGCAATTGGTTTGTGGGTTAAGGACCAGCCCCTGTTCCTCTTGTGTAATTTCACAAACCTCTCAACGGACCACTGAGCTCGACATAGACGTATTGCAGCATGATCATTATTCGTTATTTTCTAGGACCTACTTTACTTTTTCAGACAAGTCTTCATTGTACCTGGAGAGAAATGATTCCCAGTCGTAGAGGGGCTGACTGGGAGCCAGCAGCTAGCAGCTACACCATAAGTGACAATGGCATTTAGTAAAACAAACCTCGCAGCCATTTAATAGTCATCCGTGGTAACCTTTGGAAAATGGCGTGATGTTGGTAAGCACCCGTTTGGCCATCATTAACCAGCTGGAAATGAGTAGAGCCTTTCACTGCCAGGCAAAGTGATTGGACGGCATCCGCCAGTCACCCAACACAGCGGCCAATTAGAGATAATTTAAGACTAAAGTCATTTGGACAGTTTTTCTGGAAATGACTGTAGAGGTCTTGTTGCCGTTCTTGAACACGTATAAATGAGCGAGCGAGTGAAGGGGATATTTTGACAGGTTTTTGCCAAAATCCAGAGAGAGAGAGAGAGAGATCATGGAGAGACAGAGATTATATGTTGTCTAACATCCCTGTGTTGATTGGAGGTAAAGTAATGGGGTTAAGCGAGGTCTAGCTAGCACAGTTGTGGATTACCAGAGAAAATTCATTGGGCCCAGACGTCAATTCATCGTCTATTCCACGTTGGTTCAATGTAATTTAATTGAAATGACGTGGAAACAACGTTGATTCAACCAGTGTGTGCCCAGTGGAAAATTAAATAAAACAAAGGGTCTCCCAACTTCAACTCACCTGTCCCCAAATCACCTCTCCATGAACATGCTGGCTGAATCGCTGCACGAACACACAGAGGATAAATGTACCTAGGTGGTCGGACTTCCCCACTTAAGAAATCTGACGATTGTTCTTGTAGGAAAACAGCGCGAAAATTGTCCAGCAGCCAAAGAACATAAGGCTAGTCTTTAGTCTGGGCATGCTTTACTGAGAACATTCAACTCTGGTGCTTTCATTTATTACTTTCCAAAATTGTGGGTAAAGTTGTGGATAAAGTTATAGATAAAGTTGTGGACAAAGTTGTGGATAAAAATTGAAATGTATTTCTTTACACGTCCAGTACCAGTCAAAAGTTTAGACACACCTACTCATTCAAGGTTTTTGTTAATTTTTACTGTTTTCTACCTTTTTGAATATTAGGGAAGATATCAAAACTATGAAATAACATAAATGCAATCATGTAAACAAAAAGTGTTAAACAAATCAAAATATATTTTAGATTTTAAATTCTTCAAAGTAGCCACCCTTTGCCTTGATGACAGCTTTGCACACTCTTGACATTCTCTCAACCAGCTTCACCTGGAATGCTTTTACAACAGTCTTGAAGGAGTTCCCACATATGCTGAGCACTTGTTGGTTGCTTTTCCTTCACTCTGCGGTCCAACTCATCCCAAACCGTCTCAATTGGGTTGAGGTCGGGTGATTGTGGAGGCCAGGTCATCTGATGCAGCACTCCATCACTCTCCTTCTTGGTCAAATAGCCCTTCCACAGCCTGGAGGTTTGTTTTGGGTATTGTCCTGTTGAAAAACAACTGATCGTCCAACTAATCGCAAACCAGATGGGATGGTGTATCCTTGCAGAATGCTGTGGTAACCATGCTGGTTAAGTATGCCTTGAATTCTAAATAAATCACAGACAGTGTCACCAGCAAAGCACCCCCACACCATCACACCTCATCCTTCGTTCACCTACTCTGCGTCTCACAAAGATATGGCGGTTGGAACCAAAAATCTCAAATTTGGACTCATCAGACCAAAGGACAGATTTCCACCAGTCTAATGCCCATTGTTCGTGTTTCTTGGACCAAGCAAGCATCTTCTTCTTATTGGTGTCCTTTAGTAGTGGTTTATTTGCAGCAATTCGACCATGAAGGCCTGATTCACATAGTCTCCTCTGAACAGTTGATGTTGAGATGTGTCTGTTACTTGAACTCTGTGAAGTATTTATCTGGGCTGCAATCTGATGTGCAGTTATTCTAATGATGTTATCCTCTGCAGCAGAGGTAACTCTGGGTCTTCCTTTCCTGTGGCGGTCCTCATGAGAGCCAGTTTCATCATAGTGTTTGAAGAATCTCAAATATAAAATATATTTTGATTTGTTAAAATTTTTTGGGGTTACTACATGATTCCATATGTGTTATTTCATAGTTTTAATATCTTCACTAATATTCTACAATCAGGAAAATAGTAAAAATAAAGAAAGATCCTGCAATGAGTAGGTGTGTTCAAACTTTTGACTGGTACTGTATGTGTACAGTGAAGAGTAATTGATTCCTCTGTTAGTTATACTCCCTGGAAAATATACTCCCTGGAAAGCAGTGAGAATTGTTGTTGAGTGGACTATCCTGGCTAAATAAAGAATTGTATTGAACCCATCAAGTGGAGCCCTGCACCCGTTATCCTCATAGACTTCCTCACAGTCCTAGCAGACCTCTCTAAAAACACATCGCTGACTTTGGCCCATCGTTGACATGCATTGACTCACTCTGGGGCCCTGCCGCTCTGGGGCCCTGCCACTCTTCCCTGAGGTCCGGGGACCTGACCAAGATCAGCCCCTTGACCTGGCTGTGTGAACAGGTGGAAGGGCCCTGTGTGCTTGCCATCCGTCTCTCACTGTTTGCTCGGGGATGGTCTGACAGGAAACCGGCCAGACTGCGGTCGGCTGAACCGGCCGGCGCTGAGCCCTTTTCGGCTAGGTGTGAGGAAGAACTGGTGACATCACCGCACTGGTGGAATCCTCCTCAGCCAGGAGAAAAGGGGAGGAGAGGAGAAGGAAGGGAGGAGGAGAGGAGGAGGAAGTGAGGAAGGGAAGAGGAGAAAGGGAGGAGGAGGTGAGGGGATGAGGGGAGGGAGGAGACAGGTTGAGTCTATTTCAAGCAGTACTTATATAGACACTGACCTGGATGAGACACTACCTAAGAACAAGGCTGTGGATAAAGCCCTTAGTGTTTTACAACATATCACAGCTTGGTTCAAGAGGTTTCTCTGGTTCATGTTGTACAGGACGAACCCCTGGCCCTAGTCATAGTGTTGTGTATTAAGTTGTTGAAGACCGATTCCATTGATGGATTAGAAACATGATCCATTTACCGCATGGATTAATATGTGATATGTTGGTTTCTACACATCAATGACGTATTGACTGCTACTCATGACTGTCAGATATACTATCCCTGTATGAAGTAGAGAGCCTGGCATCTCCCACTATACACACAGCCAATCAGAGTTACAACAAAATAAACTCATTGGCATTGACACAAGGTTGGACAGCATTGCTCTTCTTGGTGAATAATGTAGTACATTTAGGGAAAACATAACTGCTTGTGGGATATGGTGTACCATGAAGGCCTCAGCCAGGCCCAGGTCTAATCCACTGTGCTTCCTGCTGCTGCTCCTGCCCAGTGTCAGAGGTTTACTGTCCCATGGCCCTATCCACCAATAGTCACATCCAATCAGCCCACGAAGCTCACACAGTGTGTGTGTGTGTGGGTGCATGTGTGGGTGTGTGTCCTATATGTGTGTGGTCCTATTCACAACACACGCACACACACACACACACACACACACACACACACACACACACACACACACACACACACACACACACACACACACACACACACACACACACACACACACACACACACACACTGCCTTCCTCTCCTCGTTTGGTCTACCAACACCTCTTCGCCCTGAGACTCAATTAGGAGCCCTTGGCCGGAAAGCCGCCGACGTCCACTCACTGGGTCCAGACGCTGAGACAAGAACAGGCTCACCAGGCAGTTCCCCTTCTCCCCTCCACCCTCCACCCCTCTCACCTCCAACCCTCTCCCCTTCTCCCTTCTCCCCTCTCCCCTTTCCCCTCCACCCCTCTCCACTCCAACCCTCTCCCCTCCACCCCTCTTCCCTTCTCTCTCCACTCCAACCCTCCACCCCTCTCCCCTTCTCCCCTATCCCCTTCTCCCCTCCACCCCTCCACCCCTCTGAATCTCTGACAGCTCTTTGGCAAAACGCAGACAACCAGAGATGTCAGGGCAAGGCAAAAGTGCAATCTGTCTCAAAACACTTGGTTAACTGTGGGAGCTGATGCTAGCCTGACACATAGCATCTCTCTTGCTTTGCACTGAGCCATGCATGGACATGTCTACATAGAGAGAGAAACAGGAGGGTCTGGGTTTAGTGGAGGACAGCGTATGGACATGGCTACATAGAGAGAGGGAAACAGGAGGGTCTGGGTTTAGTGGAGGACAGCGTATGGACATGTCTACATAGAGAGAGGGAAACAGGAGGGTCTGGGTTTAGTGGAGGACAGCGTATGGACATGGCTACATAGAGAGAGGGAAACAGGAGGGTCTGGGTTTAGTGGAGGACAGCGTATGGACATGGCTACATAGAGAGAGGGAAACAGGAGGGTCTGGGTTTAGTGGAGGACAGCGTATGGACATGTCTACATAGAGAGAGGGAAACAGGAGGGTCTGGGTTTAGTGGAGGACAGCGTATGGACATGGCTACATAGAGAGAGGGAAACAGGAGGGTCTGGGTTTAGTGGAGGACAGCGTATGGACATGTCTACATAGAGAGAGGGAAACAGGAGGGTCTGGGTTTAGTGGAGGACAGCGTATGGACATGGCTACATAGAGAGAGGGAAACAGGAGGGTCTGGGTTTAGTGGAGGACAGCGTATGGACATGTCTACATAGAGAGAGAAACAGGAGGGTCTGGGTTTAGTGGAGGACAGCGTATGGACATGGCTACATAGAGAGAGGGAAACAGGAGGGTCTGGGTTTAGTGGAGGACAGCGTATGGACATGTCTACATAGAGAGAGGGAAACAGGAGGGTCTGGGTTTAGTGGAGGACAGCGTTTTATACCTGTTGAGCAGGAGGTCCAGAAGCAGAGCATGCCCATTGATGCTTTTTCTCCGCTGTAGACCAACTGGACTCATGAGCCAATGAGAAAACGTGTAGTCTCGACTTCTACCCAACGAGAGAACGTGATTGGACGCTGATTAAAAACAGATGGGCGATCTATCTTCATTTTCAGTTTGAAAATAGAAAAAATATTTTTAAATCCTTCCTGATTGCTGCAGGACACAGTCATTTTTCAATCGATTTATAAAAAACATATTTCGCTCCTGGATTTATTCTGAGATCGAGTAAATAACTTCAATGGCATAGTTAGTTAATTTCATGGCATAGAACCAACACAACTAACAGCAGCTACTGCGCTGAATCACTGAGTAACTACAGACTGCAAAGTTGTCCATAACATATTCCCTGGGGTCAAATGACAGCTCTTCCCCAATAAAAACAGTTCATATTTAGAATAGTGTCCTGCTGAATAGCCCAGGGCACCCCATTAACCTCTGACCTCTGACCTCTAACTAGGCACTAAGCTACTGGGGGTTTACAGCTGTGAGTTTCACGCTGGGGTCAGACCTTGGTTCAAATATGATTTGAAGCTATTTCAAATATTTCATCTGTGCTTGATTGAACTTGCCTGGCTTAATGGACAGACAGAATACTCCCAAAAATGTAAACACTCTCTGCTACTCCCGGCAAGCCAACGATATACGTTATTTGAATGATTTCAAACTCTATCTGAACCCAGGTCTGGTTAAGGTGGGTAGAAGCTCTTTCATGAAGTTTGAATCCAAGCAGGAAAACAAGTAAGCAGCCGGTACGATTCCCAGACGACTTCAGTGATGTTTAGATGTTGTGTCAATCTTCTGTCCATCAGCAAGATCATTAAGATTTTAATAGACTCAATTATTCATACCAGAATAATACACCAGGGTTTTATATTATTGCTGTTATACCCATGTAGTATCACTGAAATTACACAATCCAGCCACTCAACTACATTTATATGTAAATACAAAGTATTTTCTAAAGTATCATGTAACAACAAAGTTGTTATTACAGCATTAAAACGTAAGTAGGAGCAACTTCTTTGTGTATAATGTAGATAAGAAAATGAGATAGAAAAGATTCCATAATGAATCATCTTATTCTACTGTTTCAGCCTTCATTTTGTGAAAGAGTGTGTGAAGGATTAGTTTGTTTATCCAACCAGGAATGAACAGCTGTTGAAGATGAAGTGCTTTGAGAGGGCGCGACACTTCTGTGACAAGTGAGACTGTCGTGTTGGAGTGTCACCAGTCACCTGATCTCACCTGATAACACGACAGGAGTGTGTCAAGTGTTACTAAGGGCTCTATTCAGTCTGTATGGCAGAAGCATTACAGATTCCTCAATGGAAATGTGAAGGTATCTTCTATTTCAGGGACATATACAGCGTTAGCCATGAATGCATGTCTCTGCTCCGGCGGGAACATTGTCTTTACATTTCAAGCACGCTCTGAAGCTGATCTTCCGCAATAAGGTTTGAAAATTGCCCTTAGCTGTGACCTTTTGATGTGAAATCTCACTCTTTTCACCACCCTTTAACTTGGTACTTTTCTCTACATCTGAGTGATTTCCCATCACATTCCTTAATCTCAAATAATTGACAAGTAAACAAACATGTCCTGACAAAAATCTGTGTAGAAGACAAAGTAAATCAGCGCCCATTCCTGAAAGATAGAACACTGGCCAACTGGAACACTTCTACTTCCTCATTCCCAATGTCTCTAATTGGTTGCTGGTGTTTGACACGGAGGTGACAGGTGTTTGTATTTCTCTTCCTGAACCCCACCCAAGGTTTATCTAGGTTTTCACACCCTGGCTACATCCACCAACCCACCACCCCAGCCCAGCTCTAGTCCTTCAGCAGAGGCAAGGCGTTGCATGTGTGACTCACATCTCACCACTATCTCCGTGTGTGTGTGTATGTTGTGTGCATGTGTGCATTTGTGTGTATGATGTGTGCATGTGTGCATGTGTGTGTATACACCAACTGAAACTGACTGAATCCCACAATTCTAAAGCATTTTTTGGCCAAAACAGAAAGAGGTGTTCCCTTTGCTGATCTCCGTTGCATGCCTTGCCTGCATTCAGTGTTTTCAACGTTTCAAAGTTTATTCCCCACGTGCACAGGATACAACAGGTGTAAAACACTACGTTTAAATTATTCCGTGAGAGCTCTTTCCCTGCATTGCAGTGTGCAGTTGATGTAATGTAATTTGCTGTAAACATTGAAGAAGCCATGAGAACGTACAGTTACAATACATCACATACCAGTCAGATTAATGATAAAACTCCCCTAGCAATAGAAATCTGATGATCAGACAGTCAGTCCCAGTTACTGTGTAGTATTGTACTGAGTGGACTGATCAGACAGTCAGTCCCAGTTACTGTGTAGTATTGTACTGAGTGGACTGATCAGACAGTCAGTCCCAGTTACAGTGTAGTATTGTACTGAGTGGACTGATCAGACAGTCAGTCCCAGTTACAGTGTAGTATTGTACTGAGTGGGCTGATCAGACAGTCAGTCCCAGTTACAGTGTAGTATTGTACTGAGTGGACTGATCAGACAGTCTGTCCCAGTTACAGTGTAGTATTGTACTGAGTGGGCTGATCAGACAGTCAGTCCCAGTTACTGTGTAGTATTGTACTGAGTGGACTGATCAGACAGTCAGTCCCAGTTACAGTGTAGTATTGTACTGAGTGGGCTGATCAGACAGTCTGTCCCAGTTACAGTGTAGTATTGTACTGAGTGGGCTGATCAGACAGTCTGTCCCAGTTACAGTGTAGTATTGTACTGAGTGGACTGATCAGACAGTCAGTCCCAGTTACAGTGTAGTATTGTACTGAGTGGACTGATCAGACAGTCAGTCCCTGTTACTGTGTAGTATTGTACTGAGTGGACTGATCAGACAGTCAGTCCCAGTTACAGTGTAGTATTGTACTGAGTGGACTGATCAGACAGTCAGTCCCAGTTACAGTGTAGTATTGTACTGAGTGGACTGATCAGACAGTCAGTCCCAGTTACAGTGTAGTATTGTACTGAGTGGACTGATCAGACAGTCAGTCCCAGTTACAGTGTAGTATTGTACTGAGTGGGCTGATCAGACAGTCAGTCCCAGTTACAGTGTAGTATTGTACTGAGTGGACTGATCAGACAGTCAGTCCCTGTTACTGTGTAGTATTGTACTGAGTGGACTGATCAGACAGTCAGTCCCTGTTACTGTGTAGTATTACATACATCTTTGTGGATGAAGCTGGATTCAACCTGGCAAAAACACGCCGCTGGGGAAGAAATGTGATTGGACAGAGAGCAACCGTGAATGTCCCAGGCCAGAGAGGAGCTGACATCACAATGTGTGCAGCACTGTCCAACGACGGTTTGCTGTTACACAAACCACTCATTGGCCACTACAATACAGAGAGGCTCATTTCTTTTCTTGATGACCTGCATAATCGATTTGTGCCAGCGGAGGAGAGAGGGCAAGAAACTCCCCTACCTTCGTTGTTGTGTGGGATAATGTGGCATTCCACCAGTCTGCTGCAGTCACATTTTCTCCGCTGTTTATCCAGGAAGAACATTGCTTGTGATGTAGATGAGGTGCTGTGGTCAGATCAAAATAGGAAGCAGGATGCAACCTAATGTCTTTGTTCTTACATTTTGCATGTGTTTTTGTTTTTTTGTGTTTAGAGTTTTGAAAGAATGAGCCACTTTCATTTTTTAGTTTTGTACAGAACACCCTTTATCTTACTGAATGTTTTTCCTGGTTTTCTCCTGTTGGGTATGGAAAGTGTTACATACAAAACACAAGTGTTCAAAAATACTGCATTTTGGAAATAAATGACAACGTTTTTGTTACCGTATTGCATTTTTGTGTGTTTATTTATGTATATTTGAGTAGGTATACATTACTGTAACATGCTTTTACAACCAACTACAGTGTAACACTGAAAATGCATAAAGCATAAACCTACTGATGGTATATTCATAGTAGTGTTTTGTGTTGAGCACATCAGTGTGTTGGTTGGTAGACAGATCTATTCACATGACGCGTGTGTGTCATTTTGATGCAAATAATACATTTAGGAAAGAGAGAACAGTTTTTGCTAGAGATTTGTAGAGTTTTGTGATTTTGTGTTTAGATTTTTGAGAGAACAGCTTTTGCTAGAGATTTGTGGTTTTGTGTTTAGATTTTTGGGAAAATGGCCCAAAGATTCAGCAAACATGTATAAACAATTGTGGGAAAACTGTGCTATATGCAAAGATATAGATAACATGAAGTATATAGTAGATAACATGAAGTATATTGAAGCAAATTGCTGCATTTCTGATTCATTCTTCTTACATATACTTTAGTACAGTCAAAGTGAAAAGGTGTTATTCTATAATGAAATAGTGATTTATGAGAAATCATTCACACTTCAAAGAGAAGTTCATAATGTATGTAATGGTCCCTGTTAGTGTCTCTTAGGTCAGTGTGTTATGAGTGACAATGTATGCTTTCTGAGAACTGTTGCCAGTGTTATGGTCGACCGAGCTAATTTTGAGACATGTATTAAGTGTTTTGGTGGTTTGAGTGAGTTTTCGAAGTGAGATTACCTGTTTGGCTAAGATGCATGTTGATAATGCAGACTGAAGAGTTTTGAAAAAGTGGCTTCAGTATTGACCGATGCTTGTAAGCAATTGAAAAAAACTTAAACTGGCCAGCAATTACTCATATTTTAGCTGTAATTTACAACTCAGCTCATATGAAGTGGAAATGTAAAAACATGCTTTTTTATAGGATAAACTGCATAGAAAATGTCTTGTAATGCATCATACAGCGCAGTGTGGAAACAATTATTTTGTGGCAAGCCCAGCTTTGTTGGCAGATCCCTACCTGTGCTGTGTGTGTGTGTGTGTGTGTGTGTGTGTGTGTGTGTGTGTGTGTGTGTGTGTGTGTGTGTGTGTGTGTGTGTGTGTGTGTGTGTGTGTGTGTGTGTGTGTGTGTGTGTGTGTGTGTGTGTGTGTGTGTGTGTGTGTGTGTGTGTGTGTGTGTGGATACACTTCAGCACAGGGGGAATAATTGCCTATGAAACATCACTAAGTTCCTTTTGACAAGTGTGCTGCGCTTCAGCCAAACATCATCTGGACCTAGAGAATCCAAGCACTGCCAGACACATGTATTATGAGTCTCAACTCTCTGCAGCTGAAGGCCTGCCAGGCTGAGTGAGAAAAAACACAGTCAGAACACTATTACAGCTCAACAAAGTAAGTCTGCTACTTCATGTGTGAACGGACTCAAACCCTGGGCCCCTAGGAGGACGGACTGGACTCAAACCCTGGGCCCCTAGGCGGACGAACTGGACTCAAACCCTGGGCCCCTAGGCGGACGGACTGGACTTAAACCCGGGGACCCTAGGCGGACGGACTGGACTCAAACCCTGGGCCCCTAGGCGGACGGACTGGACTCAAACCCGGGGAACCTGGGCGGACAGATTGGACTCAAACCCGGGTAATATCTGTGACTATGTTAGCCTGTTAGCCTAAAGCCTAGACATTAATTCTCATCATGTTGCTCATCACATGTGTGGGTCACCAACCACCTCTGTAACACATGACTATTAACCAACTAAAGACAATATTTGTTTACCTTTTAACCTAAATGTAACCTTTATTTTATAATGTAATAATGCAGACATAGTTACAATAACACGTATTGATCCTATATAGCCAATAATATGGACCCACTCCATGTGGACTGAGTACAAAACACCACAACCGGTTAAGAGCTTCAGTAAGTTGTGTGTTGTGGTGTGCATGTGCTTGTGCAGTGTAGACAGTGCTCAACACAAAAATGTCAGAGAAAAGGAGTCTGGGACAGTAGGTTGGTGGGGATCATACAAACACAAATAAAAGTTGTTCCCAAAATACAAGCACAGGATTATAGTCGCCCCAGAGAGGCAGTAAAGCTCATGAAATAAAGTTGACTAACACATAAAGACATAATAAGTATTCCTTTCAGCCATTAACAGGACGGGGTAACTTAACGAGGGGATGCCATGGCCACATACACACACTAAACCAGATTCTGACACACCAATGGCCATCATGGATATTTATCTGAAGGGAGAGATATACAGTACAGTACCAGTCAAAGGTTTGGACACAGCTACTCATTATTTTTACTATTTTCTACATTGTAGAATAATAGTGAAGACATCAAAACTATGAAATAACACATATGGAGTCATGTATTAACCCAAAAAGCGTTAAACAAATTCTTCAAAGTAGGCACCCTTTGCCTTGATGACAGCATTGCACACTCTTGGCATTCTCTCAACCAGCTTCACCTGGAATGCTTTTCCAACAGTCTTGAAAATCCCACTAATGCTGAGCACTTGTTGGCTGCTTTTCCTTCACTCTATGGTCCAACTCATCCCAAACCATCTCAATTGGGTAGAGGTCGGGTGACTGTGGAGGCCAGGTCATCTGATGCAGCACTTGATCACTCTCCTTCTTGGTCAAATAGCCCTTCCAAAGCCGTTAGGTGTGTTGGGTCATTGTCCTGTTGAAAAACAAATGAAAGTCCCACTAAGTGCAAACCAGATGGGATGGCCTATTGCTGCAGAATGCTGTGGTAGCCATGCTGGTTAAGTGTGCTTTGAAATTCTAAATAAATCACAGACAGTGTCACCAGCAAAGCAGCCCCACACCATCATACCTCCTCCTCCTATATTCACCTACTCTGCGTCTCACAAAGACACGGAGGTTGGAACCAAAAATGTTACTTTTGGACTCATGACACCAAAGTCAGATTTCCACCAGTCTGATGTCCATTGCTCGTGTTTCTTGGCCCAAGCAAGTCTCTTCTTCTTATTGGTGTCCTTCGGTAGTGGTTCTTTGCAGCAATTCGACCATGCAGGCCTGATTCACACAGTCTCCTCTCAACAGTTGATGTTGATATGTGCCTGTTACTTGAATTCAGTGAAGCATTTATTTGGGCTGTAATTTGAGGCTGGTAACTCTTATGAACTTATCCTCTGCAGCAGAGGTAACTCTGGGTCTTCCTTTCCAGTGGCAGTCCTCATGAGAGCCAGTTTCATCATAGTGCTTGATGGTTTTTGCGACTGCACTTGAAAAAAAGTTAAAGGTTCTTGACATTTTCCAGATTGAATGACCTTCATGTCTTAAAATAATGATTGACTGTCATTCCTCTTTGCTTATTTGAGCTGTTCTTGCCATAATATGGACTAGGTCTTTTACCAAATAGGGCTATCTTCTTTATACCACCCTCACCTTGTCACAACACAACTGATTCACCACAAATTAACTTTTAAAAATGCACACCTGTTAATTGAAATACATTCCTGGTGACTACCTCATGAAGCTGGTTCAGAGAATGCCAAGAGTATGTAAAGCTGTCATCAAGGCAAAGGGTGGCTACTTTGAAGAAT
Source organism: Salvelinus alpinus (assembly GCF_045679555.1). Classification (NCBI taxonomy): domain Eukaryota; kingdom Metazoa; phylum Chordata; class Actinopteri; order Salmoniformes; family Salmonidae; genus Salvelinus; species Salvelinus alpinus. The sequence continues at coordinate 23,357,028 of NC_092086.1, forward strand.
CTCAATATAAAATATATTTTGAACACTTTTTTGGTTACTACATTAATCCATGTGTCATTTCATAGTTTTGATGTCTTCACTATTATTCTACAATGTAGAAAATCGTAAAAATAAAGTAAAACCCTTGAATGAGTAGGTGTGTCCAAACTTTTGACTGGTACTGTACATCAGAGATGTATCATGACTACTATTTTAGAAAAACAATATAGAGATGTTTATTAGAGATGTATCATGATCTCTATCTGAAGGGAAAGACACTGTGGAGGTGTTTATTAGAGATGTATCATGATCTCTATCTGAAGGGAAAGACTGTAGAGATGTTCATTAGAGATGTATCATGATCTCTATCTGAAGGGAAAGACTGTAGAGATGTTCATTAGAGATGTATCATGATCTCTATCTGAAGGGAAAGACTGTAGAGATGTATCATGATCTCTATCTGAAGGGAAAGACACTGTGGAGATGTTTATTAGAGATGTATCATGATCTCTATCTGAAGGGAAAGACACTGTAGAGATGTTTATTAGAGATGTATCATGGATATATCCCATTGTCGTCAACAAGGCTAGGTGCCTTTAATCTCTAGGTGTGTGTGTGTGTTTGTGTGTGTGTGTGTGTGTGTGTGTGTGTGTGTGTGTGTGTGTGTGTGTGTGTGTGTGTGTGTGTGTGTGTGTGTGTGTGTGTGTGTGTGTGTGTGTGTGTGTGTGTGTGTGTGTGTGTGTGTGTGTGTGTGTGTGTGTGTGTGTGTATGCACGTGTATCGGAGAACTGTCCTTGATTTTAAAGCCTGAGACCAATCTGGTCCCAGTTAAACTATTCCAAGCATAGTGGTGTTAAAAGGTTTGACTAAACTAAAGGATACCTGAGGAGGCGTTCCAAGCGCCGTAATTCTCCGTAACCTAACGTAATGATGTTCAACTTCTGGTGTGATTGAAGAGTGGAATATATTGTATCATGTGCTGAAGGTTTCTATGTGGGTTATTTTAGTTTGTAAAAGTACAGTTCAGCTGCATTGATCAACTCAATAGAATTGATTATAATACATGTTGGAACTAATACACTACTCTGCCACTGAAGTAAGAAGCCTTAGTATTTAGTTGTCAGTAATATGACTGGAGAGTTGAGACGACACAAACGTCTAAGAGAATTGAGACATCTTAGCCATTTACACGGCACCGTTGTGTTTCCTAGCAAAGAGCGGTGGGGTAGCTACTGTAACTAGTTATGAAGAAGGGAATCATTAATGCCACACAGTTAGACAACTTATTTAGCTAGTTAGATAAAGTTGTAAACAATTAGTTGAACAGCATTCCTGCACAATTTTGCTAGTTAACAAAACGTTGTCACCTCACAAACATGTCTCTAGTCCAGTTTACATTTTGCTGATTGTGACTTATCCTCTTTTCAAGCATATCGGTCTGCATTGCAGTCCCACTCAGGAAGAAATTTGCTCGCAGACAGACAGCAAGCCAGACAGTAAGCTAAACAGCAAACTAGACGTTAAGCTAAACAGCAAGCTAGATGGCAAGCTAAACAGCAAGCAAACTAAAATAAAAACATAGCCAAGAGCAGTCCTGAAGTAAACTTTCATTTCATTGACTGTGCCATTAAAAGGCAGTTGGCGGTGTTGCAAGTTTGAGATAACATGACAAATTGAAGCTATGTAGCGGCTGAGGTAATAAGGGAGGCAGGAGAAATTAGCTACTAAGGTCTGCTCTCTGTTGGGTATAAGTGATTTTGATTGGTTGATGGGGTACGGGGGAGTTGTGGGTAGGGGTTGCAAAATAGTACATGCACCAAATGTCTGTGCATGACATGTTGTTGTGTTATGCTCACTGGCTCTGTGTCTGGGGCTCAGAAGTAATAAACCCTTCTTTTTCATGTGTATATTTGGTCTAATATGTCTCTGTTCACATCTGGCCTCAAAGTCTACTGTATTAGAACAGCATAATCCTCCCTGGCCCTGTGGCCTCAAAGTACAGAATTTGATTTGATTTGATTTGATTAGAACAGCAGAATCCTCCCTGGCCATGTGGCCTCAAAGTACAGAATGTGATTTGATTTGATTAGAACAGCAGACTCCTCCCTGGCCATGTGGCCTCAAAGTACAGAATGTGATTTGATTTGATTTGATTAGAACAGCAGAATCCTCCCTGGCCATGTGACCTCAAAGTACAGAATGTGATTTGATTTGATTAGAACAGCAGAATCCTCCCTGGCCATGTGGCCTCAAAGTACAGAATTTGATTTGATTTGATTAGAACAGCATAATCGTCCTTGGCCCTGTGGCCTCAAAGTACAGAATTTGATTTGATTTGATTTGATTAGAACAGCAGAATCCTCCCTGGCCATGTGGCCTCAAAGTACAGAATGTGATTTGATTTGATTAGAACAGCAGACTCCTCCCTGGCCATGTGGCCTCAAAGTACAGAATGTGATTTGATTTGATTTGATTAGAACAGCAGAATCCTCCCTGGCCATGTGGCCTCAAAGTACAGAATGTGATTTGATTTGATTAGAACAGCATAATCCTCCTTGGCCATATGGCCTCAAAGTACAGAATTTGATTTGATTTGATTAGAACAGCAGAATCCTCCCTGGCCATGTGGCCTCAAAGTACAGAATTTGATTTGATTTGATTAGAACAGCAGAATCCTCCCTGGCCCTGTGGCGTTGACATCAGGGCTGGGTCCTGACTGGGCAGAGTAAGTCATATATTCTCCCTCTTGGCAAGCCTGCAAGCAGTGACCGACCACCCTGTCTGGAGAGAGGGAAGTGGTAACACCCCTCTGGGTGAAAAAAACGTTGCACTGCTTTTAGAAGCTGGGTTCAAATAGTATATACTGTATATATTTTTTTCAAATACTTAAGATGCACTTGATTGAGCTTGTCTAGCACAATGGAACGAATGGAATAGTCACAAAAGATCAAACCCCACCTCTATGGCACTCCAGGCAGACTCACAGTGTAATGGAGACACAGGGCGTTAGGAACCAGGTGCAGTTGGAGAGTTTAATATAAATGAAAACGTAATGACACAAAAACAAGAGAAGAGTCTGGACATTAGAACATAAACAGAGACAATAACAGGAGGAGGGGGGATGGAGGAGGGGGATGGACAGACGGACATTAGAACATAAACAGAGACAATAACAGGAGGAGGTGGGATGGAGGAGGGGGGATGGACAGACGGACATTAGAACATAAACAGAGACAATAACAGGAGGAGGGGGGATGGACAGACGGACATTAGGAATGATGATCATTAATCCTTCTCTCTCTGGCCAATGCCACTCCTTCAGGCTTCAGACCACCTGTCTAATCAAAGGGTTTATACTACAAGATAGAGTTCCGCGTTCTCTTTGTCACCTACAAACACACACACACATACACATACACATACACAAACACACACACACACACACACACACACACACACACACACACACACACACACACACACACACACACACACACACACACACACACACACACACACACACACACACACACACACACACACACACACACACACACTTACAGTGCATTTGGAAAGTATTCAGACCCTTTCTCCACATTTTGTAACATTACAACCTTATTCTAAAACGTATTGAATATTTTTTTCCCTCATCAATCTACACACAACACCCCATAATGACAAAGCGAAAACAGCTTTTTAGAAATGTTTGTACATTTATAAAAAAACAAAAACAGAAATACCTTATTTACATAAGTATTCAGACCCTTTGCTATGAGACTTGAAATTGAGCTCAGGTGTATCCTATTTCCATTTATCATCCTTGAGATGTTTCTACAACTTGATTGGAGTCCACCTATGGTAAATTCAATTAATTGGACATGATTTGGAAAGGCACACACCTGTCTATGCAAGGTCCCACAGTTGACAGTGCATTTCAGAGCAAAAACCAAGTCATGAGGTTGAAATAATTGTCCGTTGAGCTTCGAGACAGGACTGTGCCGAGGCACAGATCTGGGGAAGGGTACCAACAAAATTCTGCAGCATTCAAGATCCCCAAGAACACAGTGGCCTCCATCATTCTTAAATGGAAGAAGTTTGGAACCACCAAGACTAGAGCTGGCCACTTGGACAAACTGAGCAATCAGGGGAGAAGAGCCTTGGTCAGGGAGGTGACCAAAAACCCGATGGTCACTCTGACAGAGCTCCAGAATTGCTCTGTGGAGATGGGGGTACCTTACAGAAGGACAACCATCTCCACAGCACTCCAACAATCAGGCCTTTATGGTAGAGTGGCCAGACGGAAGCCACTCCTCAGTAAAATACATACAGTTTGACAGCCCGCTTGGAGTTTAACAAAAGGCACCTAAAGGACTCTCAGGCCATGAGAAACAATCTTCTCTGGTCTGATGAAACCAAGACTGAACTATTTGGCCTGAATGCCAATGCAGCAAAGTACAGAGAGATCCTTGATGAAAATCTGCTCCAGAGCGTTTAGGACCTCAGACTGTGAAGGTTCACCTTCCAACAAGACAACGACCATAAGAACACAGCCAAGACAACGTAGGAGTGGCTTCGGGACAAGTCTCTGAATGTCCTTGAGTGGCCCAGCCAGAGCCTGAACTTGAACCCGATCGAACATCTCTGGAGAGACCTGAAAATAGCTGTGCAGCAACGCTCCCCTTCCAACCTGACAGAGCTTGAGAGGATCTGCAAAGAAGAATGGGAGAAACTCCCCAAATACAGGGTTTCTAGAAACCTGTTTTTGCTTGTCATTATGGGGTATTGTGTGGTGATTGATGAGAAAAAAAACTATAATGTAACAAAATGTGGAAAAAGTCAAGGGGTCTGAATACTTTCCAAATGCACTGTACACACATACACACACACCACCCTCACACCTCCCAACACATCCCTCTCCCACCATCCTCCATCCTTGTCCTGCTCCCTAATTGGTTTCCTCAGTGTTTTTGGCCGGTAGAGCTGGCACAGTGTGGTGACTAGGATGTCATTTTCAGAGTGTCTGGCTCAGTGGGGTGACTAGGATATCAGTGTCAGCGTGTCTGTGTGACACGTAATTGCAGCGGTTCCAAATTGCAATCCCCGCTGTGACAGTAAAAATATACGGACTTTGCCAAATACAGACAGATTATTCTGACATTCACAGTACTATTCATAATTTCTGCCTGACCAATCTCAGAAATAGTCTCAGAAATGCTAAGTTGTACTGGTTTTGCCAGTAATCATATCATGCATTGACAGGGATCCATGAATAGTTCTTACCCGCTAACTGACTCCTAGGTTGAATATTAACAAACATCATATTCAGTAATGTCTCAAGTTGAAATCTTTTCCATATTATGTCGTGACCTGTGCCACCAAATGTATGTAAAACATCTGTTTTTCCCAGGGATTGACTTCACATCTGCAAATGGTAGAACGTGACTGAGAGCCTTAGAGTGGAGATACAGTATGTAAGGAAGGGTGTTGGGTTGTGTGTGTGTGTGCGTGTGTGTGTGTGTGTGTGTGTGCGTGCGTGCGTGCGTGTGTGCGTGCGTGCGTGCGTGCGTGCGTGGGTGCGTGCGTGCGTGCGTGCGTGCGTGCGCGCGCGCGCGCGCGTGTGTGTGTGTGTATATATGCATGACCAGGCAGATCGCTCAAGAGTGACTTCGAAATTGGACATATGTCCACATCCTGAGGTCGTTGGGAAATGTCTTCAAAACCGGCCACTGGGGGGCAACAGTGAGCGCTATTACCATCACGGTTTTGCCAGGGCGTTATGGACGGGGGTGATGGATGGGCGTAATCTCATGACTCTGGATCAGAAGGTTGTGTGTTTGACCACAGTGGTGGACACTCATTTTTTATTTAGATTTTCTTACCCTATCCCAAACGTAATTCTTACCTTAACCATTCAGAATGAGTGTCTAAGCTTAATGTTTTAACCCTATACAAAACCTTAACCTTGGAGCTACTTCGAAATTTGACGTTTGGAGAAACGTGGATCAACGTCTAATTCTGCAGTGAGACTGTGAGAGCTTGTTGATATGACAGGTTTGAAGACCCTTTCCCACATACATAAGGACACTGGTGGCTGACGTGAGGGAAGCCACAGATGGGTGAGGTCATTATGACCTCGCCGCCGCCCCACCACCGCTGAGGTCTGGTCCTGACGTGTGAACGCAGGCTTCTCAAACTGTCGCCCAACTGACAGGACCAACCCCAGTATTTAGAGAGGCCTCGGTATCCCCCGTATACATTTCCAGCCACACCACACACACACACATGCGCGCTACCACACACACATATGCACACAAACATACCTAGGGACGGACACACACCCACACATACTTTGGGCAGCTGCCCAGTTGTTAGCCCAGCCAGCAATCAACCTCACCCATGATTAACACTAGGGATCGGATCCAGCAGAGATGTGGCTAAAGTACCCAGCAGCTTCATCGGTGCCTCATCGGTGTCATGTCACTTCCAGAGCAGTGTGAAGGAGGTCTTGCTTTCATAATACTCATGCATGGCTTAAACAGGGCGGAGGGAAGGGTGTGTGGTGGTGGTGTGCTTGTGTGTGTGTGTGTGTGTGTGTGTGTGTGTGTGTGTGTGTGTGTGTGTGTGTGTGTGTGTGTGTGTGTGTGTGTGTGTGTGTGTGTGTGTGTGTGTGTGTGTGTGTGTGTGTGTGTGTGTGTGTGTGTGTGTGTGTGTGTGTGTGTGTGGTAAAGAGTCTCTCAACCCTGTTGGAATCCATATCTCTCTTCGCTCCTCGTTTGGTTCCGAGCATTGCTGGATGCCAGTAGAATACGGTAAACGCACTACATTAACCTCTGGTTGATTAATATTTAGAAGTACCTCATATTAAGAAAAGAAAATGGTTGTATAGCAAAAATAATCTCATTTTTAAAACGAACCATATCATTGAGTGTATGTTCATTTATCTTTCTCTTGCCATTCGCCGAAACCTAAAAACATAACATTTGGATAGGAGTTACCGCACTGTGGGCTGTGGTCCTCGAGTCAATACAATGGTCTTAGCATACAGCTACATCAAACTTTGTCCCAAATGGCACCCTATTCCCTATATACTGTAGTGCACTACATTTGACCAGGACCCATAGGAGTAGTGCACTATATAGGTATTACGGTGCAATTTGGGACTCAACATAAATGTCCATAAGACAGACGTTGAGAATCAATATGTTAACCACACGTGATCTGTAGCAGCATTATGAAGATCACAAATAAATGATCTACTTAGTCGCTTTAAGGCACAATCCTGGGTTTGTGTTTCAGCTCAATGGTAGCCCTAATATCTGGTTTGGTATAAGTCTGAGAGACCGGGCTGGGGAAATGTTACCACTCTCAAATTAATATCAAGCTGCAGCTGCAAGGACTGGCAATACATGAAATCAACATGGAGGTTGAGAAAAATCTAGCAGTGACTCTGATTGGACCACAGATCGCCATCAGCTCTTTCTGATTGGTCTACAGAAGCAAACACTTTTAGTTTTCCTTGGCCGACCGTCCTATCCTCTAGAGGAGTCCTTGTGGAAAAAAGGGTCAGCGGAGTGAAGTGGCGCCGAAAAAACACAAAGTCAAATAAACCAAATGTTTTAAAAGCTTTCACACATATTTATTTTCACATAAATAAAGGCGCAGGTATTACTTCTTCATAATTAAGCCTGTTGACGGTGGGATTCAGAGCTCAGCCAACATAGAGTTCCCTTTTTTCATTTGTGTCAATGTAACATTCATGCTGAGCCCCAGAGAGTGCCCGGTTTGGGGAAGTGGGGCTTTCAAAAGCGATAAAAATCAACTAGTGCCTGCCCAAGGACGTGGCTGTGTATGTCAAGGACAGAGACATTAGCAAGTCAAGCATAAAACTGAAACACAGCCAGGCTATAGGAGGGGTTTCCACCGTGAAACTGAAACACAGCCAGGCTATAGGAGGGGTTTCCACCGTGAAACTGAAACATACCCAGGCTATAGGAGGGGTTTCCACCGTGAAACTGAAACATACCCAGGCTATTGGAGGGGTTTCCACCATGAAACTGAAACATAGCCAGGCTATAGGAGGGGTTTCCACCGTGAAACTGAAACATAGCCAGGCTATAGGAGGGGTTTCCACCGTGAAACTGAAACATACCCAGGCTATATGAGGTGTTTCCACCGTGAAACTGAAACATACCCAGGCTATAGGAGGGGTTTCCACCGTGAAACTGAAACATAGCCAGGCTATATGAGGGGTTTCCACCGTGAAACTGAAACATACCCAGGCTATAGGAGGGGTTTCCACCGTGAAACTGAAACATACCCAGGCTATAGGAGGGGTTTCCACCGTGAAACTGAAACATACCCAGGCTATAGGAGGGGTTTCCACCGTGAAATTGAAACATACCCAGGCTATAGGAGGGGAAATGAAATAGAAAAATAATGATTTTAATAACAGGTATGACTGGTTTTAAATTGTGTATAAGTAGTGTAGAGTTAATTATTAGGTAATATTATTATTTTAGTTTTTAATCATTAACAAACAGTTAAAATTTATCGGTTTTATTTGGTTCTTGTCAGACAGTTGTCTTTTAGATGGTTGCAAAATAACTCATAAAAGGGTCGTTCCTCCAATTCCGTGCCTTTTGAGAAGTGTAACTTGGTCAAAAGAAACGTTCACCTAATTGTAACATTGTGTCATAAAGAGCATTCTAACAAGTTTGTCCATCTCAATAGTTTTTTTCTTTACTATAGTAAGTGCCTATTAAGTGCCGAATAAAGTAACAGGGTTGATCGTAACAGGGTTGATGATTTCTTCTTAAATCAGCCATAAATCCCATTGTGACAGGGGGAATGGAAGCTTGTTGTGTGCAACAGGGTGTGGCAATTGAATGCAAGCTTTACAAAAAAAAAATATTGTAAAAAAAAATCTAGTTTGTCTATTTATGGGTACCAGGATTGACGTGTTATGCTCGACCCACTAAGTTTTCCACTACAGAACACCAGAGAATGGCCAAAAAGAGTAGAACCAGCGCACCTGCTTTTACTCTATGAGACTATTAGATGAGCAATGTTTGTTTTGAAAAAGATATAGAGTTCAGTTCACATCACAGGGTTGACCAAAAAATGAGGAACAGACGTAAACAAATCACTAATTGTCTACCGTAAAACATACCAGGTAGAAGACTACAGTAAAGCTATTTTAAGGGTGTAGGGACAAGTACATGAAGATAAACCAAAATGCAGATAAAACCATGATAAAGCAGCTGATTGAATCCAGTCTGAAGAGTTCTTCAGTTCCTTACTAGATCTTGTCTGCGCTGAAATAGTCCCATTCCTATGCATGTGTTTATTAATAACCAGGGAAAGCTATGTTTTGAAAAGCTTAGTAGTGAATAGCTTTTTTGGCCATTTGAAACCTTCACAAATGTTAAATGCTACACAACGCAGATCGCTCATGAAGCTTTGAAATTAGCTTACCAGACTGTTGCCTTTCCAACATAGAAATATAATTACTAGAAGGAACTAAGACCTCAGACAATGGCAATTTGACTGGAACACTCATGGGGAGCCAACACCCAATATTCCACCAGTCCATCCATCTCAGAATACTGACTTGAATGAACATTTCTATTTGTATTTCAAACACCCTACAGATCATACCAAAGACTGCCTCTATTATCTGCATTCAGAAACTCTTTCTGTTGTGAAGAGAGTTAGTTCTCTAGTGTATGGAGGCTCTGACACAGTGACAACATCCGTGAAATCAATAATACTGACAAATCTTACTTTTCAAACACTACGGTGAGTTCACCAAGGCACACTGAAGAATCTTACCTTCCAAAGATGACATACAGTAGCTACACTATCTGATATCTTCTGCGATAAGAACTTCATTGACCAGTCTTAGATTCCCATACTCCCTTAGAGAGACTACAGGAAGAGCAGAAGGCAGCCATAACCCCAACAGCTCAAATTCTATCTATTTTTCCAAATGCTGTTGCTCTTCCCACCTCCATTAGGCTCCATTAGCCTATTTGAGATACACTGTACACTTCAGTGTGTTTTCTCTGATTACATTACCCTGCGTCCTCTGCCGTGATCATTTCACTGGTGAGTAATATTCTGAGGAGCTGTTTTACTTCCTGTTTGGTGACCCAAGAGACCAAGACCTGGGTTACTTCCTGACCCCATGACCTCCATGACCCCTCCAGTACCCCTCCACCCTGCCTCATTAAAACTCTCAGGGGGGGCACCATCTGTACTTCTTTCCACTGAACATTTCACAGAAAATATGTTCAATTATATTATCACTGTACTTGAATAAACCTGAAAACTGAAAATACATTTTTAACATTTCAATATATCGCTATAGGAAAACAAAGATGTTTTTTGTTTGTATTTGCTGAAACACAGAATTGGTGAAAATCTGTTTCAAATGCATTTCATCATGTATACAATAGATATTACCAACAAACTTTGAATGTATAAATTCCCTGGGCCTGGCTGTGAACACCGGTTATTAAAGAGACACTGATCTTACTGATCACTTCACTCAGTTAAGGTGCACTGAAGCCAGGCTGATCCACTTCACATGCAGGTCACGGGAGTAGCTGGGTGCAGCTAGGTGTAGCTAGGTTCTGGGTAACTCTATAGGTTTAATTACAGGACCTTAGCAGCAGGATAAGAGGGTCACAGCTTCTTGATAACCCGGTGGTGAGTCAGAGCTGTTTGTCTCTAACCCGGCCGTCGGAGCGTTCACTGTGAGAACTGGGACAAATAGTTGTTGTCTTTGTGTCAATATTATCCACCTCCCACACTTGTGCATGCACATACGCACACACATACACGGATAGACACACACACACACGCACACAGATATACACACACATACACACACACATACAAACCGTAGACGACTACCCTCCTCGGCCCTGGCCACATAACTGAGTCACCAAGCAAAGTCTACTCCTGTTGAGATACAGTGGGTTCACAGGGTAGGATGAAACAGTGGTTAGCACTAAGCTTGAAAACATCCCCAGCTACTTTATTTGAGGCTGTGTGTGATCGTCAATCCCATAACCTGACATTATCTTAGTCTACTATGACATACTGTAGCTGTGTGTCCTAAAGCAAAAATATACAGTAATAATACATTATCTAAAGAAATTGATTTAGAAAGGGGCACAAGACAGGGATATCCCCTCTCCCCCCTCCGGTTTGCACTAGCAATTTAACCAATTGCAGAAATAATTAGACAGGACCCAAACGTAACAGGTTGGTAAACATTAAACTATATACCTGACCAATATTAAAACGCAATGCCCCCTTTGCAAAAATATTTTGTGAATACTCAAAAATCTCAGTATATAAAACGAATGTGAAAAAAAACAAAATAATGGAAATCGGAATTTTTTTACAAATAACTCAAGATCTACAACAATCATTTAAGTGGACCACAAAAATATATGAAATACTTAGGATGCTTAATAAGTGACAACAAACAAAAAATATTTTAAGATAACTTTATTCCATTACTCAACAATATGAAAGCAGATCGAATTAAATGTAATAATCTTCCCATAAATCTTACAGGGAGAATATACCTCTTTAGAATGGCATGGCTGCCACCGTTTAAAAAAAATGTGGGTAATACCAATTGCCCCACCTAAGACATTCTTTTAAAAAAGTATACTCGATCATAACAGTCATAGAATAAAAAGGAAGGTTTTACATCTTCCTAAGTCTGCTGATGGTTTTAACGTTCCAGACATGGAATTGTATTGCTCTCCAAGGCTTTTACTTGCGACATATAGTTAAATGCACTAAAGAGAAACAATGGGTACATATTGATGATGCGCGTGCTCATCCCCAGAAACTTTTTACATTCATTTTTTGAAAGTATAAAGCTAAGAACATTAACAACTTCATAGTTAAGAACAATATAACAATATTGGGGGAAATTAAACGTTTTCTACAAGAACCTATATCGCTTCATAAAAAACACAACCTCATGTAACAATCCTTGGATAGCTTTTCAGAATTCACCGATAAATTGGTCCATATGGAAAACTAAAGGCATAGAAACCGTAAATGTCTTGGTAACAGGAAATAAATGTATTTCCATGACAGAATTAAAAAGTCATTTTGGACTGACCAATGTAGATAGTTTCAAATACATGCAACTTAAAAGTTGCATATCACGAAATGTCGATGTGAAATCAGAGCAACCGTGAGGGACTCTGTTTTGTATCAGAAAAGGATGTTGATAGGTAAAATATGCAAAACCTTGCAGAGAGCATATCCAACTGACAATATCTTAGAAACAAATATCAACTATTGGACCAATAACTGATGTTGGCACAAAATGTAGGGAAAGCAAAATTGGAGCATAAATAACAAAATTACACTTAATTAAAATGTACGCTTATCCAGTATAAGTTATATAGAATTTATTATACAAGAGACAAAATTCACAAATTCTACATCACAACAACAGAGTCATGTCTTAAGTGTAAAACTAATAATGACTCAATAATCCATGCTTTCTGGGAATACAATAAAGTCCTAAAGTTGTTGGCAGAGCTAGAAAGTTGGCTGTCAGAAGTACAGTATTACAATGTAAACGTACTTTTAATACATATGTCAGCATATTTCAAGACATGGCATATGGGGCTGTAGTGAGATACCCGATGGGTTGGACGATTCTCATCAGTCATCTTTAAAAAATGGAGAACTTGGAAATTAATCAATCAGCCATTATTAACGAAAATCAAATGATGTATTATTTAAAACCCCCTACAGTTGATTTACGCACTGGTGTTAAGTTACATAACAGAAAATACCATCAGAATCTGTCAGTTTAAACTAGAGATATCACTCAGTTAAGGTGCACTGAAGCCAGGCTGATGGCACTTCACATGCAGGTGACGGGAGTAGCTGGGTGCAGCTAGGTGTAGCTAAGTTCTGGATAACTCTATAGGTTTAATTACAGGACCTAAGCAGCAGGATAAGAGGGTCACAGCTTCTTGATAACCCGGTGGTGAGTCAGAGCTGTTTGTCTCACCCGGCCGTCGGAGCGTTCACTTTGAGAACCGGGACAAATAGTTGTCTTTGTGTCAATATTATCCACCTCCCACACTTGTGCATACCCATGTGCATGCGCATGCACACACACACACACACACACACACACACACACACACACACACACACACACACACACACACACACACACACACACACACACACACACACACACACACACACACACACACACACACACACACACACACACACACACACACACACAGATAGACACACACATACACATACACACCCACACACACACAAGCAGTAGACAACTACCCTCCTCAGCCCTGGCCACATAACTGAGTCACCAAGCAAAGTCTACTCCTGTTGAGATACAGTGGGTACACAGGTTAGGATGAAACAGTGGTTAACTCTAAGCATGAAAACATCCCCAGCTACTTTACTTGAGGCTGTGTGTGATCAATTTTACATAACAAAACATACCATCAAAATCTGTCAGTTTATACTGGAGAAATCTGTTTCATTGCATTGGAATGCGTCTCAATCCACCGCATCCTCCAGTGTCACACCTCCGCATCTGCGGTGAAAGGTGGCAGAGCTAGAATGGTGTTTGTCAGACCATGAGACATCATGAAAATCGGTCTTCTCATGTAAATGTCTGTTGTGTCCGGTTTGACCTACAAACTATTATGACCACTCTATGAAAAGGGGAGACTCTCACGAACACGATGGTGTTCTCTGTTCTGCTTTAAGTCTCACGGGACTCATCTGAAGGTAACCGGTACCGGTTAAATTAAAGGGAATGGAAAGAGGATGGTAGTTTCATGCCTACCAAAAAAAAGGGTTAAATATGTGTAAATAAATATTACACTATTTCAATTTTTTTTCAAATATCTCCTAGATTTAGAACAGACACTTCAAAACCTTATCTCTTATGAATTTTTTTGGTCTGTCCTATTTTCCGTTTCTGAATGTGTTTTTCAATGTGTTTCTATAGGCCAAAATCAATATTTGATCAAATAATTTAAAAAAATATATTTTTGATTCCAAAAGGTGTCCTAAAATTCTAAATCAAATAGCTAAATGATCCATAGTATGACCATCTTATAATAATTCCATATGTCAGTTTAGCAACCCCCCCCAACATCTTAGACTTTAAAGAAAACATTGAAAGTGGTTTCAAGCCATGTGGTGGAGGGTGATGCAGGCGCTGGAGATGGGTGTGTGTGGCTCAGTTGGTAGAGCATGGCGCTTGCAACGCCAGGGTTGTGGGTTCATTCCCCACGGGGGGACCAGGATGAATATGTATGAACTTTCCAATTTGTAAGTCGCTCTGGATAAGAGCGTCTGCTAAATGACTTAAAATGTAAAAAATGTAAATGTTAGTGGATCTAGGCATGGGTGATGTAGTTCATGTTAGTATGATGTTGTCGTTTGCATGTGTATGTTTTGTATTTTTTTTCAAATAAAATCTTTCAAAAATAAATAAATAAATAAGAGATAGCTGTGCGAAGAAAGGAATTGTATGTAACCCAACACAAAATCATTATAATAAAGCACAGCGGCACACATTCCTCCAGTCATTGTGACTGTTTGGAGGTAGCTAGTCAGGTATATGGTGGCCCAGACAGACCCGCAGACAGACAGACAAACACAGACAGACAGGAAAACACACAGACAGACAGACCCGTAGACAGACAGACAGAGAACAAAGACTCCTCCATGGCAGATCTTATAAACAACTACACTCATCTTTCTTTCCTCCCACCGTGCAGTCATAACGCTGCCTGGATCAAATATTGAACCTCAGGAAATCGAGGAGGACAATTTCCTCAGAGTGTAACGTTAGAACGCAGAAGGCCGGGCTCCCGGAATCTCGGGGCCACCACCGCTGTGCTGTCCAGTTAGAGACTGCCTCCCCGCAGTGCCCACACTGACATCGAACTGAAAAACGGGAGAACACCAAGAGGAGGAGGAGAAAGAGTAGGAGGATGACAGGAGGAGGAAGGAGAGGAAGGAGACACAGAGCTCCTTAGAGCACACTATTGTTCTTGGCACATTTCAACTGAACGTCTCTCTTTCTCGCTACCGGCTCCAGTTCCCGCTGCCTCAGCCACTTTGCGAAGTGATTGTGAGGCATGGACAGAAAGAGGAGGGGGGAAGATGAAGGGAAGAGAGGGAGGAGGGAAGCAACCCCTGTTGTGTGCCATTATTTACATCTCTGATCAAAATAAGTGCTGTGTACGTACAGTATCAATGACCATCTCCATTTCCCAATGGTTATGTTTTTCAGCAATCCTTCCAGCAAGCCTGTTTTCAATTGGAAGTGTCTTGACCCTGTCCAAGTAGAATCATGTAAAATAGAAGTATTTGTGCTCTCTGTAGAACAGAAGAAGCTCTTCCAACAGCTGTTCATAACAGTGTTGTAGGAATACCTAGAGAGTACAAAATGGCCCACATTCTAACACATGAAAACGTATATCCATACACTCTCAATCTTTACACAAGTTGTTTCATAACCTCATCGCTTTTTTCTTGTTATTTCAAAGATATTCAGACATTGTCTCATTTCATTGTCCCCCCCATTCTGCCCCTGAATGGAATGTATAAAACTTGGCACTCACAGCACGGTCATTTGACACTGTCTTAAAGGCCTTGAAGTGTGCCATTGTTCATTTCACCTCCTCATCCTCCCTAATTATACTAATACCATTGTCGCAGTCCAATGCTAAAATTCCCAGTGGTGATGCCTGAAAGAGTTCAATCTGATCGGCCACACCAGATTAATAACATTTTCTGCAACACTTTATAATAACTTTAGAACATTTAAAAAATAAGCATAATAAATAAGCATAATAAATAAACGTAATAAATAAGCATAATAAATAAATATAATAAATAAGCATAATAAATAATCATAATTAATAAGAATAATAAATAAGCATAATAAATAAACATAATGAATAAACATAATAAATAAGCATAATAAATAATCATAATAAATATGCATAATAAGTAAGCATAATAAATAAGCATAATAAATAAACATAATAAATAAGCATAATAAATAAACATAATAAATAAGCATACTAAATAATCATAATAAATATGCATAATAAGTAAGCATAATAAATAAGCATAATAAATAAACATAATAAATAAGCATAATAAATAAACATAATAAATAAGCATAATAAATAAACATAATAAATAAGCATAATGAAACAGCATAATAAATAAGCATAATTGTCACGACTTCCGCCGAAGTCAGTCCCTCTCCTTGTTCGGGCGGCGTCACCAGCTTTCTAGCCACCGCCGATCCACTTTTCATTTTCCATTTGCTCTGTCTTTGTCTTATCACACCTGGCTTCACTTAATCAATGACTTGTTTAATATTAACCCCCTGTTCTACATGTTGTATTTGTGAGTGATTGTTTGTTGTATTGTGGTCCGTATTGTGTGGCCGTGTATATTACGTTTGAATTTTTGAGTAAAGTATTTTACTACTCATATCTGCTGACCTGCGCCTGACTCATCTCACCAGCTACACACAGACGCCTTTACAATAATAAATAAGCATAATAAACAAACATAATAAATAAGCATAATAAACAAACATAATAAATAAGCATAATAAATAAGCATAATAAATAAGCATATCATCATTTTCAAAAACATTTTTAAGGATGTTGTGCTTTACAATTCATAAGCATTAAGAACATTTATGATCTCTTATAAAGGATTTATAAACATGGAATAATAATTATAATATTAATATAAGTTGAAAATCAAGTCTTACCCAACTTTCTGTTAACAGCAACAGGTTTCATTGTTACCGACACACCTGCAGTGCAGTATTACATTGAAATTGTCACTCTCTTTAACAGTGGAGAGGAAATTTGTATCCAGAACTAAACCTAGACCAGTAGAGAGGAAGTGAGTATCTACATTAGAACTAAACCTAGACCAGTAGAGAGGAAGTGAGTATCTACATTAGAACTAAACCTAGACCAGTAGAGAGGAAGTGAGTATCTACATTAGAACTAAACCTAGACCAGTAGAGAGGAAGTGAGTATCTACATTAGAACTAAACCTAGACCAGTAGAGAGGAAGTGAGTATCTACATTAGAACTAAACCTAGACCAGTAGAGAGGAAGTGAGTATCTACATTACAACTAAACCTAGACCAGTAGAGAGGAAGTGAGTATCTACATTAGAACTAAACCTAGACCAGTAGAGAGGAAGTGAGTATCTACATTAGAACTAAACCTAGACCAGTAGAGAGGAAGTGAGTATCTACATTAGAACTAAACCTAGACCAGTAGAGAGGAAGTGAGTATCTACATTAGAACTAAACCTAGACCAGTAGAGAGGAAGTGAGTATCTACATTAGAACTAAACCTAGACCAGTAGAGAGGAAGTGAGTATCTACATTAGAACTAAACCTAGACCAGTAGAGAGGAAGTGAGTATCTACATTAGAACTAAACCTAGACCAGTAGAGAGGAAGTGAGTATCTACATTAGAACTAAACCTAGACCAGTAGAGAGGAAGTGAGTATCTACATTAGAACTAAACCTAGACCAGTAGAGAGGAAGTGAGTATCTACATTAGAACTAAACCTAGACCAGTAGAGAGGAAGTGAGTATCTACATTAGAACTAAACCTAGACCAGTAGAGAGGAAGTGAGTATCTACATTAGAACTAAACCTAGACCAGTAGAGAGGAAGTGAGTATCTACATTAGAACTAAACCTAGACCAGTAGAGAGGAAGTGAGTATCTACATTAGAACTAAACCTAGACCAGTAGAGAGGAAGTGAGTATCTACATTAGAACTAAACCTAGACCAGTAGAGAGGAAGTGAGTATCTACATTACAACTAAACCTAGACCAGTAGAGAGGAAGTGAGTATCTACATTAGAACTAAACCTAGACCAGTAGAGAGGAAGTGAGTATCTACATTAGAACTAAACCTAGACCAGTAGAGAGGAAGTGAGTATCTACATTAGAACTAAACCTAGACCAGTAGAGAGGAAGTGAGTATCTACATTAGAACTAAACCTAGACCAGTAGAGAGGAAGTGAGTATCTACATTACAACTAAACCTAGACCAGTAGAGAGGAAGTGAGTATCTACATTAGAACTAAACCTAGACCAGTAGAGAGGAAGTGAGTATCTACATTAGAACTAAACCTAGACCAGTAGAGAGGAAGTGAGTATCTACATTAGAACTAAACCTAGACCAGTAGAGAGGAAGTGAGTATCTACATTAGAACTAAACCTAGACCAGTAGAGAGGAAGTGAGTATCTACATTAGAACTAAACCTAGACCAGTAGAGAGGAAGTGAGTATCTACATTAGAACTAAACCTAGACCAGTAGAGAGGAAGTGAGTATCTACATTAGAACTAAACCTAGACCAGTAGAGAGGAAGTGAGTATCTACATTAGAACTAAACCTAGACCAGTAGAGAGGAAGTGAGTATCTACATTAGAACTAAACCTAGACCAGTAGAGAGGAAGTGAGTATCTACATTAGAACTAAACCTAGACCAGTAGAGAGGAAGTGAGTATCTACATTAGAACTAAACCTAGACCAGTAGAGAGGAAGTGAGTATCTACATTAGAACTAAACCTAGACCAGTAGAGAGGAAGTGAGTATCTACATTAGAACTAAACCTAGACCAGTAGAGAGGAAGTGAGTATCTACATTAGAACTAAACCTAGACCAGTAGAGAGGAAGTGAGTATCTACATTAGAACTAAACCTAGACCAGTAGAGAGGAAGTGAGTATCTACATTAGAACTAAACCTAGACCAGTAGAGAGGAAGTGAGTATCTACATTAGAACTAAACCTAGACCAGTAGAGAGGAAGTGAGTATCTACATTAGAACTAAACCTAGACCAGTAGAGAGGAAGTGAGTATCTACATTAGAACTAAACCTAGACCAGTAGAGAGGAAGTGAGTATCTACATTAGAACTAAACCTAGACCAGTAGAGAGGAAGTGAGTATCTACATTAGAACTAAACCTAGACCAGTAGAGAGGAAGTGAGTATCTACATTAGAACTAAACCTAGACCAGTAGAGAGGAAGTGAGTATCTACATTAGAACTAAACCTAGACCAGTAGAGAGGAAGTGAGTATCTACATTAGAACTAAACCTAGACCAGTAGAGAGGAAGTGAGTATCTACATTAGAACTAAACCTAGACCAGTAGAGAGGAAGTGAGTATCTACATTAGAACTAAACCTAGACCAGTAGAGAGGAAGTGAGTATCTACATTAGAACTAAACCTAGACCAGTAGAGAGGAAGTGAGTATCTACATTAGAACTAAACCTAGACCAGTAGAGAGGAAGTGAGTATCTACATTAGAACTAAACCTAGACCAGTAGAGAGGAAGTGAGTATCTACATTAGAACTAAACCTAGACCAGTAGAGAGGAAGTGAGTATCTACATTAGAACTAAACCTAGACCAGTAGAGAGGAAGTGAGTATCTACATTAGAACTAAACCTAGACCAGTAGAGAGGAAGTGAGTATCTACATTAGAACTAAACCTAGACCAGTAGAGAGGAAGTGAGTATCTACATTAGAACTAAACCTAGACCAGTAGAGAGGAAGTGAGTATCTACATTAGAACTAAACCTAGACCAGTAGAGAGGAAGTGAGTATCTACATTAGAACTAAACCTAGACCAGTAGAGAGGAAGTGAGTATCTACATTAGAACTAAACCTAGACCAGTAGAGAGGAAGTGAGTATCTACATTAGAACTAAACCTAGACCAGTAGAGAGGAAGTGAGTATCTACATTAGAACTAAACCTAGACCAGTAGAGAGGAAGTGAGTATCTACATTAGAACTAAACCTAGACCAGTAGAGAGGAAGTGAGTATCTACATTAGAACTAAACCTAGACCAGTAGAGAGGAAGTGAGTATCTACATTAGAACTAAACCTAGACCAGTAGAGAGGAAGTGAGTATCTACATTAGAACTAAACCTAGACAGTAGAGAGGAAGTGAGTATCTACATTAGAACTAAACCTAGACCAGTAGAGAGGAAGTGAGTATCTACATTAGAACTAAACCTAGACCAGTAGAGAGGAAGTGAGTATCTACATTAGAACTAAACCTAGACCAGTAGAGAGGAAGTGAGTATCTACATTAGAACTAAACCTAGACCAGTAGAGAGGAAGTGAGTATCTACATTAGAACTAAACCTAGACCAGTAGAGAGGAAGTGAGTATCTACATTAGAACTAAACCTAGACCAGTAGAGAGGAAGTGAGTATCTACATTAGAACTAAACCTAGACCAGTAGAGAGGAAGTGAGTATCTACATTAGAACTAAACCTAGACCAGTAGAGAGGAAGTGAGTATCTACATTAGAACTAAACCTAGACCAGTAGAGAGGAAGTGAGTATCTACATTAGAACTAAACCTAGACCAGTAGAGAGGAAGTGAGTATCTACATTAGAACTAAACCTAGACCAGTAGAGAGGAAGTGAGTATCTACATTAGAACTAAACCTAGACCAGTAGAGAGGAAGTGAGTATCTACATTAGAACTAAACCTAGACCAGTAGAGAGGAAGTGAGTATCTACATTAGAACTAAACCTAGACCAGTAGAGAGGAAGTGAGTATCTACATTAGAACTAAACCTAGACCAGTAGAGAGGAAGTGAGTATCTACATTAGAACTAAACCTAGACCAGTAGAGAGGAAGTGAGTATCTACATTAGAACTAAACCTAGACCAGTAGAGAGGAAGTGAGTATCTACATTAGAACTAAACCTAGACCAGTAGAGAGGAAGTGAGTATCTACATTAGAACTAAACCTAGACCAGTAGAGAGGAAGTGAGTATCTACATTAGAACTAAACCTAGACCAGTAGAGAGGAAGTGAGTATCTACATTACAACTAAACCTAGACCAGTAGAGAGGAAGTGAGTATCTACATTAGAACTAAACCTAGACCAGTAGAGAGGAAGTGAGTATCTACATTAGAACTAAACCTAGACCAGTAGAGAGGAAGTGAGTATCTACATTAGAACTAAACCTAGACCAGTAGAGAGGAAGTGAGTATCTACATTAGAACTAAACCTAGACCAGTAGAGAGGAAGTGAGTATCTACATTAGAACTAAACCTAGACCAGTAGAGAGGAAGTGAGTATCTACATTAGAACTAAACCTAGACCAGTAGAGAGGAAGTGAGTATCTACATTAGAACTAAACCTAGACCAGTAGAGAGGAAGTGAGTATCTACATTAGAACTAAACCTAGACCAGTAGAGAGGAAGTGAGTATCTACATTAGAACTAAACCTAGACCAGTAGAGAGGAAGTGAGTATCTACATTAGAACTAAACCTAGACCAGTAGAGAGGAAGTGAGTATCTACATTAGAACTAAACCTAGACCAGTAGAGAGGAAGTGAGTATCTACATTAGAACTAAACCTAGACCAGTAGAGAGGAAGTGAGTATCTACATTAGAACTAAACCTAGACCAGTAGAGAGGAAGTGAGTATCTACATTAGAACTAAACCTAGACCAGTAGAGAGGAAGTGAGTATCTACATTAGAACTAAACCTAGACCAGTAGAGAGGAAGTGAGTATCTACATTAGAACTAAACCTAGACCAGTAGAGAGGAAGTGAGTATCTACATTACAACTAAACCTAGACCAGTAGAGAGGAAGTGAGTATCTACATTAGAACTAAACCTAGACCAGTAGAGAGGAAGTGAGTATCTACATTAGAACTAAACCTAGACCAGTAGAGAGGAAGTGAGTATCTACATTAGAACTAAACCTAGACCAGTAGAGAGGAAGTGAGTATCTACATTAGAACTAAACCTAGACCAGTAGAGAGGAAGTGAGTATCTACATTAGAACTAAACCTAGACCAGTAGAGAGGAAGTGAGTATCTACATTAGAACTAAACCTAGACCAGTAGAGAGGAAGTGAGTATCTACATTAGAACTAAACCTAGACCAGTAGAGAGGAAGTGAGTATCTACATTAGAACTAAACCTAGACCAGTAGAGAGGAAGTGAGTATCTACATTAGAACTAAACCTAGACCAGTAGAGAGGAAGTGAGTATCTACATTAGAACTAAACCTAGACCAGTAGAGAGGAAGTGAGTATCTACATTAGAACTAAACCTAGACCAGTAGAGAGGAAGTGAGTATCTACATTAGAACTAAACCTAGACCAGTAGAGAGGAAGTGAGTATCTACATTACAACTAAACCTAGACCAGTAGAGAGGAAGTGAGTATCTACATTAGAACTAAACCTAGACCAGTAGAGAGGAAGTGAGTATCTACATTAGAACTAAACCTAGACCAGTAGAGAGGAAGTGAGTATCTACATTAGAACTAAACCTAGACCAGTAGAGAGGAAGTGAGTATCTACATTAGAACTAAACCTAGACCAGTAGAGAGGAAGTGAGTATCTACATTAGAACTAAACCTAGACCAGTAGAGAGGAAGTGAGTATCTACATTAGAACTAAACCTAGACCAGTAGAGAGGAAGTGAGTATCTACATTAGAACTAAACCTAGACCAGTAGAGAGGAAGTGAGTATCTACATTAGAACTAAACCTAGACCAGTAGAGAGGAAGTGAGTATCTACATTAGAACTAAACCTAGACCAGTAGAGAGGAAGTGAGTATCTACATTAGAACTAAACCTAGACCAGTAGAGAGGAAGTGAGTATCTACATTAGAACTAAACCTAGACCAGTAGAGAGGAAGTGAGTATCTACATTAGAACTAAACCTAGACCAGTAGAGAGGAAGTGAGTATCTACATTAGAACTAAACCTAGACCAGTAGAGAGGAAGTGAGTATCTACATTAGAACTAAACCTAGACCAGTAGAGAGGAAGTGAGTATCTACATTAGAACTAAACCTAGACCAGTAGAGAGGAAGTGAGTATCTACATTAGAACTAAACCTAGACCAGTAGAGAGGAAGTGAGTATCTACATTAGAACTAAACCTAGACCAGTAGAGAGGAAGTGAGTATCTACATTAGAACTAAACCTAGACCAGTAGAGAGGAAGTGAGTATCTACATTAGAACTAAACCTAGACCAGTAGAGAGGAAGTGAGTATCTACATTAGAACTAAACCTAGACCAGTAGAGAGGAAGTGAGTATCTACATTAGAACTAAACCTAGACCAGTAGAGAGGAAGTGAGTATCTACATTAGAACTAAACCTAGACCAGTAGAGAGGAAGTGAGTATCTACATTAGAACTAAACCTAGACCAGTAGAGAGGAAGTGAGTATCTACATTAGAACTAAACCTAGACCAGTAGAGAGGAAGTGAGTATCTACATTAGAACTAAACCTAGACCAGTAGAGAGGAAGTGAGTATCTACATTAGAACTAAACCTAGACCAGTAGAGAGGAAGTGAGTATCTACATTAGAACT
This sequence comes from Salvelinus alpinus, assembly GCF_045679555.1. Taxonomy (NCBI): domain Eukaryota; kingdom Metazoa; phylum Chordata; class Actinopteri; order Salmoniformes; family Salmonidae; genus Salvelinus; species Salvelinus alpinus. The sequence continues at coordinate 23,380,478 of NC_092086.1, forward strand.
AAACCTAGACCAGTAGAGAGGAAGTGAGTATCTACATTAGAACTAAACCTAGACCAGTAGAGAGGAAGTGAGTATCTACATTAGAACTAAACCTAGACCAGTAGAGAGGAAGTGAGTATCTACATTAGAACTAAACCTAGACCAGTAGAGAGGAAGTGAGTATCTACATTAGAACTAAACCTAGACCAGTAGAGAGGAAGTGAGTATCTACATTAGAACTAAACCTAGACCAGTAGAGAGGAAGTGAGTATCTACATTAGAACTAAACCTAGACCAGTAGAGAGGAAGTGAGTATCTACATTAGAACTAAACCTAGACCAGTAGAGAGGAAGTGAGTATCTACATTAGAACTAAACCTAGACCAGTAGAGAGGAAGTGAGTATCTACATTAGAACTAAACCTAGACCAGTAGAGAGGAAGTGAGTATCTACATTAGAACTAAACCTAGACCAGTAGAGAGGAAGTGAGTATCTACATTAGAACTAAACCTAGACCAGTAGAGAGGAAGTGAGTATCTACATTAGAACTAAACCTAGACCAGTAGAGAGGAAGTGAGTATCTACATTAGAACTAAACCTAGACCAGTAGAGAGGAAGTGAGTATCTACATTAGAACTAAACCTAGACCAGTAGAGAGGAAGTGAGTATCTACATTAGAACTAAACCTAGACCAGTAGAGAGGAAGTGAGTATCTACATTAGAACTAAACCTAGACCAGTAGAGAGGAAGTGAGTATCTACATTAGAACTAAACCTAGACCAGTAGAGAGGAAGTGAGTATCTACATTAGAACTAAACCTAGACCAGTAGAGAGGAAGTGAGTATCTACATTAGAACTAAACCTAGACCAGTAGAGAGGAAGTGAGTATCTACATTAGAACTAAACCTAGACCAGTAGAGAGGAAGTGAGTATCTACATTAGAACTAAACCTAGACCAGTAGAGAGGAAGTGAGTATCTACATTAGAACTAAACCTAGACCAGTAGAGAGGAAGTGAGTATCTACATTAGAACTAAACCTAGACCAGTAGAGAGGAAGTGAGTATCTACATTAGAACTAAACCTAGACCAGTAGAGAGGAAGTGAGTATCTACATTAGAACTAAACCTAGACCAGTAGAGAGGAAGTGAGTATCTACATTAGAACTAAACCTAGACCAGTAGAGAGGAAGTGAGTATCTACATTAGAACTAAACCTAGACCAGTAGAGAGGAAGTGAGTATCTACATTAGAACTAAACCTAGACCAGTAGAGAGGAAGTGAGTATCTACATTAGAACTAAACCTAGACCAGTAGAGAGGAAGTGAGTATCTACATTAGAACTAAACCTAGACCAGTAGAGAGGAAGTGAGTATCTACATTAGAACTAAACCTAGACCAGTAGAGAGGAAGTGAGTATCTACATTAGAACTAAACCTAGACCAGTAGAGAGGAAGTGAGTATCTACATTAGAACTAAACCTAGACCAGTAGAGAGGAAGTGAGTATCTACATTAGAACTAAACCTAGACCAGTAGAGAGGAAGTGAGTATCTACATTAGAACTAAACCTAGACCAGTAGAGAGGAAGTGAGTATCTACATTAGAACTAAACCTAGACCAGTAGAGAGGAAGTGAGTATCTACATTAGAACTAAACCTAGACCAGTAGAGAGGAAGTGAGTATCTACATTAGAACTAAACCTAGACCAGTAGAGAGGAAGTGAGTATCTACATTAGAACTAAACCTAGACCAGTAGAGAGGAAGTGAGTATCTACATTAGAACTAAACCTAGACCAGTAGAGAGGAAGTGAGTATCTATATTAGAACTAAACCTAGACCAGTAGAGAGGAAGTGAGTATCTACATTAGAACTAAACCTAGACCAGTAGAGAGGAAGTGAGTATCTACATTAGAACTAAACCTAGACCAGTAGAGAGGAAGTGAGTATCTACATTAGAACTAAACCTAGACCAGTAGAGAGGAAGTGAGTATCTACATTAGAACTAAACCTAGACCAGTAGAGAGGAAGTGAGTATCTACATTAGAACTAAACCTAGACCAGTAGAGAGGAAGTGAGTATCTACATTAGAACTAAACCTAGACCAGTAGAGAGGAAGTGAGTATCTACATTAGAACTAAACCTAGACCAGTAGAGAGGAAGTGAGTATCTACATTAGAACTAAACCTAGACCAGTAGAGAGGAAGTGAGTATCTACATTACAACTAAACCTAGACCAGTAGAGAGGAAGTGAGTAACTACATTAGAACTAAACCTAGACCAGTAGAGAGGAAGTGAGTATCTACATTAGAACTAAACCTAGACCAGTAGAGAGGAAGTGAGTATCTACATTAGAACTAAACCTAGACCAGTAGAGAGGAAGTGAGTATCTACATTAGAACTAAACCTAGACCAGTAGAGAGGAAGTGAGTATCTACATTAGAACTAAACCTAGACCAGTAGAGAGGAAGTGAGTATCTACATTAGAACTAAACCTAGACCAGTAGAGAGGAAGTGAGTATCTACATTAGAACTAAACCTAGACCAGTAGAGAGGAAGTGAGTATCTACATTAGAACTAAACCTAGACCAGTAGAGAGGAAGTGAGTATCTACATTAGAACTAAACCTAGACCAGTAGAGAGGAAGTGAGTATCTACATTAGAACTAAACCTAGACCAGTAGAGAGGAAGTGAGTATCTACATTAGAACTAAACCTAGACCAGTAGAGAGGAAGTGAGTATCTACATTAGAACTAAACCTAGACCAGTAGAGAGGAAGTGAGTATCTACATTAGAACTAAACCTAGACCAGTAGAGAGGAAGTGAGTATCTACATTAGAACTAAACCTAGACCAGTAGAGAGGAAGTGAGTATCTACATTAGAACTAAACCTAGACCAGTAGAGAGGAAGTGAGTATCTACATTAGAACTAAACCTAGACCAGTAGAGAGGAAGTGAGTATCTACATTAGAACTAAACCTAGACCAGTAGAGAGGAAGTGAGTATCTACATTAGAACTAAACCTAGACCAGTAGAGAGGAAGTGAGTATCTACATTAGAACTAAACCTAGACCAGTAGAGAGGAAGTGAGTATCTACATTAGAACTAAACCTAGACCAGTAGAGAGGAAGTGAGTATCTACATTAGAACTAAACCTAGACCAGTAGAGAGGAAGTGAGTATCTACATTAGAACTAAACCTAGACCAGTAGAGAGGAAGTGAGTATCTACATTAGAACTAAACCTAGACCAGTAGAGAGGAAGTGAGTATCTACATTAGAACTAAACCTAGACCAGTAGAGAGGAAGTGAGTATCTACATTAGAACTAAACCTAGACCAGTAGAGAGGAAGTGAGTATCTACATTAGAACTAAACCTAGACCAGTAGAGAGGAAGTGAGTATCTACATTAGAACTAAACCTAGACCAGTAGAGAGGAAGTGAGTATCTACATTACAACTAAACCTAGACCAGTAGAGAGGAAGTGAGTATCTACATTAGAACTAAACCTAGACCAGTAGAGAGGAAGTGAGTATCTACATTAGAACTAAACCTAGACCAGTAGAGAGGAAGTGAGTATCTACATTAGAACTAAACCTAGACCAGTAGAGAGGAAGTGAGTATCTACATTAGAACTAAACCTAGACAGTAGAGAGGAAGTGAGTATCTACATTAGAACTAAACCTAGACCAGTAGAGAGGAAGTGAGTATCTACATTAGAACTAAACCTAGACCAGTAGAGAGGAAGTGAGTATCTACATTAGAACTAAACCTAGACCAGTAGAGAGGAAGTGAGTATCTACATTAGAACTAAACCTAGACCAGTAGAGAGGAAGTGAGTATCTACATTAGAACTAAACCTAGACCAGTAGAGAGGAAGTGAGTATCTACATTAGAACTAAACCTAGACCAGTAGAGAGGAAGTGAGTATCTACATTAGAACTAAACCTAGACCAGTAGAGAGGAAGTGAGTATCTACATTAGAACTAAACCTAGACCAGTAGAGAGGAAGTGAGTATCTACATTAGAACTAAACCTAGACCAGTAGAGAGGAAGTGAGTATCTACATTAGAACTAAACCTAGACCAGTAGAGAGGAAGTGAGTATCTACATTAGAACTAAACCTAGACAGTAGAGAGGAAGTGAGTATCTACATTAGAACTAAACCTAGACCAGTAGAGAGGAAGTGAGTATCTACATTAGAACTAAACCTAGACCAGTAGAGAGGAAGTGAGTATCTACATTAGAACTAAACCTAGACCAGTAGAGAGGAAGTGAGTATCTACATTAGAACTAAACCTAGACCAGTAGAGAGGAAGTGAGTATCTACATTAGAACTAAACCTAGACCAGTAGAGAGGAAGTGAGTATCTACATTAGAACTAAACCTAGACCAGTAGAGAGGAAGTGAGTATCTACATTAGAACTAAACCTAGACCAGTAGAGAGGAAGTGAGTATCTACATTAGAACTAAACCTAGACCAGTAGAGAGGAAGTGAGTATCTACATTAGAACTAAACCTAGACCAGTAGAGAGGAAGTGAGTATCTACATTAGAACTAAACCTAGACCAGTAGAGAGGAAGTGAGTATCTACATTAGAACTAAACCTAGACCAGTAGAGAGGAAGTGAGTATCTACATTAGAACTAAACCTAGACCAGTAGAGAGGAAGTGAGTATCTACATTAGAACTAAACCTAGACCAGTAGAGAGGAAGTGAGTATCTACATTACAACTAAACCTAGACCAGTAGAGAGGAAGTGAGTATCTACATTAGAACTAAACCTAGACCAGTAGAGAGGAAGTGAGTATCTACATTAGAACTAAACCTAGACCAGTAGAGAGGAAGTGAGTATCTACATTAGAACTAAACCTAGACCAGTAGAGAGGAAGTGAGTATCTACATTAGAACTAAACCTAGACCAGTAGAGAGGAAGTGAGTATCTACATTAGAACTAAACCTAGACCAGTAGAGAGGAAGTGAGTATCTACATTAGAACTAAACCTAGACCAGTAGAGAGGAAGTGAGTATCTACATTAGAACTAAACCTAGACCAGTAGAGAGGAAGTGAGTATCTACATTAGAACTAAACCTAGACCAGTAGAGAGGAAGTGAGTATCTACATTAGAACTAAACCTAGACCAGTAGAGAGGAAGTGAGTATCTACATTAGAACTAAACCTAGACCAGTAGAGAGGAAGTGAGTATCTACATTAGAACTAAACCTAGACCAGTAGAGAGGAAGTGAGTATCTACATTAGAACTAAACCTAGACCAGTAGAGAGGAAGTGAGTATCTACATTAGAACTAAACCTAGACCAGTAGAGAGGAAGTGAGTATCTACATTAGAACTAAACCTAGACCAGTAGAGAGGAAGTGAGTATCTACATTAGAACTAAACCTAGACCAGTAGAGAGGAAGTGAGTATCTACATTAGAACTAAACCTAGACCAGTAGAGAGGAAGTGAGTATCTACATTAGAACTAAACCTAGACCAGTAGAGAGGAAGTGAGTATCTACATTAGAACTAAACCTAGACCAGTAGAGAGGAAGTGAGTATCTACATTAGAACTAAACCTAGACCAGTAGAGAGGAAGTGAGTATCTACATTAGAACTAAACCTAGACCAGTAGAGAGGAAGTGAGTATCTACATTAGAACTAAACCTAGACCAGTAGAGAGGAAGTGAGTATCTACATTAGAACTAAACCTAGACAGTAGAGAGGAAGTGAGTATCTACATTAGAACTAAACCTAGACCAGTAGAGAGGAAGTGAGTATCTACATTAGAACTAAACCTAGACCAGTAGAGAGGAAGTGAGTATCTACATTAGAACTAAACCTAGACCAGTAGAGAGGAAGTGAGTATCTACATTAGAACTAAACCTAGACCAGTAGAGAGGAAGTGAGTATCTACATTAGAACTAAACCTAGACCAGTAGAGAGGAAGTGAGTATCTACATTAGAACTAAACCTAGACCAGTAGAGAGGAAGTGAGTATCTACATTAGAACTAAACCTAGACCAGTAGAGAGGAAGTGAGTATCTACATTACAACTAAACCTAGACCAGTAGAGAGGAAGTGAGTATCTACATTAGAACTAAACCTAGACAGTAGAGAGGAAGTGAGTATCTACATTAGAACTAAACCTAGACCAGTAGAGAGGAAGTGAGTATCTACATTAGAACTAAACCTAGACCAGTAGAGAGGAAGTGAGTATCTACATTAGAACTAAACCTAGACCAGTAGAGAGGAAGTGAGTATCTACATTAGAACTAAACCTAGACCAGTAGAGAGGAAGTGAGTATCTACATTAGAACTAAACCTAGACCAGTAGAGAGGAAGTGAGTATCTACATTAGAACTAAACCTAGACCAGTAGAGAGGAAGTGAGTATCTACATTAGAACTAAACCTAGACCAGTAGAGAGGAAGTGAGTATCTACATTAGAACTAAACCTAGACCAGTAGAGAGGAAGTGAGTATCTACATTAGAACTAAACCTAGACCAGTAGAGAGGAAGTGAGTATCTACATTAGAACTAAACCTAGACCAGTAGAGAGGAAGTGAGTATCTACATTAGAACTAAACCTAGACCAGTAGAGAGGAAGTGAGTATCTACATTAGAACTAAACCTAGACCAGTAGAGAGGAAGTGAGTATCTACATTAGAACTAAACCTAGACCAGTAGAGAGGAAGTGAGTATCTACATTAGAACTAAACCTAGACCAGTAGAGAGGAAGTGAGTATCTACATTAGAACTAAACCTAGACCAGTAGAGAGGAAGTGAGTATCTACATTAGAACTAAACCTAGACCAGTAGAGAGGAAGTGAGTATCTACATTAGAACTAAACCTAGACCAGTAGAGAGGAAGTGAGTATCTACATTAGAACTAAACCTAGACCAGTAGAGAGGAAGTGAGTATCTACATTAGAACTAAACCTAGACCAGTAGAGAGGAAGTGAGTATCTACATTAGAACTAAACCTAGACCAGTAGAGAGGAAGTGAGTATCTACATTAGAACTAAACCTAGACCAGTAGAGAGGAAGTGAGTATCTACATTAGAACTAAACCTAGACCAGTAGAGAGGAAGTGAGTATCTACATTAGAACTAAACCTAGACCAGTAGAGAGGAAGTGAGTATCTACATTAGAACTAAACCTAGACCAGTAGAGAGGAAGTGAGTATCTACATTAGAACTAAACCTAGACCAGTAGAGAGGAAGTGAGTATCTACATTAGAACTAAACCTAGACCAGTAGAGAGGAAGTGAGTATCTACATTAGAACTAAACCTAGACCAGTAGAGAGGAAGTGAGTATCTACATTAGAACTAAACCTAGACCAGTAGAGAGGAAGTGAGTATCTACATTAGAACTAAACCTAGACCAGTAGAGAGGAAGTGAGTATCTACATTAGAACTAAACCTAGACCAGTAGAGAGGAAGTGAGTATCTACATTAGAACTAAACCTAGACCAGTAGAGAGGAAGTGAGTATCTACATTAGAACTAAACCTAGACCAGTAGAGAGGAAGTGAGTATCTACATTAGAACTAAACCTAGACCAGTAGAGAGGAAGTGAGTATCTACATTAGAACTAAACCTAGACCAGTAGAGAGGAAGTGAGTATCTACATTAGAACTAAACCTAGACCAGTAGAGAGGAAGTGAGTATCTACATTAGAACTAAACCTAGACCAGTAGAGAGGAAGTGAGTATCTACATTAGAACTAAACCTAGACCAGTAGAGAGGAAGTGAGTATCTACATTAGAACTAAACCTAGACCAGTAGAGAGGAAGTGAGTATCTACATTAGAACTAAACCTAGACCAGTAGAGAGGAAGTGAGTATCTACATTAGAACTAAACCTAGACCAGTAGAGAGGAAGTGAGTATCTACATTAGAACTAAACCTAGACCAGTAGAGAGGAAGTGAGTATCTACATTAGAACTAAACCTAGACCAGTAGAGAGGAAGTGAGTATCTACATTAGAACTAAACCTAGACCAGTAGAGAGGAAGTGAGTATCTACATTAGAACTAAACCTAGACCAGTAGAGAGGAAGTGAGTATCTACATTAGAACTAAACCTAGACCAGTAGAGAGGAAGTGAGTATCTACATTAGAACTAAACCTAGACCAGTAGAGAGGAAGTGAGTATCTACATTAGAACTAAACCTAGACCAGTAGAGAGGAAGTGAGTATCTACATTAGAACTAAACCTAGACCAGTAGAGAGGAAGTGAGTATCTACATTAGAACTAAACCTAGACCAGTAGAGAGGAAGTGAGTATCTACATTAGAACTAAACCTAGACCAGTAGAGAGGAAGTGAGTATCTACATTAGAACTAAACCTAGACCAGTAGAGAGGAAGTGAGTATCTACATTAGAACTAAACCTAGACCAGTAGAGAGGAAGTGAGTATCTACATTAGAACTAAACCTAGACCAGTAGAGAGGAAGTGAGTATCTACATTAGAACTAAACCTAGACCAGTAGAGAGGAAGTGAGTATCTACATTAGAACTAAACCTAGACCAGTAGAGAGGAAGTGAGTATCTACATTAGAACTAAACCTAGACCAGTAGAGAGGAAGTGAGTATCTACATTAGAACTAAACCTAGACCAGTAGAGAGGAAGTGAGTATCTACATTAGAACTAAACCTAGACCAGTAGAGAGGAAGTGAGTATCTACATTAGAACTAAACCTAGACCAGTAGAGAGGAAGTGAGTATCTACATTAGAACTAAACCTAGACCAGTAGAGAGGAAGTGAGTATCTACATTAGAACTAAACCTAGACCAGTAGAGAGGAAGTGAGTATCTACATTAGAACTAAACCTAGACCAGTAGAGAGGAAGTGAGTATCTACATTAGAACTAAACCTAGACCAGTAGAGAGGAAGTGAGTATCTACATTAGAACTAAACCTAGACCAGTAGAGAGGAAGTGAGTATCTACATTAGAACTAAACCTAGACCAGTAGAGAGGAAGTGAGTATCTACATTAGAACTAAACCTAGACCAGTAGAGAGGAAGTGAGTATCTACATTAGAACTAAACCTAGACCAGTAGAGAGGAAGTGAGTATCTACATTAGAACTAAACCTAGACCAGTAGAGAGGAAGTGAGTATCTACATTAGAACTAAACCTAGACCAGTAGAGAGGAAGTGAGTATCTACATTAGAACTAAACCTAGACCAGTAGAGAGGAAGTGAGTATCTACATTAGAACTAAACCTAGACCAGTAGAGAGGAAGTGAGTATCTACATTAGAACTAAACCTAGACCAGTAGAGAGGAAGTGAGTATCTACATTAGAACTAAACCTAGACCAGTAGAGAGGAAGTGAGTATCTACATTAGAACTAAACCTAGACCAGTAGAGAGGAAGTGAGTATCTACATTAGAACTAAACCTAGACCAGTAGAGAGGAAGTGAGTATCTACATTAGAACTAAACCTAGACCAGTAGAGAGGAAGTGAGTATCTACATTAGAACTAAACCTAGACCAGTAGAGAGGAAGTGAGTATCTACATTAGAACTAAACCTAGACCAGTAGAGAGGAAGTGAGTATCTACATTAGAACTAAACCTAGACCAGTAGAGAGGAAGTGAGTATCTACATTAGAACTAAACCTAGACCAGTAGAGAGGAAGTGAGTATCTACATTAGAACTAAACCTAGACCAGTAGAGAGGAAGTGAGTATCTACATTAGAACTAAACCTAGACCAGTAGAGAGGAAGTGAGTATCTACATTAGAACTAAACCTAGACCAGTAGAGAGGAAGTGAGTATCTACATTAGAACTAAACCTAGACCAGTAGAGAGGAAGTGAGTATCTACATTAGAACTAAACCTAGACCAGTAGAGAGGAAGTGAGTATCTACATTAGAACTAAACCTAGACCAGTAGAGAGGAAGTGAGTATCTACATTAGAACTAAACCTAGACCAGTAGAGAGGAAGTGAGTATCTACATTAGAACTAAACCTAGACCAGTAGAGAGGAAGTGAGTATCTACATTAGAACTAAACCTAGACCAGTAGAGAGGAAGTGAGTATCTACATTAGAACTAAACCTAGACCAGTAGAGAGGAAGTGAGTATCTACATTAGAACTAAACCTAGACCAGTAGAGAGGAAGTGAGTATCTACATTAGAACTAAACCTAGACCAGTAGAGAGGAAGTGAGTATCTACATTACAACTAAACCTAGACCAGTAGAGAGGAAGTGAGTATCTACATTAGAACTAAACCTAGACCAGTAGAGAGGAAGTGAGTATCTACATTAGAACTAAACCTAGACCAGTAGAGAGGAAGTGAGTATCTACATTAGAACTAAACCTAGACCAGTAGAGAGGAAGTGAGTATCTACATTAGAACTAAACCTAGACCAGTAGAGAGGAAGTGAGTATCTACATTAGAACTAAACCTAGACCAGTAGAGAGGAAGTGAGTATCTACATTAGAACTAAACCTAGACCAGTAGAGAGGAAGTGAGTATCTACATTAGAACTAAACCTAGACCAGTAGAGAGGAAGTGAGTATCTACATTAGAACTAAACCTAGACCAGTAGAGAGGAAGTGAGTATCTACATTAGAACTAAACCTAGACCAGTAGAGAGGAAGTGAGTATCTACATTAGAACTAAACCTAGACCAGTAGAGAGGAAGTGAGTATCTACATTAGAACTAAACCTAGACCAGTAGAGAGGAAGTGAGTATCTACATTAGAACTAAACCTAGACCAGTAGAGAGGAAGTGAGTATCTACATTAGAACTAAACCTAGACCAGTAGAGAGGAAGTGAGTATCTACATTAGAACTAAACCTAGACAGTAGAGAGGAAGTGAGTATCTACATTAGAACTAAACCTAGACCAGTAGAGAGGAAGTGAGTATCTACATTAGAACTAAACCTAGACCAGTAGAGAGGAAGTGAGTATCTACATTAGAACTAAACCTAGACCAGTAGAGAGGAAGTGAGTATCTACATTAGAACTAAACCTAGACCAGTAGAGAGGAAGTGAGTATCTACATTAGAACTAAACCTAGACCAGTAGAGAGGAAGTGAGTATCTACATTAGAACTAAACCTAGACCAGTAGAGAGGAAGTGAGTATCTACATTAGAACTAAACCTAGACCAGTAGAGAGGAAGTGAGTATCTACATTAGAACTAAACCTAGACCAGTAGAGAGGAAGTGAGTATCTACATTAGAACTAAACCTAGACCAGTAGAGAGGAAGTGAGTATCTACATTAGAACTAAACCTAGACCAGTAGAGAGGAAGTGAGTATCTACATTAGAACTAAACCTAGACCAGTAGAGAGGAAGTGAGTATCTACATTAGAACTAAACCTAGACCAGTAGAGAGGAAGTGAGTATCTACATTAGAACTAAACCTAGACCAGTAGAGAGGAAGTGAGTATCTACATTAGAACTAAACCTAGACCAGTAGAGAGGAAGTGAGTATCTACATTAGAACTAAACCTAGACCAGTAGAGAGGAAGTGAGTATCTACATTAGAACTAAACCTAGACCAGTAGAGAGGAAGTGAGTATCTACATTAGAACTAAACCTAGACCAGTAGAGAGGAAGTGAGTATCTACATTAGAACTAAACCTAGACCAGTAGAGAGGAAGTGAGTATCTACATTAGAACTAAACCTAGACCAGTAGAGAGGAAGTGAGTATCTACATTAGAACTAAACCTAGACCAGTAGAGAGGAAGTGAGTATCTACATTAGAACTAAACCTAGACCAGTAGAGAGGAAGTGAGTATCTACATTAGAACTAAACCTAGACCAGTAGAGAGGAAGTGAGTATCTACATTAGAACTAAACCTAGACCAGTAGAGAGGAAGTGAGTATCTACATTAGAACTAAACCTAGACCAGTAGAGAGGAAGTGAGTATCTACATTAGAACTAAACCTAGACCAGTAGAGAGGAAGTGAGTATCTACATTAGAACTAAACCTAGACCAGTAGAGAGGAAGTGAGTATCTACATTAGAACTAAACCTAGACCAGTAGAGAGGAAGTGAGTATCTACATTAGAACTAAACCTAGACCAGTAGAGAGGAAGTGAGTATCTACATTAGAACTAAACCTAGACCAGTAGAGAGGAAGTGAGTATCTACATTAGAACTAAACCTAGACCAGTAGAGAGGAAGTGAGTATCTACATTAGAACTAAACCTAGACCAGTAGAGAGGAAGTGAGTATCTACATTAGAACTAAACCTAGACCAGTAGAGAGGAAGTGAGTATCTACATTAGAACTAAACCTAGACCAGTAGAGAGGAAGTGAGTATCTACATTAGAACTAAACCTAGACCAGTAGAGAGGAAGTGAGTATCTACATTAGAACTAAACCTAGACCAGTAGAGAGGAAGTGAGTATCTACATTAGAACTAAACCTAGACCAGTAGAGAGGAAGTGAGTATCTACATTAGAACTAAACCTAGACCAGTAGAGAGGAAGTGAGTATCTACATTAGAACTAAACCTAGACCAGTAGAGAGGAAGTGAGTATCTACATTAGAACTAAACCTAGACCAGTAGAGAGGAAGTGAGTATCTACATTAGAACTAAACCTAGACCAGTAGAGAGGAAGTGAGTATCTACATTAGAACTAAACCTAGACCAGTAGAGAGGAAGTGAGTATCTACATTAGAACTAAACCTAGACCAGTAGAGAGGAAGTGAGTATCTACATTAGAACTAAACCTAGACCAGTAGAGAGGAAGTGAGTATCTACATTAGAACTAAACCTAGACCAGTAGAGAGGAAGTGAGTATCTACATTAGAACTAAACCTAGACCAGTAGAGAGGAAGTGAGTATCTACATTAGAACTAAACCTAGACCAGTAGAGAGGAAGTGAGTATCTACATTAGAACTAAACCTAGACCAGTAGAGAGGAAGTGAGTATCTACATTAGAACTAAACCTAGACCAGTAGAGAGGAAGTGAGTATCTACATTAGAACTAAACCTAGACCAGTAGAGAGGAAGTGAGTATCTACATTAGAACTAAACCTAGACCAGTAGAGAGGAAGTGAGTATCTACATTAGAACTAAACCTAGACCAGTAGAGAGGAAGTGAGTATCTACATTAGAACTAAACCTAGACCAGTAGAGAGGAAGTGAGTATCTACATTAGAACTAAACCTAGACCAGTAGAGAGGAAGTGAGTATCTACATTAGAACTAAACCTAGACCAGTAGAGAGGAAGTGAGTATCTACATTAGAACTAAACCTAGACCAGTAGAGAGGAAGTGAGTATCTACATTAGAACTAAACCTAGACCAGTAGAGAGGAAGTGAGTATCTACATTAGAACTAAACCTAGACCAGTAGAGAGGAAGTGAGTATCTACATTAGAACTAAACCTAGACCAGTAGAGAGGAAGTGAGTATCTACATTAGAACTAAACCTAGACCAGTAGAGAGGAAGTGAGTATCTACATTAGAACTAAACCTAGACCAGTAGAGAGGAAGTGAGTATCTACATTAGAACTAAACCTAGACCAGTAGAGAGGAAGTGAGTATCTACATTAGAACTAAACCTAGACCAGTAGAGAGGAAGTGAGTATCTACATTAGAACTAAACCTAGACCAGTAGAGAGGAAGTGAGTATCTACATTAGAACTAAACCTAGACCAGTAGAGAGGAAGTGAGTATCTACATTAGAACTAAACCTAGACCAGTAGAGAGGAAGTGAGTATCTACATTAGAACTAAACCTAGACCAGTAGAGAGGAAGTGAGTATCTACATTAGAACTAAACCTAGACCAGTAGAGAGGAAGTGAGTATCTACATTAGAACTAAACCTAGACCAGTAGAGAGGAAGTGAGTATCTACATTAGAACTAAACCTAGACCAGTAGAGAGGAAGTGAGTATCTACATTAGAACTAAACCTAGACCAGTAGAGAGGAAGTGAGTATCTACATTACAACTATAAATACCTAGGGGTCTGGCTAGACTGTAAACTCTCCTTCCAGACTCATATTAAACATCTCCAATCCAAAAATCAAATCTAGAATCAGCTTTCTATTTCGCAACAAAGCCTCCTTCACTCACGCCGCCAAACTTACCCTAGTAAAACTGACTATCCTACCGATCCTTGACTTCGGCGATGTCTACTACAAAATAGCTTCCAATACTCTACTCAGCAAACTGGATGCAGTCGATCACAGTGCCATCCGTTTTGTTACCAAATCACCTTATACCACCCACCACTGTGACCTGTATGCTCTAATCGGCTGGCCCTCGCTACATATTCGTTGCCAGACCCACTGGCTCCAGGTCATCTATAAGGCTATGCTAGGTAAAGCTCCGCCTTATTTCAGTTCACTGGTCACGATAACAACTCCCACCCGTAGCACACGTTCCAGCAGGTATATCTCACTGATCATCCCCAAAGCCAACACCTCATTTGGACGCCTTTCCTTCCAGTTCTCTGCTTCCTTCCAGTTCTCTGCAAAAATCGCTGAAGTTGGAGACTGTTGTTTCCCTCACCAACTTTAAACATCAACTATCTGAGCAGCTAACCGATCGCTGCAGCTGTACATAGTCCATCTGTAAATAGCCCACCTGTCACGTTCTGACCTTAGTTCCTTTTTTATGTCTTTATTTTAGTTTGGTCAGGGCGTGAGTTGGGGTGGGCATTCTATGTTGTTTTTCTATGTTTTGTTCTGTATGTTATATTTCTATGTGTTTGGCCTAGTATGGTTCTCAATCAGAGGCAGGTGTCAGTCGTTGTCTCTGATTGGGAGCCATATTTAGGTAGCCTGTTTTCTATTGTGTTTTGTGGGTGATTGTTTCCTGTGTTAGTGTTTGCACCATATGGGACTGTTTCGGTTTTCATTTATTCTCTTGTTCTTTTGTATTTTGTATTCATTCTCTATTAAATGATATTATGGATACGTACCACGCTGCATTTTGGTCCTCCTCTCCTTCCACCAACGAAAGCCGTTACACCACCCAATCTACCTACCTCATCCCCATACTGTTTTTATTTTATTTACTTTTCTGCTCTTTTGCACACCAGTATTTCTACTTGCACATCATCTGCTCATTTATCACGCCAGTGTTAATCTGCTAAATTGTAATTATTCGCTCCTATGGCCTATTTATTGCCTATCTCCTCATGCCTTTTGCACACACTGTATATAGACTATATTTTTTCTACTGTTGCATTGACTTGTTTATTGTGTTATTGTCTTGTTTATTGTTTACTCCATGTGTAACTCTATGTTGTTGTCTGTGTCACACTGCTTTGCTTTATCTTGGCCAGGTCGCAGTTGTAAATGAGAACTTGTTCTCAACTGGCCTTCCTGGTTAAATAAAGGTGAAATAAAAACAATGAAATAAAAATGAGAACCTTCCTAGGCCAGTGGATCTGCAGGCTGTCGTGCTGCTAGTATATCCTGGTAGTAGAGAGGCAGGTGCTACACCCTGGAAGTGGATCTGCAGGCTGTCGTGCTGCTAGTATATCCTGGTAGTAGAGAGGCAGGTGCTACACCCTGGAAGTGGATCTGCAGGCTGTCGTGCTGCTAGTATATCCTGGTAGTAGAGAGGCAGGTGCTACACCCTGGAAGTGGATCTGCAGGCTGTCGTGCTGCTAGTATATCCTGGTAGTAGAGAGGCAGGTGCTACACCCTGGAAGTGGATCTGCAGGCTGTCGTGCTGCTAGTATATCCTGGTAGTAGAGAGGCAGGTGCTACACCCTGGAAGTGGATCTGCAGGCTGTCGTGCTGCTAGTATATCCTGGTAGTAGAGAGGCAGGTGCTACACCCTGGAAGTGGATCTGCAGGCTGTCGTGCTGCTAGTATATCCTGGTAGTAGAGAGGCAGGTGCTACACCCTGGAAGTGGATCTGCAGGCTGTCGTGCTGCTAGTATATCCTGGTAGTAGAGAGGCAGGTGCTACACCCTGGAAGTGGATCTGCAGGCTGTCGTGCTGCTAGTATATCCTGGTAGTAGAGAGGCAGGTGCTACACCCTGGAAGTGGATCTGCAGGCTGTCGTGCTGCTAGTATATCCTGGTAGTAGAGAGGCAGGTGCTACACCCTGGAAGTGGATCTGCAGGCTGTCGTGCTGCTAGTATATCCTGGTAGTAGAGAGGCAGGTGCTACACCCTGGAAGTGGATCTGCAGGCTGTCGTGCTGCTAGTATATCCTGGTAGTAGAGAGGCAGGTGCTACACCCTGGAAGTGGATCTGCAGGCTGTCGTGCTGCTAGTATATCCTGGTAGTAGAGAGGCAGGTGCTACACCCTGGAAGTGGATCTGCAGGCTGTCGTGCTGCTAGTATATCCTGGTAGTAGAGAGGCAGGTGCTACACCCTGGAAGGCAATCAGATCTCATCACTCTTTCATTAACCAGGCATTTCAACTATCACTGTGACTGTGCAGAAAGAAAGGCCCTTTCATTGGACACCTAGCTAGCTCAGTGAGCCCTGATGAAAGAATAGGATTAGGTGGGAGAATAAAGGAATGAAGAAAGAGAGAAAAGAAGGAAGGGGTAAAGCAGTTTCACAAAACCATGACATCAGATCCTTGTTATGTATAGTGAAGTGTATCCGTGATAGGGGTATTTATAGGTTACACTGGCAAACATTGTTTGGCCCACACAGTTTCACTTGGGACTTAAAGGGGAAATCTGGGATCCAACAAACCGGACACTGTTTTGGTAAACAGCTGAGGGTTGGGGTTGGAGAACATCATAGATTGATAAATTCACACACAGATCTATGAATTTAAGGACTGACCATCCATGAGATCAAAATGATAGTTTGACCAATGAATTGAAGCTATACAGTGTTTGTTTACAATTACATTACTTCAAAACAATGGAGTAAAACAAGCTTGTTTTGGGTTCTAATGGGGCGAAGACAGTTGAACTAAGTTCATGAGGCATTTATATATTATATTTTTTGTGAATCTATGACTGTATAGCATTCATTTAAGCCAAAAGATGCATGTACCAATCCCAGATTTCCCTTTTATAGTGAGTGGTGAGAGCGACTGGTATGAGACTGGTATGAATGATTAACTCAGTGGTAAACAGGACAGTTGATGGGGCTTGGGGAGGGTTTTAAGGAAGTGATTGAAAATAATTCAGCTTATTTTCAGGTTCTTCATGACGCAAGAGGGAAATAAACAGCCAGGCTGTTGTCTTCATCAGACAGTGATGCAGACATAGGTGGGTGAGGATGGGGGTTGACTATTCCCGGAACACTTCAATGAAAGCCTGTGGCTATAGGGATTTACTGCATGAAATACATAGCCTACAGTTGCATTGTAAAATTAGTTTTTGGTGTGTGCTTGTGTGTCTGTCTGTCTGTGGGCGTGTGTGCACGTGTGTGTGTGTGTGTGTGTGTGTGTGTGTGTGTGTGTGTGTGTGTGTGTGTGTGTGTGTGTGTGTGCAGAGAAGTTTCAGGTTGACATCATAGAGAGCTGTAGAGTGCTGAGTGTCTCTTTGATGTGCCGTGCCATGGAGCTGTGAGAACTGTCTGCAGGGCTGAGTCAGCACAATACACCAAATAGACAGACACACATAGCAACATGCGGACACATACGCCGTCACACATACAGAACATACACATGCACACACAGATTCATGCACTTTAACACACACATGCACATGTACGCACACAAACACCCACTCTTAACCTTTCACAGCAGTGGGCTAAATCAGGGTCACACAGAGTGTTTCTTGGTAGTCTTAAATACATCTACTTTAAAACAGAAGTATTCACCTCACACACATGGTTCTGGGCTTAAGAAAAGAAGACACCTGCACCATGTCAGATATAGAGTTGAAATGTATTACATTTTGCATCCCAATATTACACTTTATATACATCATAGAAGACTGAAATATAACAAAACCGTTTGACATTGAAACACAGTTGTTGTTTTTTTACATTTCTGCACACACACAAGCACACACAAACACCCACTCTTAAACCACCCACTTTACTGCCATACCAAACTGCTCAACGTGTTCATTCAACACTGGATCAATTGTTTATTTGATTCCAAGCTCAGGTTCCAATAGCCACACTATTATACTAGCTAGTTAGAATGCATTCCCATTGCATTCTACTGTATGTGGTACAGTGGGGATATTGGAAAAGAGGCTGAATATGTCTCTCTCTGCCTGTCATCTGTCTGCCGTTCAGGCCCCGAGTGTGGCAGGGCATTGTCTGAGGACACAAAGACTGTGACAGATGATGTCATAACACGTCGTCAGCACTGCCAGAGGTTAGCCATTGTCATTCAATCATCATTACTGGTTTCAGTGAAATGGCAAGAGAGTGACCTGGCTGTAGAAATCAGACGCTGCTATTGATGATTAGCATTTCACAGTCATTTCAACTGTTGCAGAGCAGAGTTTATTTCACCCAGAGGCATGGGAAGGTCTTACTCACTCATTTACTCACCCACTCTTCAATGTTCAATCATATGTTTCAGTACTAAAGGGTCAACCATCCAAAAGAGGTTTTCTGTTGGGTACCTGGGTAGTAAATAACTAGATTACATATGAATCCATAGACAACATGTTGCATTAGCAAATGACTGTGAGCATTGAGCAAAATAACCATAAGATTTCAACTAGAAGGGAAAGCACATTATCCAACGCAAGTTCCAAGTTTACTAGCTAGATCTGTGCTGTTTTTCACTAGCTAGATCTGGGCTGTATTTCACTAGCTAGATCTGGGCTGTATTTCACTAGCTAGATCTGTGCTGTTTTTCACTAGCTAGATCTGGGCTGTATTTCACTAGCTAGATCTGGGCTGTATTTCACTAGCTAGATCTGTGCTGTTTTTCACTAGCTAGATCTGTGCCGTATTTCACTAGCTAGATCTGGGCTGTATTTCACTAGCTAGATCTGTGCTGTATTTCTCTAGCTAGATCTGTGCTGTTTTTCACTAGCTAGATCTGTGCTGTATTTCACTAGCTAGATCTGGGCTGTATTTCACTAGCTTGATCTGGGCTGTTTTTCACTAGCTAGATCTGTGCTGTATTTCACTAGCTATATCTGTGATGTATTTCACGAGCTAGATCTGTGCTGTTTTTCACTAGCTAGATCTGGGCTGTATTTCACTAGCTTGATCTGGGCTGTTTTTCACTAGCTTGATCTGGGCTGTATTTCACGAGCTAGATCTGTGCTGTATTTCACGAGCTAGATCTGGGCTGTTTTTCACTAGCTAGATCTGGGCTGTTTTTCACTAGCTTAATCGGTACTGTTTTTTCATGACCTATAATTGGTCTTTCTTGACAGCAGAAAAACTACTCCTGAACCAAACAGTCTTGTTTCTTGATTACAACACGTTGAAGTAAAGGTGGCTATGAGACTTGTGGTTAAGAGATTGCACATTTAGGTGTATAGTATTGCTTGACTTGTGTAAGAGTAGTTCTCACCCACTGTTGGAACCTGTTCAATAGCACTGCAGTTTACTGGTGGAAGTTGGAGCCCGTCCAATGGCAAGTCAGTCTATCTGGAACGATTGGTGCCAGTGTATCGCCGGTTCGACAAGCATTTCCTCTCCCACAGATACCCTATCAATGAGTGCCCAAGGTGTTTCAGTTAACTTGAAGCCAGGAGGGTTGAGATAAGGGCTAGATTACAGTGGTGCTATCTCCCAGGGAGGCAAGGGGAGGGGAAGATATACAAGAAAGTGTGCGGCAGCAATTACCGTAAGGCACAGTCAGAAAGGTGAAGGCCAGGAAAAGTTGGCTCCTGAGTCAAAGTATTCTAGAGCTCTAGCTGTGTGATAGGACGGCAGTTAAACCTGTCTGATCTGGTGAAATCATAGCTGCCATTTGCCAAGGCAGTAAGTAATGTGTTCATTATGCATGTCACCATTCATCTTTGTTTGCAGAGGGTGGTCTTGTGGTTACTATACAGTGTTGTGTGGCTGAGGTGCCTATGGCATTAATTGATTTCTCATGATCGTTGTGAAGGGGAATCTGTTCAAAGTCTAATTTGACTCGATTATGCATCTGATGACGATAAAGCATCTCTGCTTTCTCCCAGTATTAACCTCTGTGTTTGTGCTGACTTTAGGCTGTATTTCTGAGGATGTCCTAATATGGACACCGTAAACATTCTCAGTATGAAACATTGTCAATATTTCTACATGGGTATAGTTTGGTTGTCAGATGTCAGATCTACATTAGGCCTACATTTCTCCAAGTCTCAGCCAGCTTTTTGGTAGAAGCATTAGACTTAATTGTGAAGAAGGCACAGCATCTTCCCCCTTGGGAGGCTGAAAAGATTTGGCATGGGCCTTCAGACCCTCAAAAGGTTATACAGCCACACTATCGAGAGCATACTGGCAGCATCACCATTTGGTTTGGCAAATGCACAACCCTGGACCGCAAAGCGTTACAAAGGTATATGCAGACAGCCCAGTGCATCGCTGGGGCCGAGCTCCCTGCCATCCAGGACCTTTAAATCAGGCGGTGTCAGAGGAAGCCCCGAAAAATTGCCAAAGACTCCAGCAACCCAAGCCATAGATTGTTCGCTCTGCAACAGTCCGGCAAACGGTACCCAAGCATCAGCTCTCGGATCAACAGGCTCCGGGACAGCTTAAACCCCCAAGCCATAAGACTGCTAAATAGCCAGACTGTTAAATACGCAATTAATGGTACCTGAACAATCTGCACTGACTCTGTCTTGCACTGACCCTACGTACACTCACTAGACTTTACATACACACCATTTACACACTCACTAGACTTTACATACACACCATTTACACACTCACTAGACTTTACATACACACCATTTACACACTCACTAGACTTTACATACACACCATTTACACACTCACTAGACTTTACATACACACCATTTACACACTCACTAGACTTTACATACACACCATTTTCACACTCACTAGACTTTACATACACACCATTTACACACTCACTAGACTTTACATACACACCATTTACACACTCACTAGACTTTACTTACACACCATTTACACACTCACTCACACACTACGCTGTTACACAAACACAAAACCCTAACACATTTACAAGCACTACATCTACGCACACAAATATCGACACAACACAAACACACATACACAGTCGTACACACACGCACGCACGCACGCACACACACACACACACACACACACACACACACACACACACACACACACACACACACACACACACACACACACACACACTTGCTGCAACTCTGTTCTTAATTTTACTCTTATTATGATCTATCTTGATGCCTAGTCACTTTATCCTGCCTTCGTGTACATATCTACCTCAAATACCTTATTATGATCTATCCTGATGCCTAGTCACTTTACCCTGCCTTCATGTACATATCTACCTCAAATACCTTATTATGATCTATCCTGATGCCTAGTCACTTTACCCTGCCTTCATGTACATATCTACCTAAAATACCTTATTATGATCTATCCTGATGCCTAGTCACTTTACCCTGCCTTCATGTACATATCTACCTAAAATACCTTATTATTATCTATCCTGATGCCTAGTCACTTTAC
This sequence comes from Salvelinus alpinus, assembly GCF_045679555.1. Classification (NCBI taxonomy): domain Eukaryota; kingdom Metazoa; phylum Chordata; class Actinopteri; order Salmoniformes; family Salmonidae; genus Salvelinus; species Salvelinus alpinus. Next base: position 23,401,965 of record NC_092086.1, read on the forward strand.
CCTGCCTTCATGTACATATCTACCTGAAATACCTTGTACCTCTGCACATTGATCTGGTACTGGTACTCCCTGTAAATAGCTCCACATTGATCTGGTACTGGTACTCCCTGTATGTAGCTCCACATGGATCTGGTACTGGTACTCCCTGTATATAGATCCACATTGATCTGGTACTGGTACTCTCTGTATATAGCTCCACATGGATCTGGTACTGGTACTCCCTGTATATAGATCCACATTGATCTGGTACTGGTACTCCCTGTATATAGATCCACATTGATCTGGTACTGGTACTCCCTGTATATAGCTCCACATTGATCTGGTACTGGTACTCCCTGTATATAGATCCACATTGATCTGGTACTGGTACTGTATATAGCTCCACATTGGTCTGGTACTGGTACTCCATGTATATAGATCAACATTGATCTGGTACTGGTACTGTATATAGATCAACATTGATCTGGTACTGGTACTCCATGTATATAGATCCATATTGATCTGGTACTGGTACTCCATGTATATAGATCCACATTGATCTGGTACTGGTACTCTCTGTACTGTATATAGCTCCACATTGATCTGGTACTGGTACTCCATGTATATAGATCCACATTGATCTGGTACTGGTACTCCCTGTACTCTATATAGCTCCACATTGATCTGGTACTGGTTCTCCATGTATATAGCTCCACATTGATCTGGTACTGGTACTGTATATAGCTCCACATTGGTCTGGTACTGGTACTCCATGTATATAGATCCACATTGATCTGGTACTGGTACTCCCTGTATATAGATACACATTGATCTGGTACTGGTACTCCCTGTATATAGCTCCACATTGATCTGGAACTGGTACTTCCTGTATATATCTCCACAATGATCTGGTGCTGGTACTCCCTGTATATAGGGGGGGGGCAGGGTAGCCTAGTGGTTAGAGCGTTGGACTAGTAACCGAAAGTACCACATTGATCTGGTACTGGTACTGTATATAGCTCCACATTGATCTGGTACTCCCTGTATATAGATCCATATTGATCTGGTACTGGTACTCCATGTATATAGATCCACATTGATCTGGTACTGGTACTCTCTGTACTGTATATAGCTCCACATTGATCTGGTACTGGTACTCCATGTATATAGATCCACATTGATCTGGTACTGGTACTCCCTGTACTCTATATAGCTCCACATTGATCTGGTACTGGTTCTCCATGTATATAGCTCCACATTGATCTGGTACTGGTACTGTATATAGCTCCACATTGGTCTGGTACTGGTACTCCATGTATATAGATCCACATTGATCTGGTACTGGTACTCCCTGTATATAGATACACATTGATCTGGTACTGGTACTCCCTGTATATAGCTCCACATTGATCTGGAACTGGTACTTCCTGTATATATCTCCACAATGATCTGGTGCTGGTACTCCCTGTATATAGGGGGGGGGGGCAGGGTAGCCTAGTGGTTAGAGCGTTGGACTAGTAACCGAAAGTACCACATTGATCTGGTACTGGTACTGTATATAGCTCCACATTGATCTGGTACTCCCTGTATATAGATCCACATTGATCTGGTACTCCATGTATATAGATCCACATTGATCTGGTACTCCCTGTATATAGATCCACATTGATCTGGTACTGTATATTGCTCCACATTGATCTGGTACTCCCTGTATATAGATCCACATTGATCTGGTACTCCCTGTATATAGATCCACATTGATCTGGTACTGTATATTGCTCCATTCTTGGGTATTTCACTGTATTCCTCTTGTGTTCGTTACTATTTCATTTTGTATTATTATTTTTCAACTCTGCATCGTTGGGAGGGTTTGCAAGTAAGCATTTCATTGGAAAGTCTACACCTGTTCTATTCGGCGCATGTGATAAATAAAAGGTAGGCCATGTGATAAATTACATTTTATTTTATGTAATTTACCTTTCTCTAAGTCTCAGCCAGCTCATTGCTTCAGACATTTTGACCTAAATTTCTCCAAGTCTCAACCAGCTCTTTGGTCCAGACATTAGTGGCGAGATGACGGGGAGGTGCGAGAAAGCAAGAGGGACAACCTCTGCCCTGGCCATCTTTCTGATAAGTCCTGTTTAAACTTCCCCTCGGGAAAATATCAACAGCATCTCGTGCGCCCAAAACGCTCTGATCTGGTAAAAGACGGAACATCTATCAAGATGGAGTCGTGACGGGTCCCTGACAGCTCCCTGAGGTACACTGTAACTGCCATGTGGGTTGTCAAACACACACACACACACACACACACACACACACACACACACACACACACACACACACACACACACACACACACACACACACACACACACACACACACACACACACACACACACACACACACACACACACACACACACTCACACACACAGCATGCACGGCATGCACACACAGTACCACAAACACACACACACACACAGCTCTAAGGGTTGTGCGATTGAATAACGACAAAGTAGTCACTCCTCTGGTAAAGCAAACAAGTGGAAGCAGGAGGAAGAAAAGTTCAAGTGGAGTAATATAGCATCCTTGCACCCTGCCATGCCTTGGGCAGCTGGCACTAGTGGAGGAATGTCCCAGACAGGTGTGATGTCAAGGTTCTTGCTGGTCCAGAACCTTCTTTCCCTCCCCGACCTCTCCCGCATCATCTATCACTGAAGGAATTCTTCTCATTCTTCACGGGTCTCGGACCAGGTACCTCAAACAAACCTTTGGCCTCTTCTTCCTCGGTTCTGGCCACACAGCTTGACACCCTTCTCAGTCAGCTCTTTCACAGGTCCCCTGTGACCTGGATAGACTGCCCAGTCATGACTCCCAGGATAGTTTGAATCCTAGAAGTAGACTGACGAGAACAGACATTCTCATTCAAGTCAATGTGCTGTGATGCAATTGTATTTATATGATTCAAACCACCCTGGGAACCATGACTGAGGGCTTTGTCCATTCTAGTAATGATATTTATATGGTTTGAATGCTGGGATCCACTAGTGGGAGGGGGCTAGGTGTAGATGTCTCAGACAGCTCATGGATATACAGTATGAATGTTTTCTTTTTCTAAACCATGTGATCTGACTAGGAAAATCCAGGATCAAGGTTTTTCCGGACACATGGTCCGGGTACATGGAGAACGGCTTAGGGGTTTGAAAATTTGTTTCCTATGTGCCACAAACCCTCCCAACGATGCAGAGTTGAAAAATAATAATACAAAATGAAATAGTAACGAACACAAGAGGAATACAGTGAAATACCCAAGAATGGAGCAATATACAGTACCAGATCAATGTGGATCTATATACAGGGAGTACCAGATCAATGTGGATCTATATACATGGAGTACCAGATCAATGTGGAGCTATATACAGGGAGTACCAGATCAATGTGGATCTATATACAAGGAGTACCAGATCAATGTGGATCTATATACAGGGAGTACCAGATCAATGTGGATCTATATACAGGGAGTACCAGATCAATGTGGATCTATATACATGGAGTACCAGATCAATGTGGATCTATATACAGGGAGTACCAGATCAATGTGGAGCTATATACAGTACCAGTACCAGATCAATGTGGTACTTTCGGTTACTAGTCCAATGCTCTAACCACTAGGCCTATATACAGGGAGTACCAGCACCAGATCATTGTGGAGCTATATACAGGGAGTACCAGTACCAGATCAATGTGGAGCTATATACAGTACCAGTACCAGATCAATGTGGATCTATATACGGGGAGTACCAGTACCAGATCAATGTGGAGCTATATACAGGGAGTACCAGTACCAGATCAATGTGTATCTATATACAGGGAGTACCAGTACCAGATCAATGTGGAGCTATATACAGGGAGTACCAGTACCAGATCAATGTGGAGCTATATACAGGGAGTACCAGTACCAGATCAATGTGGAGCTATATACAGGGAGAATCTGTCACGCGGGACTAGGTGGGTGAAGGAATCAGACGCAGAGAGAGATCCACTTTGGAAAAATATTCCTTTTTACTATTGCACATAAAAAATGGTAAGCCCAAACATCCAGGGCGCAGAGAACAACTTGACAACCCAAAACACAGGGTGCCAAGTAAATAGTAAAATAATACACCTCTACCTAAAACACACACACGTAACATAAAGACAATCCCGCACAAAACAAGGGCGGGTCTACCTACTAAATATAGGGAAGCTCATTAACCGAAAACAACAGAAACACAGGTGAAACTAATAAGACAAAACAAACAGACAAACGAAAAAGGGATCGGTGGCGGCTAGTAGGACGGTGACGACGACCGCCGAGCACCGCCTGAACAGGCAGGGGAGCCAACTTCGGCGGAAGTCGTGACAGAATCAGTACCAGATCAATATGGATCTATATACATGGAGTACCAGTACCAGACCAATGTGGAGCTATATACAGTACCAGTACCAGATCAATGTTGATCTATATACATGGAGTACCAGTACCAGACCAATGTGGAGCTATATACAGTACCAGTACCAGATCAATGTTGATCTATATACATGGAGTACCAGTACCAGACCAATGTGGAGCTATATACAGTACCAGTACCAGATCAATGTGGAGCTATATACATGGAGTACCAGTACCAGATCAATGTGGATCTATATACAGTACAGGGAGTACCAGTACCAGATCAATGTGGATCTATATACATGGAGTACCAGTACCAGACCAATGTGGAGCACACTAAAACACACTAAAACACACCCACCTACAGTACACACTAAAACACATCCAACTACAGTACACACTAAAACACACCCACCTACAGTACACACTAAAACACACCCACCTACAGTACACACTAAAACACATCCAACTACAGTACACACTAAAACACACCCACCTACAGTACACACTAAAACACACCCACCTACAGTACACACTAAAACACACCCACCTACAGTACACACTAAAACACACCCAACTACAGTACACACTAAAACACATCCAACTACAGTACACACTAAAACACATCCAACTACAGTACACACTAAAACACACCCACCTACAGTACACACTAAAACACACCCACATACAGTACACACTAAAACACACCCAACTACAGTAAACACTAAAACACATCCAACTACAGTACACACTAAAACACATCCAACTACAGTACACACTAAAACACATCCAACTACAGTACACACTAAAACACACCCACCTACAGTACACACTAAAACACACCCAACTACAGTACACACTAAAACACACCCACCTACAGTACACACTAAAACACATCCACCTACAGTACACACTAAAACACACCCAACTACAGTACACACTAAAACACATCCAACTACAGTACACACTAAAACACACCCACCTACAGTACACACTAAAACACATCCAACTACAGTACACACTAAAACACACCCATCTACAGTACACACTAAAACACACCCACCTACAGTACACACTAAAACACATCCAACTACAGTACACACTAAAACACATCCAACTACAGTACACACTAAAACACATCCAACTACAGTACACACTAAAACACATCCAACTACAGTACACACTAAAACACATCCAACTACAGTACACACTAAAACACATCCAACTACAGTACACACTAAAACACATCCAACTACAGTACACACACATGCACAGACACACAAACAAACCCACCTTCAAAAAGAGAGCGCTGGTCAGCTCAAACATTTACAGTGGAATCCGCGAGAGTGAGGAGGGGTGGAAGACATGATTTAGCAGTTTACTCCTAGTGTTTCCCCCACATTTTTTAACACTGTGGCTCGAAGTCAAGCTGAGAAGTTTCCCAAGGCCTACTGGTATCTACAGGCTGGAGACCCATGCATGAACACCACAGTCTGGGCCTGGCCCAGGGGCTATCTCCACCCCCCTGGTTCCACCACCACAGTCTGGGCCTGGCCCGAGGGCTATCTCCACACTCCTGGGTCCACCACCACAGTCTGGGCCTGGCCCAGGGGCTATGTCCACCCCCCTGGTTCCACCACCACAGTCTGGGCCTGGCCCAGGGGCTATGTCCACCCCCCTGGTTCCACCACCACAGTCTGGGCCTGGCCCAGGGGCTATATCCATCCCCCTGGTTCCACACCACAGTCTGGGCCTGGCCCAGGGGCTATGTCCACCCCCCTGGTTCCACCACTACAGTCTGGGCCTGGCCCAGGGGCTATCTCCACCCCCCCTTGTTCCACCACCACAGTCTGGGCCTGGCCCAGGGGCTATGTCCACCCCCCTGGTTCCACCACTACAGTCTGGGCCTGGCCCAGGGGCTATCTCCACCCCCCCTGGTTCCACCACCACAGTCTGGGCCTGGCCCAGGGGCTATGTCCACCCCCCTGGTTCCACCACCACAGTCTGGGCCTGGCCCAGGGGCTATCTCCACCCCCCCTGGTTCCACCACCACAGTCTGGGCCTGGACCAGGGGCTATCTCCACCCCCCTGGTTCCACCACCACAGTCTGGGCCTGGCCCAGGGGCTAGCTCCATCCCCCTGGTTCCACCACCACAGTCTGGGCATGGCCCAGGGGCTAGCTCCATCCCCCTGGTTCCACCACCACAGTCTGGGCATGGCCCAGGGGCTATGTCCACCCCCCTGGTTCCACCACCACAGTCTGGGCCTGGCCCAGGGGCTAGCTCCATCCCCCTGGTTCCACCACCACAGTCTGGGCATGGCCCAGGGGCTAGCTCCATCCCCCTGGTTCCACCACCACAGTCTGGGCATGGCCCAGGGGCTATGTCCACCCCCCTGGTTCCACCACCACAGTCTGGGCCTGGCCCAGGGGCTAGCTCCATCCCCCTGGTTCCACCACCACAGTCTGGGCATGGCCCAGGCGCTATGTCCACCCCCCTGGTTCCACCACCACAGTCTGGGCCTGGCCCAGGGGCTATATCCACCACCCTGGTTCCACCACCACAGTTTGGGCCTGGCCCAGGGGCTATGTCCACCCCCCCCTTGTTCCACCACCACAGTCTGGGCCTGGCCCAGGGAATATCTCCACCCCCCTGGTCCCACCACTACGGGCTGTCAGTGGGGCACAACACTGCCAACCCAGCCAGAGGAAAGGAGGGGAGGACACTCCCAGTTCTGTCCCCCTCTCTCCTACTTCTGTGGGTCTCCCCTCTGAGCCTAGTTCTTTGCTAGGTTTCTTCCTTCTAGCTGGGTACTGTAAATCACTTTGTCTTAATTGATGTTAAAAAGTGATTTATAAATACATTTGATTGAATGATGGATTGATTGACAGGAGTACAGAGGGTGGATTACTAACCTGTTCTCATGCTGGATGTGTAAGGTTCTGTACTTATTTTCTTAGTCAACCTTGTGTTCTGTTTCTTTGTGTTCTTGAACAGCCCTGTCTTTCATTTTTGTTCATTGTTTTCACCTGTGTTAGTTACTCACCTGGTCTCATCAGCTCCTTATTTAGTTCAGTTCATTCTGTTTGTGCCTTTGTGGAGGTATTGTTCGTTTTGACTTTACTAAGCCTTTTCCTAGCTCGATTGTGAGAACCAGTTATAGCCTTCAGTCCTAGTTTTGATTCACCTGCCTGTTTGCCTACCTGTGTACGACCATTGTCTGCCTGTGACCACGATTCCTGCCTTCTGCGAAATAAACACCTGCTGCGCTCTGTGCGAAATCTACACCTTTTTCTCCCTGAATATTCATTACACCTTTTTCTCCCTGAGTATTCATTACACCTTTTTCTCCCTGAATATTCATTACACCTTTTTCTCCCTGAATATTCATTACACCTTTTTCTCCCTGAATATTCATTACACCTTTTTCTCCCTGAGTATTCATTATACCTTTTTCTCCCTGAGTATTCATTACACCTTTTTCTCCCTGAATATTCATGACACCTTTTTCTCCCTGAGTATTCATTACACCTTTTTCTCCCTGAATATTCATTACACCTTTTTCTCCCTGAGTATTCATTATACCTTTTTCTCCCTGAGTATTCATTACACCTTTTTCTCCCTGAGTATTCATTACACCTTTTTCTCCCTGAATATTCATTACACCTTTTTCTCCCTGAATATTCATTACACCTTTTTCTCCCTGAATATTCATTACACCTTTTTCTCCCTGAGTATTCATTATACCTTTTTCTCCCTGAGTATTCATTATACCTTTTTCTCCCTGAGTATTCATTACACCTTTTTCTCCCTGAGTATTCATTACACCTTTTTCTTCCTGAGTATTCATTACACCTTTTTCTCCCTGAGTATTCATTACAGGATGTACTGGACCAACTCTACTATCATTGTCATACTAAACACAAACCATAGTGAATTATACCTCATTCAAATACATTCCTCTCTCTTGACATTCTGTGAGGACGTCATCACCGAGACATATAGTTATTGACATTCTGTGAGGATGTCATCACAGAGACATAACGTTCTTGACATTCTGTGAGCATGTCATCACAGAGACACATAGTTCTTGACAATCTGTGAGGATGTCATCACAGAGCCATATAGTTCTTGACATTCTGTGAGGATGTCATCACAGAGCCATATAGTTATTGACATTCTGTGAGCATGTCATCACAGAGACACATAGTTCTTGACATTCTGTGAGCATGTCATCACAGAGACACATAGTTCTTGACATTCTGTGAGCATGTCATCACAGAGACATATAGTTATTGACATTCTGTGAGGATGTCATCACAGAGACATATAGTTCTTGACATTCTGTGAGGATGTCATCACAGAGACACATAGTTCTTGACATTCTATGAGGATGTCATCACAGAGACACATAGTTCTTGACATTCTGTGAGGATGTCATCACAGAGCCATATAGTTCTTGACATTCTGTGAGGATGTCATCACAGAGACATATAGTTCTTGACATTCTGTGAGGATGTCATCACAGAGACATATAGTTCTTGACATTCTGTGAGGATGTCATCACAGAGCCATATAGTTCTTGACATTCTGTGAGGATGTCATCACACAGACATATAGTTCTTGACATTCTGTGAGGACGTCATCACAGAGACATATAGTTCTTGACATTCTGTGAGGATGTCATCACAGAGCCATATAGTTCTTGACATTCTGTGAGCATGTCATCACAGAGACACATAGTTCTTGACATTCTATGAGGATGTCATCACAGAGACACATAGTTCTTGACATTCTGTGAGCATGTCATCACAGAGACATATAGTTATTGACATTCTGTGAGGATGTCATCACAGAGACACATAGTTCTTGACATTCTGTGAGGATGTCATCACAGAGACACATAGTTCTTGACATTCTATGAGGATGTCATCACAGAGACACATAGTTCTTGACATTCTGTGAGGATGTCATCACAGAGCCATATAGTTCTTGACATTCTGTGAGGATGTCATCACAGAGACATATAGTTCTTGACATTCTGTGAGGATGTCATCACAGAGACATATAGTTCTTGACATTCTGTGAGGATGTCATCACAGAGCCATATAGTTCTTGACATTCTGTGAGGATGTCATCACACAGACATATAGTTCTTGACATTCTGTGAGGACGTCATCACAGAGACATATAGTTCTTGACATTCTGTGAGGATGTCATCACAGAGCCATATAGTTCTTGACATTCTGTGAGCATGTCATCACAGAGACACATAGTTCTTGACATTCTATGAGGATGTCATCACAGAGACACATAGTTCTTGACATTCTGTGAGGATGTCATCACAGAGCCATATAGTTCTTGACATTCTGTGAGGATGTCATCACAGAGACATATAGTTCTTGACATTCTGTGAGGACGTCATCACAGAGACATATAGTTCTTGACATTCTGTGAGGATGTCATCACAGAGACATATAGTTCTTGACATTCTGTGAGGATGTCATCACAGAGACATATAGTTATTGACATTCTGTGAGCATGTCATCACAGAGACATATAGTTCTTGACATTCTGTGAGCATGTCATCATAGAGACATATAGTTTTTGACATTCTGTGAGCATGTCATCACAGAGACATATAGTTCTTGACATTCTGTGAGGACGTCATCACAGAGACATATAGTTCTTGACATTCTGTGAGCATGTCATCACAGAGACATATAGTTCTGTGAAGAACATGTACTGTGTACACGGATCCATTTAGTAAGCAGAGGAGTATAATTCCAAATGCCTTCCACTTACTGTAGTAATAACCTGGACATGCATTGTGCACATTCTGCACAAACCACAGTATCACATCTCAACAGTTGAACTAACCTCTCGACAAACAGTGAGGTGTAATGGCTTAAGCCTGCAGTTATTAGAGTCGTATTACCTTGATGAGCTCTGAAATCAGGATAATCATACCTGTTCCAACTGGTGATGAAACAAAAGTAACCTAACCTCCAATTTATCTAATTCTCTCCTTATCCACACCATGTATTTTGGGGGTATAGCGTTTCTGTGGCTTATGTCATCCAGCTTGAGTTGACAGACAGAGGGCCTACTTGCTTGGCCGGCACCGCTTCCAGTCAGCCAATGAGACGGAGCATTGTAATTACAGGTACGGCTGTCAGGCCAATCAGGGTTGATTTGAATGAAAATGCCAGGTCGTGACCCCTGGAGGTTACCTAGCAACACAGGTGAAACCGTATCCTGGCACACTGTTCTTTTTTGGACCATATATTGCTGAAGCGAAACCTTCAGAATTTCAATGAGCACTTTAATTTAGTCTGTTTCTATGTGTGTTGTTCTTAACCGGTGATCCAGCAAAACACTGTTCACACATACAGTAGACCCCATTAGAGTTGTATTGTAACGCCATTATTTGGTTGTAAACCAGGAATATGTAAGCAATAGAAACACTGTACATGAAACATGAACATTACTCCACTGGTTTCTCATCTGGTAACGTCCTTAATGTGTTTGATTGAATACATCAAAAGCCATACCATAAGGACAGTTGGGAGAAAGACACCTGCAATCTGTTTGGTGTCAAACTTCAAGTAGCCCAACAAAGCACATGTGCCAACACATTACGCTGAAAATGACATTTCCACAACAATTTTCCCAAACATTCACTGCTCATCATTACACACACTATTACACACACTACACAACTCAATCACAGTAACAACACAAAAAGTAAAAAGATGATTAGAATTGTGTAATGATACATTGTTATTATCATTTTTGTTATTATTATTACTACTATTATTATCATCATTATTACTAACATTATTATTTAAATATCATTACCATCATTGCCACTGCTGAAGTTTAGAGTGTATGATGTCACTGAATAATGTATAACAGCACTGCATAGTACATCGAAAAAATAACATTCTGTTTCAACCTTAAAAATGTGTATGTGGAACGTTATATTCGGATTAGGTTTCTAAAATGAAATACCCGGATTAGTGACTGAACCCCTCTCTACAAAGCGCCCATTGTCCCAGACCAAACAAGTTCTGGCGCTCGCCCAACAAGGTTGACCTTACTGCTGGTGACACATTTGTTTCGTTTCATTTAGGCAGCGTTATTTATCTGGGTGATACCTACTCTTGTGCTTCATGTCAATCAAATGTTATAATACAGTAGTTTGAAATGTGAAGCAACTCATGCATTGATTATTTAACTTGTGTTATTGATTATTTAACTTGTGTTATTATTGATGCTGTTGTTGTTGTTGTAATTAGTATTACCATATAATAATGATCACGACCTAAATAGATATTTAATAATTTGAGAAATCAACATCAGTAAAATCGAAATTATTGACGAGTAGTCTTGAAAACAACATTAAACATGAGCAAATAATGGAGCAGCGAGAAAGAGAGAGAGAGAGATAGATCACCTTAAATTGAAACATTTAAATTGAGAGGGAAAGCGCAAGAGAGCGAGAGAGAGAGAGAGAGAAAGAGAGATAGAGAAGAGAGAGAGAGATAAAGTTGATAAACAGTATTAGCTGTAGGGCCTATAAGAAAACAAGTATTTGCCAATTAACACTATATTATACCATATAGATACATGGTCATTTTAACAATTAGTTCAAAAATAATTGACCCATTATACAATATGTGCGGACGGAGAGAGTGAATTTAGAAGTATCTCTCATTGCGGTTGCTATGTAGCTCTTACTTATGGATCTATAGGCCTATATACCCACAATAACATCCATGGTGAGGGCGATCATAATGTTTACTATGATTATAAAGTATGTTCAACATTATTTTATGAAGATGAGCATTCATTTCTAATCATCTATAGGTCTACTCACCGTTGACATTATGGGGACGTCACAGCCCTTCAGTGGAGTTTCTGGACTGTTGTCTCCCCCTATTGGTCAAAATAGACGGTGCTGCTGTGCAGTGGCACGGAGAGCAGAGTCGGTGTTGTGTAACAATCCACATGAAATGACAGAAAGCATTCAGCAGGAGATACCACAAAAAGAAGACAGCTACTATGGGCCTTACTGAATTATATTAAGCAGATGTTTCTTTTTATGTAGGTTAATTAATAGGCCTGGCCTGGTTTAACAGTTTCTTTGGCTGAATATTTGAGACGCCAAATCATGTTCAGTAACTGTACTTCTTCATATGAAAATAGCTAGTCAAGTATCAATTTCAAAACGAAACTCTACATCCTCGTAGATGTATTATCAGAATGAAAATACAAGTGCTACAATAAATAAAAGCAAACAATAAAGTAAGAAAATGCACTTGAATAAGACAATAGAGTTGGTCATGTTTTTATGTTTAATACTTTAAGCGAAAGATGGACACATGACAAACTGGTGGTTATACCAGACAATATATATTTGAACTTTTGTATATTTCGTTTTTTGAGTAAAATATAACAATATTGAACACAAACAAGTATCTAGGCAATATGACTCTATGATTACATGCTTATAATAAAGGAATAAATTATGAATTATTGAATAAATGAACATTTTTCGACAAAGTTGAAAGAACTGAACAGATTAACATATTTTATTTGATGTTATTTAAGTCCCTCTCTCTGTTGTTGACTGAAGATTGGGGGGAGCGCAGAGTCAAATTTCGTCTCCGCCTCCTAAAAATGTTCACCCAATCGCTTCCCTCCTGACTTGGACCAGTCTATAAATACAGGCTTCACACTGAAAGTGTATTCATAATTCTCTCAATGATCTTGGAAGTTTGACGCGAACATTAAATTGCGCCTTTATGACAGAAATTGTTTTATTTCCAAGATAAATATACATTAGAGTGCGTTTGCAGCGTGCCTATTCGCAAGAAAACGTGCTTTGAATAGACGACTTTTGGAAGGACTTCACATTAACATTCTGACAGTTTGCAGGAGCGCAGCTTTGTCAACCAATTTGCGCACCGAACTCAGTGACATTCATTGCAGCCCGTGGGCACAGCAGCAGTTGGATTCTAAAGTCTTGAAAGGAAGGAATTTTTCCCTCCAAGAGCAATTCATTGCATTAGCTCAGCGGTCATTTTTTTCGCATGAATCTACTCGACCCCTTCCTGAAGATGTCAGACGAACAGGAGAAGTGTTTCTCTGACGCTCCAAGCCCCAGCATGTCTGAGGATTCGGTCGGCTCGCCGTGCCCGTCTGGCTCCGGTTCTGACACCGAGAATACCAGGCCGTCCGATAATCATCTCTTACTGGGTCCAGACGGCGTGCTCGGCGAGTTCAAGAAGGCTGACCAAGACAAGTTCCCTGTATGTATCAGAGATGCGGTGTCTCAGGTGCTGAAGGGTTACGACTGGACCTTGGTGCCCATGCCCGTCCGAGTGAACGGCTCCAGCAAAAACAAGCCCCATGTCAAGAGACCCATGAACGCTTTCATGGTGTGGGCTCAAGCCGCCCGGAGGAAACTGGCGGACCAGTACCCACATCTCCACAATGCAGAACTCAGCAAAACCCTGGGAAAACTCTGGAGGTAGGTTACAACTCATCATCACTTTTCCCCGCCGTTGAGGAGATTTTTAGTTGATCAACTAATATTGTGCTATTCACAAATAGCTTCTTAGATAAAGCTTGAATTAATAGCAGCGTGAATCAGTTATTTGGAAAGATGTCTGGTGTATAGCTACATTTGCAATTAAATAGTGTAAACTATGGGCATAATTTCGATTCGAATTTGTAGTTTTCAAATATTGGGCTATAATAATAATAGTAATAATTATAGTACTTGTTTCAACACTTCGAAAACGTGTAATATAATACGATACTTGTTCCAGATTACTCAACGAAGGCGAGAAGCGTCCGTTCGTAGAGGAAGCTGAACGCTTGAGAGTGCAGCACAAGAAAGATCACCCCGACTACAAGTACCAGCCCAGAAGGAGAAAATCCGTGAAGAACGGGCAGAGCGAGCCAGAGGACGGCGAGCAAACCCACATCTCTTCCGGTGACATCTTTAAAGCTCTCCGGCAAGCCGACTCGCCCGCGTCCAGCATGGGCGAAGTGCATTCTCCCGGTGAACATTCAGGTAAGAACAATTCATTCGAACAATTCATTAAATTGTCGTTATAGATAATACCAGGTTTACTCAAACTTGCTTTTGGTCGATATAATCATGTTATAATATAATCATGTTAATTAAAGTAGAAAGGGAATCACTATTATGCCGGTGAAATGAAAGAGTTATATATATATATCCTTTATATTGTACATGCCTCTACTATCCTATTGAAAAGGTGAATATCAGTGCTTTTAGAGCCCTCATGAACTGACACACCTGTCAATGATTTGTGGTTTTTACAAGCCGACATGCAAATCTCCCACCTGTCTTTACTCTGCCCACTTATCTCTTCCTCTTTAAAGCACATTAGATAATGACACCATTCCCTTCATGGCGGGAAACTCCGAAATCTTATCTGCACTTTCTTCATTTCCAAACATATCTTTATTAGCTCCCTGGTTGCGTCACTTGTGTCAATAATATCATGATGCAGTGCAGTGAGATTAACTCTTTCTTTTTGGACCAGCAGGCCAGTCCCAGGGCCCACCTACACCACCGACCACCCCCAAAACAGACCTGGCTGTGGGCAAGGCCGACCTGAAGCGTGAGGGCCGCCCCCTGCAAGAGGGCACGGGCCGCCAGCTCAACATCGACTTCCGGGACGTTGATATCGGCGAGCTGAGCAGCGACGTCATCTCCAACATCGAGGCCTTCGATGTCAATGAGTTCGACCAGTACTTACCGCCCCACGGGCACCCCGGCATGCCCGGCGTCAACGGCGCCCAGACGAGCTACACGGGCAGCTACCGCGGCATCAGCTCCAGCTCCATTGGCCAGGTGGGTGCTGGAGGCCATGGCTGGATGCCCAAGCAGCAGCAGCAGCAGCACCCCATCTCCATCCTGAGTGGAGGTGGAGGTAGTGGGGGAGAGCAAGGCCAGAGCCAGGGGAGAACCACTCAGATCAAGACGGAGCAGCTGAGCCCCAGCCACTACAGTGAGCAGCAGGGCTCCCCTCCCCAGCATGTCACCTATGGTTCATTCAACCTGCAGCACTACAGCGCCTCATCCTACCCCTCCATTACCCGCGCCCAGTATGACTATTCTGATCACCAGGGCGGCGCCAACTCTTATTATAGCCATGCAGGTGCCCAAGGCTCAGGGCTCTATTCCTTCAGCAGCTATATGAGCCCCAGCCAGAGGCCCATGTACACCCCCATCGCCGACCCCACCGGAGTGCCCTCGGTGCCCACCCAGACCCACAGTCCACAGCACTGGGAGCAGCAGCCTGTCTACACCCAGCTCTCCAGGCCCTGAGGCCAGAGGTTAGAGATCAGCCCCTTAGTCCTTAGCACAGACTGTCCCATAAGAAACCATCTCCTACCAGAGACTCTTATCTCCCAGAATCCTCGGTGGCCCACAGGCCTCTACGCCAACACCCTCCACCGCCAATAGAAAAACCTTCAAGAACTTTTTCAAAGTAATGAACATTTATTATCTTCGGAAAAACGGCTCACGACAGTGCCTTTTTTAACGCTCGGAGTTGTGATTATATTTTTATAGGTATAATGTTAAAAGAAACTCAGTTTTGAAAAGAGGAATCCTCCGTGAGGATATATTTGTTATAAATATTTTAGTATGTACTGTGTATGTGTTCTGAACTGTCTTTTGGTACTATATCTTTCGGGGGATTTATACGTTTAATGAGGAAGAGATGCTTTAGGTGAACAACGTCCTCCGCGGCCTTACTTCTCGCTCATGTATTTTTGTACAGGAACAGGAAGTCAAAAGAAAATAGTCCCCCTACTCACTGCCTGTCCTCTTTTAATACATTCTGCTTTGATTCTCATGTACATGTCTTATTGTAATTGTTTACGAGATCTTATAAGAACTGAGCAAAGTTGGTGTTTAAATAGTTTATGGCCGTGACTTATTATGTGACCATGTCATCAGTGAATTAGACAAATTATCGCTATTTTCTTGTCGCTGCGTTAGCAATTAGCACATCAGCGCAGGTTATTGTGTTGGGAATGCTAATAGCATTAGAAAGTGCCATATAGTTACACCAGGGGCCTTACTGACTGTTGGTAGATGTGACTGAGAAATGCTTTGTATTGCCTTCATGCCGTTGGTGCCTGTTGAAGCGCAGTAGAGAGACTCTTTACATTAGCGATGCTAGCGCAGCAGTGTAGCCTAGAAACCACAGCTGAGTTCTCACTTCCTGTCTGTCGAGAGATACAGGAAGTGGCCTTTGACCCCCAGCAGTCTCCCTTCCAGTTGTCGTTCCTCTGGCCTCTTATTCCTTCCAGTCTTAACATCTAATTTATTCATTAGCAATTAATTTTATTTGAAAAGTAATAACTATTTTGCATTTTATTCCTTTTTAATTCAGCAGCGACTAATTGAGATGAGAAAATATTAACTTTTCCGCAGATGGGTTAGCTGTTCCGATGTGGTACAAATTGTTCTAAGCATCTTTGTTTATTTATAATTTGTAAATGTTTTCAGTTGAAATAGTTATTTTGATGATCTAGTTGTGTACAGATTACTTCTGATTGTGATCAGAGTTGATCTGAAATATGGAAAAAAGAAAAATCTGTACGTTGTTTAATTCATTCTGACAGATATGGATATCATGGTTATTGGAGCTGTGGCTGCAGTGTGGAGATGTCTTTCTATAGAATCACCAGCAGACTTTTTTGTTTTTGAAAAAAGTTGTGTTCTTTATTCTCTATTCCATATCTTAGTTCTCATGTTGGCATCCTTGTAATTCAACTGAATTCTTGTTTTCCTAGGTAAAACACGTCATTGTCTTAAAAGAAGCTTATCTTTTGTATTATATTGTTTGCAATAAAAGAAAACATATTGAAAATAAACTCTATGGTTCTGTTTCATATATTCAGAGAATGTTATTCTAGATTCAGTATGTACATGCACACTAGCAGGGGGTGAACAGTTTTATCCACTACATTTCTGGAAGTCTCTATTATGTCAACTTACGAGCAGTGGGGTTCCTTTATACCCATAATGCAATGCTTTGTAAGGGAAGTCGACCCACGCTGAGAGAAAACAGTAAGATGGAGAAGTCCTCTAATGACTCAGAATCACATTAAAGAGGAGGTCAGAAACACTCCAGAACCACGGTACTTTATCAAACAGGAGAAAACACTTCACTTATAAAATAAAGAAAAGCAAGCTAAAGTAGAAACAAAACATAACACAATATTAACATTGTACAACATTGAATCCATGTAAATAGACTAGCCAGTTCCTATGCTATAACCTGTCAACTACATAGATAATACCACTGTAGAATCAGAATAGGCCTGCGTGTGTAACTTCAAGGCCAACATTTGACATGTAAAATACCCTGATGAAGGAATGTCCAAAAGGTTTTAACAAACTATTAACTTTAACCCTTACCATAATCCTAACCTTAACCATAACACCAACCTTAACTCTTACCTTAACCATAACCCTAACCCTTATTTTAAACATTTCCCTAACTGTAACCTTAGCAAGCAGTTGCTTATCAACAGATAGTTTGAGCATCTACAGATGGACCATCCAAATAAAGTGTTACTCCAAATTATTTTCAAAGCAAACTTCCATTGTCTTCCCTAGAGATCCTGAATATGTTTACATTGTCAGCTTGCTCCACTCTTTATGTTCATACTCCTTGGTTGGTGAGCCAGGGGGCTACTAGCTACTAGCTTCCTTTCATCCTGTCCTGCAGGCTTCCCATACCATGAGGTCACCGGGCCATCAGTACTACGGCCTATTGGGATGATGTATGTCCACACCCCTTCCCCGAACATGTATACCCCACTGCTTAGAGAAACAAACTGCACATAAAATTCTGTTTATTCATTACCAGCCATACCATAATGGGATTGCGCCACCCTCTATAAATCAATGACAATGTAAACACAATCAGTGGCTAGGTTGGGGAACTTCATGTTGAGAGAATGTTGCTTTCATGTTGAAAGTTAGAGGTAGGGTCTCGGGTGACATCTCTGTCCTCACGTCAAGTGGACTGGATCCATCTCTCTACCACCAGCCCACCACTACCTCACTACCTCACTGGCTGGCTGTACAGACTGGACTGATAGCACTCACCCCCTATTTCATAATACTCTATAATGTATACTGAGATCTGTGGACTCACTGGCTGGCTGTACAGACTGGACTGATAGCACTCACCCCCTATTTCATAATACTCTATAATGTATACTGAGATCTGTGGACTCACTGGCTGGCTGTACAGACCGGACTGATAGCACTCACCCCCTATTTCATAATACTCTATAATGTATACTGAGATCTGTGGACTCACTGGCTGGCTGTACAGACTGGACTGATAGCACTCACCCCCTATTTCATAATACTCTATAATGTATACTGAGATCTGTGGACTCACTGGCTGGCTGTACAGACCGGACTGATAGCACTCACCCCCTATTTCATAATACTCTATAATGTATACTGAGATCTGTGGACTCACTGGCTGGCTGTACAGACTGGACTGATAGCACTCACCCCCTATTTCATAATACTCTATAATGTATACTGAGATCTGTGGACTCACTGGCTGGCTGTACAGACCGGACTGATAGCACTCACCCCCTATTTCATAATACTCTATAATGTATACTGAGATCTGTGGACTCACTGGCTGGCTGTACAGACCGGACTGATAGCACTCACCCCCTATTTCATAATACTCTATAATGTATACTGAGATCTGTGGACTCACTGGCTGGCTGTACAGACTGGACTGATAGCACTCACCCCCTATTTCATAATACTCTATAATGTATACTGAGATCTGTGGACTCACTGGCTGATTTCCCAAAGCCTGGTCTCATAGTGTGTTGTAGCCAACTCTTTAATCGTTATCATGCCTTGCAAGTCGGCATGGAACCAGTACTATGCACCGCCTTAGTGTGCGATGGATGAATACTATACGGGTCCTGTATAGGGAACTTTAACTGTGCATCATAGGTTAGAATAGAGAAGAGCCCAAATGTAAAATATAATACACCAATGACATCAGACAAAAACATGGAAATTAAACAGTGCCGTACAAGATACCCATCTCACCAGGGCCGGCTCAAACAAACCAATCAATCAATCAATCAAATGTATTTATAAAGCCCTTTTTACATCAGCCGATGTTACAAAGTGCTATACAGACCACACTGAACTTGACCTTTAAAGGTGTGTTAGAATCCCAGCCCATGTCTGGTGTCTGCAGTGTGGTAATGTAGTAAACAGTAGTGTCAGAGTTGGGGATGGTGGTCTGCTTGACCACCAGCCTGGTTATGTAGAACTGTTTTTGGTTAACGGGGAGGTTGACAGCTTCCCCTCTTTCCCTCTTCCCCACAGCAGGAGGCAGCAGACTGTGTAAGACCCGGCCCCCCTCATGCCAAGACCCGGCCCCCCTCATGCCAAGACCCGGCCCCCCTCATGCCAAGACCCCCAGAGATCCCCTGAGACACATCCATCACTGCCTCTCTGCAGTGGCCCAGACCAGGAGCAGGGCAGCGGGGTAGGGGGCATGGGGCTGAGGGGGGCAGGGGGGCAGGGGGTGAGGGGGGCAGGGGGGTGAGGGGGGCAGGGGGGTGAGGGGGGCATGGGGCTGAAGGTGGCAGGGGGCAGGGGGGTGAGGGGGGTGAGGGGGGCAGGGGGGCAGGGGGGTGAGGGGGGTGAGGGGGGCATGGGGCTGAGGGGGGCAGGGGGGTGAGGGGAGCAGGGGGGCAGGGGGGTGAGGGGAGCAGGGGGGTGAGGAGGCAGGCGGCAGGGGTTAGGGGAGAGCAGCCGAGGATGGTCCCCTGGAAAGGAGGGAAACCAGGGAGAGAAGGGAAGAGTGGGGAGAGAGAGAGAGAAAGAAGGGGTGAGAAGGAAGAGTGTGGGGGAGAGAGAGAGAAAGAAGGGGGTGAGAAGGAAGAGAGTGGGGGAGATAGAGAGAGGGGAGAGGGTGAGAAGGAAGAGAGTGGAGGAGAGAGAGAGAAAGAAGGGGGTGAGAAGGAAGAGAGTGGGGGAGAGAGAGAGAAAGAAGGGGGTGAGAAGGAAGAGAGTGGGGGAGATAGAGAGAGGGGAGAGGGTGAGAAGGAAGAGAGTGGAGGAGAGAGACATAAAGAAGGGGGTGAGAAGGAAGAGAGTGGGGGAGATAGAGAGAGGGGAGAGGGTGAGAAGGAAGAGAGTGGGGGAGATAGAGAGAGGGGAGAGGGTGAGAAGGAAGAGAGTGGAGGAGAGAGACATAAAGAAGGGGGTGAGAAGGAAGAGAGTGGGGGAGATAGAGAGAGGGGAGAGGGTGAGAAGGAAGAGAGTGGGGGGGAGAGAGAGAGGGGGAGAGAGAGAGAGGGGAGATAGAGAGAGGGGAGAGGGTGAGAAGGAAGAGAGTGGTGGGGAGAGAGAGAGGGGAGAGAGAGAGAGGGGAGAGAGAGAGGGGAGAGGGTGAGAAGGAAGAGAGTGGAGGAGAGAGACATAAAGAAGGGGGTGAGAAGGAAGAGAGTGGGGGAGATATAGAGAGGGGAGAGGGTGAGAAGGAAGAGAGTGGGGGAGAGAGAGAGGGGAGAGAGAGAGAGGGGAGAGGGGGATAGACAGAGATAGAAGAGAAACAGACGGATGGAGAGATTGTACAGGAAAACAGTAATTAGTGAATTGAATGTAATCTGTACTATTGTTATTGAACACAGATGGAACAGTGATTATTTTACTTATATGGTATCATACAGGGTTTAGCTTTTCCTCCTCTTCCAGTCCTGTCATTTCCCAACAGCAGCCTTGCTCTGGACCTCAGGTTGACGCTCTGGACCTCAGGTTGACGCTCTGGACCTCAGGTTGACGCTCTGGACCTCAGGTTGACGCCTTTTCTCAAAAACAGCACAGAGAGAAGGCACGAATAAGTGAGAGAGGACTAATGTCCAAGACATCTGAGAAAATCATCAACACACACTCCTACCATGTGTGTGTGTGTGAAACAGGATCGCACACAGTCATGCAGAAATATGCACAGAAATAACCACAGTCCCAGGTCATTACAATACTGTGGGCTGTAACAGAGTCCCTGGTCATCACAATACTGTGGGCTGTAACAGAGTCCCTGGTCATTACAATACTGTGGGCTGTAACAGAGTCCCTGGTCATTACAATACTGTGGGCTGTAACAGAGTTCCAGGTCATTACAATACTGTGGGCTGTAACAGAGTCCCTGGCCATTACAATACTGTGGGCTGTAACATAGTCCCTGATCATTACAATACTGTGGGCTGTAACAGAGTCCCTGGTCATTACAATACTGTGGGCTGTAACAGAGTCCCTGGTCATTACAATACTGTGGGCTGTAACAGAGTCCCTGGTCATTACAATACTGTGGGCTGTAACAGAGTCCCTGGTCATTACAATACTGTGGGATGTAACAGAGTCCCTGGTCATTACAATACTGTGGGCTGTAACAGAGTCCCTGGTCATTACAATACTGTGGGCTGTAACAGAGTCCCTGGTCATTACAATACTGTGGGCTGTAACAGAGTCCCTGGTCATTACAATACTGTGGGCTGTAACAGAGTCCCTGGTCATTACAATACTGTGGGCTGTAACAGAGTCCCTGGTCATTACAATACTGTGGGCTGTAAGAGAGTCCCAGGTCATTACAATACTGTGGACTGTAACAGAGTCCCTGGTCATTACAATACTGTGGGCTGTAACATAGTCCCTGATCATTACAATACTGTGGGCTGTAACAGAGTCCCTGGTCATTACAATACTGTGGGCTGTAACAGAGTCCCTGGTCATTACAATACTGTGGGCTGTAACAGAGTCCCAGGTCATTACAATACTGTGGGCTATAACAGAGTCCTAGGTCATTACAATACTGTGGGCTGTAACAGAGTCCCTGGTCATTACAATACTGTGGGCTGTAACAGAGTCCCTGGTCATTACAATACTGTGGGCTGTAACAGAGTCCCTGGTCATTACATAACTGTGGGCTGTAACAGAGTCCCTGGTCATTACAATACTGTAGGCTGTAACAGAGTCCCTGGTCATTACAATACTGTGGGCTGTAACAGAGTCCCTGTTCATTACAATACTGTGGGCTGTAACAGAGTCCCTGGTCATTACAAAACTGTGGGCTGTAACAGAGTCCCTGGTCATTACATTACTGTGGGCTGTAACAGAGTCCCTGGTCATTACATTACTGTGGGCTGTAACAGAGTCCCTGGTCATTACAATACTGTGGGCTGTAACAGAGTCCCTGGTCATTACAATACTGTGGGATGTAACAGAGTCCCTGGTCTTTACAATACTGTGGGCTGTAACAGAGTCCCTGGTCATTACAATACTGTGGGCTGTAACAGAGTCCCTGGTCATTACAATACTGTGGGCTGTAACAGAGTCCCTGGTCATTACAATACTGTGGGCTGTAACAGAGTCCCTGGTCATTACAATACTGTGGGCTGTAACAGAGTCCCTGGTAATTACAATACTGTGGGCTGTAAGAGAGTCCCAGGTCATTACAATACTGTGGGCTGTAACAGAGTCCCTGGTCATTACAATACTGTGGGCTGTAACATAGTCCCTGATCATTACAATACTGTGGGCTGTAACAGAGTCCCTGGTCATTACAATACTGTGGGCTGTAACAGAGTCCCTGGTCATTACAATACTGTGGGCTGTAACAGAGTCCCAGGTCATTACAATACTGTGGGTTATAACAGAGTCCTAGGTCATTACAATACTGTGGGCTGTAACAGAGTCCCTGGTCATTACAATACTGTGGGCTGTAACAGAGTCCCTGGTCATTACAATACTGTGGGCTGTAACAGAGTCCCTGGTCATTACATAACTGTGGGCTGTAACAGAGTCCCTGGTCATTACAATACTGTGGGCTGTAACAGAGTCCCTGGTCATTACAATACTGTGGGCTGTAACATAGTCCCTGATCATTACAATACTGTGGGCTGTAACAGAGTCCCTGGTCATTACAATACTGTGGGCTGTAACAGAGTCCCTGGTCATTACATAACTGTGGGCTGTAACAGAGTCCCTGGTCATTACAATACTGTAGGCTGTAACAGAGTCCCTGGTCATTACAATACTGTGGGCTGTAACAGAGTCCCTGTTCATTACAATACTGTGGGCTGTAACAGAGTCCCTGGTCATTACAAAACTGTGGGCTGTAACAGAGTCCCTGGTCATTACATTACTGTGGGCTGTAACAGAGTCCCTGGTCATTACATTACTGTGGGCTGTAACAGAGTCCCTGGTCATTACAATACTGTGGGCTGTAACAGAGTCCCTGGTCATTACAATACTGTGGGATGTAACAGAGTCCCTGGTCTTTACAATACTGTGGGCTGTAACAGAGTCCCTGGTCATTACAATACTGTGGGCTGTAACAGAGTCCCTGGTCATTACAATACTGTGGGCTGTAACAGAGTCCCTGGTCATTACAATACTGTGGGCTGTAACAGAGTCCCTGGTCATTACAATACTGTGGGCTGTAACAGAGTCCCTGGTAATTACAATACTGTGGGCTGTAAGAGAGTCCCAGGTCATTACAATACTGTGGGCTGTAACAGAGTCCCTGGTCATTACAATACTGTGGGCTGTAACATAGTCCCTGATCATTACAATACTGTGGGCTGTAACAGAGTCCCTGGTCATTACAATACTGTGGGCTGTAACAGAGTCCCTGGTCATTACAATACTGTGGGCTGTAACAGAGTCCCAGGTCATTACAATACTGTGGGTTATAACAGAGTCCTAGGTCATTACAATACTGTGGGCTGTAACAGAGTCCCTGGTCATTACAATACTGTGGGCTGTAACAGAGTCCCTGGTCATTACAATACTGTGGGCTGTAACAGAGTCCCTGGTCATTACATAACTGTGGGCTGTAACAGAGTCCCTGGTCATTACAATACTGTGGGCTGTAACAGAGTCCCTGGTCATTACAATACTGTGGGCTGTAACATAGTCCCTGATCATTACAATACTGTGGGCTGTAACAGAGTCCCTGGTCATTACAATACTGTGGGCTGTAACAGAGTCCCTGGTCATTACAATACTGTGGGCTGTAACAGAGTCCCAGGTCATTACAATACTGTGGGCTATAACAGAGTCCTAGGTCATTACAATACTGTGGGCTGTAACAGAGTCCCTGGTCATTACAATACTGTGGGCTGTAACAGAGTCCCTGGTCATTACAATACTGTGGGCTGTAACAGAGTCCCTGGTCATTACATAACTGTGGGCTGTAACAGAGTCCCTGGTCATTACAATACTGTGGGCTGTAACAGAGTCCCTGGTCATTACAATACTGTGGGCTGTAACAGAGTCCCTGTTCATTACAATACTGTGGGCTGTAACAGAGTCCCTGGTCATTACAATACTATGTGCTGTAACAGAGTCCCTGGTCATTACATTACTGTGGGCTGTAACAGAGTCCCTGGTCATTACAATACTGTGGGCTGTAACAGAGTCCCTGGTCATTACAATACTGTGGGCTGTAACAGAGTCCCTGGTCATTACAATACTGTGGGCTGTAACAGAGTCCCTGGTCATTACAATACTGTGGGCTGTAACAGAGTCCCTGGTCATTACAATACTGTGGGCTGTAACAGAGTCCCTGGTCATTACAATACTGTGGGCTGTAACAGAGTCCCTGGTCATTACAATACTGTGGGCTGTAACAGAGTCCCTGGTCATTACAATACTGTGGCTGTAACAGAGTCCCTGGTCATTACAATACTGTGGGCTGTAACAGAGTCCCTGGTCATTACAATACTGTGGGCTGTAACAGAGTCCCTGGTCATTACAATACTGTGGGCTGTAACAGAGGGTGCTGCTCAGCCTGACATAAAACTGGGGCAGTGACCATGGACCACTTTCACTGGATTTCATCAGATTAGTGTGTCATGTGCCGTAACAGCCTAATAGCCCAGACCCAAGCAGGAAATTACATCAGACTGCGAGGCTTTCCCTTCTTGCTGCTAGCATGGCTGTGACTCATTGATGTGGCACTGCCATGGCCACATTGGAGCCTCACCCAGTAGTAGACAGACAGAGTAAGGGACATAACCCATCAGCTTCACAACAGCTGTCCACAAGGAAGTGCAATGAATACGTAATACAAGGAAATATTTTCACGATCCAGGGCGAAGGTTCCGCCAAGCTACAGATCTACGATCAGCTTCCCCTTGCCCAAGCCTTACATTAACCCTTAGTGGGGGTGATGCAAAACTGATCCAAGATCAGTGTATAAGGGAACCTTCTCCATACACCTACATTCACAGGAGGTTTAGGTGCAAAGGAGGACAACAATAGTTGTAATGAAGGAAATAAAAACCTTGGGTATCAATCAATCTCAATCAATGTAATTTATGAAGCCCTTTTTACATCAGCAGTTGAGACTGTGCTTTACTGTGACAGTAGAGATGATTGAATGTTGAAAATAGATTGGAAGAATCCCCTCAAACATACTGTTAAAGGAATAATCCTGACAATAATAAATACATTCATTGATTTGCATTAACCTATGATGAGCTTCCCTCAAGCATTTTGTCACAATGGCAAATGGTCTTTCCTTCCACATGTCACAGCCACCAGACCTTGGTTTAGGGTGGCATTGACAGCAGATTAGCTCGGCCATGGTTGTGTGTGTGTGTGTGTGTGTGTGTGTGTGTGTGTGTGTGTGTGTGTGTGTGTGTGTGTGTGTGTGTGTGTGTGTGTGTGTGTGTGTGTGTGTGCGTGCGTGCGTGCGTGCGTGCGTGCGTGCGTGCGTGCGTGCGTGCGTGCGTGTGAGAGAGAGAGACATGCTTGTCTACAGCAGCAGCTTAGTCCAGTTAGTCAATATGTACAGTGTGGATGCGGTCCCGGTGCTAACCCTGAAAAGCAGGATCGGCTGATGAATGATCCTGAGGAGGGAGCGGAAACAAGAGCACATTTCTCTCTCTCTCTTCATTGTCCAGGCAGGCATCTCTCTGCCTCTCCATGGGCACTTTTCCCAGAACGAGCCCATTAATATTCTACAGGGACGCCTGACCCCTCCGAACCCAATGGGTGGTATTTCAGAGGACAACAAGGAAGAGGGAAAGAAAGGAGCCAAATCTGGCCAATCACCCTTGGAGACTGAATGACAATAAAATATCAACAACAAAGTGACATGAGACTGAACAAGACAGACAGTACAGACTGGGGGGTGGTTGGGTGTATGTGTGTTTGCATGTCTTTAATGGAAGTGCTGAACATGAAAGAGGAAAAGACTATTGATATTCTGCTGGAGTGGTGTGTGCTGCATATTCATTACACTGCACAATGGATGAAATGAAAAACAACAGGAACGTAGAAGCTCTCATTCTGAAACATCCTCGGGGGTGAAAACACTGAATACAAACTTATTTTGATGACATCTTCAACATCTATTTCACAATTCCCCATAGTGTCTCATCGTTATTCATTTATTTAACATCAAGTATTCTTTTTAATCGCTGTCTAGTACAGTACAGTCGATGTTTCAAGCTAAAACGTTAGCTTCCTAATTTTCACATTTTCTCTTTTCCTATCAAGCCATCTTCCCCCATTTGGACTGAACACAAGGGACAGTTTGAATTGACCCCCCCATCTAGGTTACTTTTCAATGGCCAGCTACTCCATTAACAGCTACTACATTAAAGACTGGCTAAAACCAACACACAGCCCCTAGAGGAAACTCTACCTAAATCACAGTGATCAAATGGTCCTTAGTTCAACCCCACAGCACACACACACACACACACACACACACACACACACACACACACACACACACACACACACACACACACACACACACACACACACACACACACACACACACACACACACACACACACACACACACACACACACACACACACACACACACACACACACACACACACACACACACACACAACCAGAAGCCAGCACTGGCTGGCCAGTCATGGGGTGCGTTGCCAAGGGAACAATACCCTCAAGTTGAAAACTTGCTGCATCTGGTGATTAGTATTATGGTGGGAGTGGATGACAAACTAGACTTACCTCAAGTCTACCATGTGATTAGTATTATGGTGGGAGTGGATGACAAACTAGACTTACCTCAAGTCTACCATGTGATTAGTTAAGTTTAGGAAAGTAATTCCAATTGGTTAAAGTCAAGGGATCATGTAGTTAAGAACTGTGATTAGGGGTTGATATGGGATTCGAACCGGCAAACCTGTGTATGGCAACCTGCAAGTTACACCCTCCATCACCATCTCTACAGTCAGGATTTACACTGATGTTACAAAACATTAAGAACACCTTCCTAATATTGAGTTACAATCCATTTTGCCCTCAGAACAACCTCAATTCGGTGGGGCACAGACTCTACAAGTTGTCGAAAGTGTTCCACAGGGATGCTGGCCCATGTTGACTCCAATGCTTCCCACAGTTGTGTCAAGTTGGCTGGATGTCCTTTAGGTGGTGGACCATTCTTGATACACACGGGAAACTGTTGAGCGTGAAAACCTCAGCAGCGTTGCAGTTCTTGACACAAACTGGTGCGCCTGTACCTACTACCATACCCCGTTCAAAGGCACTTACATCTTTTGTCTTCCCCCTTCACCCTCTGAATGGTAGTCATACACAATCCATGTCTCAAGGCTTTAAACATCCTTCTTTAACCTGTCTCCTCCCCTTCAGCTACACTGATTGAAGTGGATTTAACAAGTGACATCAGTAAGGGATCATAGCTTCACCTGGATTCACCTGGTCAGTCTATGTCATGGAAAGAGCATGTGTTCCTAATGTTTTGTCCACTCATTGTATAATTACAGTCACATGCTTCGTAAACAAAGGGTGTACACTAACAGTGAAATGCTAACAATGCAGAGAGATAAATGATAACACAACGAATAAATACACAATGAGTAATGATAACTTCGGTATATATACAATTCATATACCAGAACTTGTCACAGTCACATCCACTGTGGTTCACTATTTTACGATAAGGCAGGCAGACAGCTAGTGTTCTGAGACAGCCTTAGACCCAATCTGCGTCCCAAATGGCACCCTAATACCTGTAGGACCTGGTCAAAAGTAGTGCACTACAAATGTAGTAGGGTGCCATTGGGGACTCAGGCTCAGGAAGTGCCAGTGTGACTTTGCCCTCTTAACATCCATCTTGTGCCGCCCCATGAGGAAATCCCCCTGTGCCAAGGGTCCAGGCTAGGCCAGGCCAGTCTACTGGAGGCAGTCAACCCATATTGAGCTCACTGTGTGTGTGTGTGTGTGTGTGTGTGTGTGTGTGTGTGTGTGTGTGTGTGTGTGTGTGTGTGTGTGTGTGTGTGTGTGTGTGTGTGTGTGTGTGTGTGTGTGTGTGTGTGTGTGTGTGTGTGTGTGTGTGTGTGTGTGTGTGTGTGTGTGTGTGTGTGTGTGTGTGTGTGTGTGTGTGTGTGTGTGTGTGTGTGTGTGTGTGTGTGCGTATGTGCATGTGCGAGTGTGTGTGTTTGATCCCTCCTCCCTGCATTTGACTCAGGATGTGGAAGGAATCTGGCACAGGCCCCAGGTCAGTGCTGATAAATGATATTACCATAATCTCATTAAGTGTGTCTAAGGGTCTCATGTGCACCAGACCGGCGGCCGGTGTGTGGGAGAGGTGGGTGGTTGGGAGTGGGGTGGAGCATGGTGGTGGAGGTAGTGGCTAAAACACACACACAAACACAAACAACACACCCACCCACCCATGCACACGCACACAAATGCATGCACTTACACACACACACGCACATACACACACACACACACACAAACCAACGATCTGCATTGGGTAGACACATATAAATGATCATTCTCCTGTTGATCAACAGGTTTCACCTAACAGAAGGGACAGATGTCTCACAGTACAGTGCAGTAGCTAAGTTGGAGGCTGATTTACTGTACTGTACTTTTAACATAGAACAAGATGTTATTCCTCATGCCTGTGTCTCATTTGAGTAGACTGTAAGATTACAATACCTGATATGAAAGATTTGTGATACAATCAACATATTACAGAACTTATATAAAAGCAATGGCCACAGGAACTGTCTGAAATTCTATAATTCCTGTAATTCAACCCAGGAATAGCTTGATAGATGACTAGAAAGACTTCTAGTTTTTTATACCTGTTATCCTTCATTGTTATAAGGATAATTCTTTACAATAGTAATTCAATTTTGTGGATTTTCCATCCATCTTTCCATTTGGTTCCAATTTTCTGTTGAAAAGAGAAAGTGCACGTCGCAGATTGCACCCTATTCCCTATATAGTGCACTACTTCTGACCAGAGCCCTATTCCCTATATAGTGCACTACTTTTGACCAGGACCCATAAGGTGCCATTTGAGAGAAAGGCAAAGTTCCCTCTTGTACTATAGCCTGGTTAGTCTCTGATAACTGTTGTTGTTACCTACTAGGTACTATATTGTCTCTGATAACTCTTGTTGTTACCAACTATGTACTATATTGTCTCTGATAACTCTTGTTGTTACCAACTATGTACTATATTGTCTCTGATAACTCTTGTTGTTACCAACTATGTACTATATTGTCTCTGATAACTCTTGTTGTTACCAACTATGTACTATATTGTCTCTGATAACTCTTGTTGTTACCAACTATGTACTATATTGTCTCTGATAACTCTTGTTGTTACCAACTATGTACTATATTGTCTCTGATAACTCTTGTTGTTACCAACTATGTACTATATTGTCTCTGATAACTCTTGTTGTTACCTACTATGTACTATATTGTCTCTGATAACTCTTGTTGTTACCAACTATGTACTATATTGTCTCTGATAACTCTTGTTGTTACCTACTATGTACTATATTGTCTCTGATAACTCTTGTTGTTACCAACTACGTACTATATTGTCTCTGATAACTCTTGTTGTTACCAACTATGTACTATATTGTCTCTGATAACTCTTGTTGTTACCTACTATGTACTATATTGTCTCTGATAACTCTTGTTGTTACCAACTATGTACTATATTGTCTCTGATAACTCTTGTTGTTACCAACTATGTACTATATTGTCTCTGATAACTCTTGTTGTTACCAACTATGTACTATATTGTCTCTGATAACTCTTGTTGTTACCAACTATGTACTATATTGTCTCTGATAACTCTTGTTGTTACCTACTATGTACTATATTGTCTCTGATAACTCTTTTTGTTACCAATTATGTACTATATTGTCTCTGATAACTCTTGTTGTTACCAATTATGTACTATATTGTCTCTGATAACTCTTGTTGTTACCTACTATGTACTATATTGTCTCTGATAACTCTTGTTGTTACCAACTACAGTTGAAGTCGGAAGTTTACATACACTTAGGTTGGAGTCCACTCCACAAATTTCTTGTTAACAAACTATAGTTTTGTCTCTGATAACTCTTGGTGTTACCGGCTACATCTCGGCCAAACATATCAGTTAACAATACTTGTCCCAAGTGGATAGTTTATTTGTGTTTGTGTGTATCCACATGGCAGCAACACTGATACCACCTATTCATTAGATGTAATAGGTGTAAGCTGAGCTCTGGTAGTTGATACTTGAGGCATAAATGTAGTTGTATCAAACTGCAGAAGATTTACCTAAGATATATGACTGGAATGCAGACTGGCATCTATATTAGAATAGGAAGGACAATGGTGAAATTTAACAGAGTGATAATGTGATGGTTGAAGAGAT
The DNA here is from genome assembly GCF_045679555.1 of Salvelinus alpinus. NCBI lineage: Eukaryota > Metazoa > Chordata > Actinopteri > Salmoniformes > Salmonidae > Salvelinus > Salvelinus alpinus. Next base: position 23,433,190 of record NC_092086.1, read on the forward strand.
AGTTCAAAGTTACAATATTACAGTGGTTTCCTTATACCCTGCAGTCAACACTTTGGTTTTGTCAAAATAGCCACTGCCAACTAATATTAGTGTAAATTAGCCGTATCTGCTTAGCAGTATCTACTGTCCCTGCACTGCAATAGTGGGATGTGAACACAAGTCTGTGTTTGTACTGGTGGTTATGGAAGGCCATTTTGGTTTGTGTCTTCCTGTATAACACTGGGAGCAACAAAACAAATCCTAAAGTGGTGGCAAAAATACATCAGCTAAGCTAACTGTGTGTGTGTGTGTGTGTTTCTGTGTGTGTGTGTGTGTGCTTCTGTGTGTGTGCGTGTGTGCATACAGGGTGGGGTGGGGAGGATTGGTTCTTGCAGCTACTTCAACAGTGAACCGAGCCAATTCCCAGATAATCAGTATTCTCCTATACAACAATATATTTAGTTACCCACTTCCTGTCTCTCTCTGTTCCCAATGTTGGACAACCAGGCAGACCAAATCCCCTCAGCAAACAAGTTAATACCTCAACCAAGTAAAGTTGAGGGGCGAATGGAGATTCCTGAGAGATATACTCTCTCTAACCTGGCAGTAAACCAGTTACTCTAGCTCACACTCTGGGGTCTGGTTCCTCTTGTATGCAAAGGAGAAAGTGAAGGAAACAAAACATGTTGAGCATGTTCATTTAGCTTGTCAGAAGCCTAGAAACACAAAAACAACTCTGCCGTTCTGTCTCGTATCGCTGTAAAAGTAACAAACACAACTTAGTCTTTCTGTCTCGTATCGCTGCAAAGTAACAAACACAACTTAGTCTTTCTGTCTCGTATCGCTGCAAAGTAACAAACACAACTTAGTCTTTCTGTCTCGTATCGCTGCAAAAGTAACAAACACAACTTTGTCTTTCTGTCTCGTATCGCTGCAAAAGTAACAAACAGAACTTTGTCTTTCTGTCTCGTATCGCTGCAAATGTAACAAACACAACTTAGTCTTTCTGTCTCGTATCGCTGCAAAAGTAACAATCACAACTTTGTCTTTCTGTCTCGTATCGCTGCAAAAGTAAATCAAATTAAATGAATCTAAAGTTTTTGTAAACTATCGTTCCTTATTTTTCTTCCATTCCATAAAAATGGGCAACGTGGCACAAATTGGCTTCATTCATGTAATTTGCTCTAGGCCATACTCTGTAGTGTAATTGGCAGGATATTACATTTAGCCTACAAAAGCTGCATATGTTGTATTTACATATATTACATGACACTACATCCTCGCATGTCCCCCTCCAAGTGCTGTCTTGTTCCCAGCTTCACTCCTACAGTCTCCCAATGAGCTGTGGAACCCATCATGCCTGTGTGTTTAATGACCCAGCAACACAGCTCCTTCTAACTGATGTTCCACCCTGCTGTCACACACACCGCCATGCCTCTGCAAGCCAAGCCTAACCCTGCCGACCGACCGATGACACGCTGTTTCCAGATGCTCTCTTGTTTATCGGGTGGGGGGATGTGTTTGTACTGTGTGTGTGCGTGTGTGTAAGAAACCATTGACTGTTTTGTTTGGAGTTTCGTTTCACACCCCTGTAGTCCTCCTCCTCCTCCTCCTCCTCCTTATTTTCCTCCTCCTCCTCCTCTTCCTCCTTCTCCTCCTCCTCCTCGACTTGTAAACTGACTATACTCCAACATGTGTGTCCAGACATGGTTCATCTCTACTATTGCCTCTTCCTCTTGGGAAAGGGCTTAGTGAAATATGGGGCAGAATCTTTACGGTCAATGAGTAGTCTTCACAGGCTCATTTCCACCATGCTAGTTCTGCACACACACACACACACACACACACACACACACACACACACACACACACACACACACACACACACACACACACACACACACACACACACACACACACACACACACACACACACACACACACACACACACACACACACACACACACACACACACACACACACACACACACACACACACACACACACACAAAGAAAGAAAGAAAGGGTTAGAATAACAGAAGGTCAGAGGTTCCGTCCATATTAAGGTATTCTTTAATTTGACAAAATATCACTTCACTGTAAGAGGCATAAGTGTATACTCACAGTGACAAAAGCGGCTAATAGGACAGTTATAATGTTCCAAGGGTTGTTTTTACAGAGGCACTGTCCAATTCATCATGGTTGGCTCACTGGGCGACATTCAGCTTTAGGGCCCAGACTACAGAATGATATCACAGTAGGCTTTTACATGGAGCTACAGATGTGGGATCTTAATTTGACCAGTATTGTCATAGCAAAATAATCATGCAGTAACAGGATTTTAATGGTTCGTCCGTAATGTGCTTGATTGGTGTACTCTTAGAAAAAAAGGTACTATCTAGAACGTAAAAGTTTTTTGGGGCTGTCCCCATAGGAGAACCCTTTAAAGAACCCTTTTTTGTTCCATGTAGAACCCTTTTGGTTCCATGTAGAACCCTGTTGAGTTCCATGTAGAGCCTTTTACACAAAGGGTTCTACTTAGAACCCAAAATTGTTCTACCTGGAACCCAAAAGGGTTACCCTATGGGGACAGCCACCCTTTTGGAACCCTTTTCTCTAAAAGCGTAGGTAGGATATTAGCTGGACAAAAGTAGGCTACATGAAAAGTGCAAAGGCGAGGAGAGTGGGAGGGAGTAATGTTTTCTCTACACCATGCCCCCTTATAATTATCTCCACAGGTTGCTGAGTGTCTCCAACTCTACCTCAGAAACATCAGACTGCTGAGTGTCTCCAACTCTTCCTCAGAAACATCAGACTGCTGAGTGTCTCCAACTCTTCCTCAGAAACATCAGACTGCTGAGTGTCTCCAACTCTTCCTCAGAAACATCAGACTGCTGAGTGTCTCCAACTCTTCCTCAGACACATCAGACTGCTGAGTGTCTCCAACTCTACCTCAGACACATCAGACTGCTGAGTGTCTCCAACTCTACCTCAGAAACATCAGACTGTTGAGTGTCTCCAACTCTACCTCAGAAACATCAGACTGCTGAGTGTCTCCAACTCTACCTCAGAAACATCAGACTGCTGAGTGTCTCCAACTCTTCCTCAGATACATCAGACTGCTGAGTGTCTCCAACTCTACCTCAGAAACATCAGACTGCTGAGTGTCTCCAACTCTTCCTCAGATACATCAGACTGCTGAGTGTCTCCAACTCTACCTCAGAAACATCAGACTGCTGAGTGTCTCCAACTCTTCCTCAGACACATCAGACTGCTGAGTGTCTCCAACTCTTCCTCAGACACATCAGACTGCTGAGTGTCTCCAACTCTTCCTCAGAAACATCAGACTGCTGAGTGTCTCCAACTCTTCCTCAGAAACATCAGACTGCTGAGTGTCTCCAACTCTTCCTCAGAAACATCAGACTGCTGAGTGTCTCCAACTCTACCTCAGACACATCAGACTGCTGAGTGTCTCCAACTCTACCTCAGAAACATCAGACTGCTGAGTGTCTCCAACTCTACCTCAGAAACATCAGACTGCTGAGTGTCTCCAACTCTACCTCAGAAACATCAGACTGCTGAGTGTCTCCAACTCTACCTCAGAAACATCAGACTGCTGAGTGTCTCCAACTCTTCCTCAGAAACATCAGACTGCTGAGTGTCTCCAACTCTTCCTCAGAAACATCAGACTGCTGAGTGTCTCCAACTCTACCTCAGAAACATCAGACTGCTGAGTGTCTCCAACTCTTCCTCAGACACATCAGACTGCTGAGTGTCTCCAACTCTTCCTCAGACACATCAGACTGCTGAGTGTCTCCAACTCTACCTCAGAAACATCAGACTGCTGAGTGTCTCCAACTCTTCCTCAGAAACATCAGACTGCTGAGTGTCTCCAACTCTTCCTCAGAAACATCAGACTGCTGAGTGTCTCCAACTCTTCCTCAGAAACATCAGACTGCTGAGTGTCTCCAACTCTTCCTCAGAAACATCAGACTGCTGAGTGTCTCCAACTCTTCCTCAGACACATCAGACTGCTGAGTGTCTCCAACTCTACCTCAGACACATCAGACTGCTGAGTGTCTCCAACTCTACCTCAGACACATCAGCCTGCTGAGTGTCTCCAACTCTACCTCAGACACATCAGACTGCTGAGTGTCTCCAACTCTTCCTCAGACACATCAGACTGCTGAGTGTCTCCAACTCTTCCTCAGAAACATCAGACTGCTGAGTGTCTCCAACTCTACCTCAGACACATCAGACTGCTGAGTGTCTCCAACTCTACCTCAGAAACATCAGACTGCTTAGTGTCTCCAACTCTACCTCAGAAACATCAGACTGCTGAGTGTCTCCAACTCTACCTCAGATACATCAGACTGCTGAGTGTCTCCAACTCTTCCTCAGAAACATCAGACTGCTGAGTGTCTCCAACTCTTCCTCAGAAACATCAGAATGCTGAGTGTCTCCAACTCTACCTCAGAAACATCAGACTGCTGAGTGTCTCCAACTCTACCTCAGAAACATCAGAATGCTGAGTGTCTCCAACTCTTCCTCAGAAACATCAGACTGCTGAGTGTCTCCAACTCTACCTCAGAAACATCAGACTGCTGAGTGTCTCCAACTCTACCTCAGAAACATCAGACTGCTGAGTGTCTCCAACTCTTCCTCAGAAACATCAGACTGCTGAGTGTCTCCAACTCTACCTCAGAAACATCAGACTGCTGAGTGTCTCCAACTCTACCTCAGAAACATCAGACTGCTGAGTGTCTCCAACTCTACCTCAGACACATCAGACTGCTGAGTGTCTCCAACTCTTCCTCAGACACATCAGACTGCTGAGTGTCTCCAACTCTTCCTCAGAAACATCAGACTGCTGAGTGTCTCCAACTCTTCCTCAGACACATCAGACTGCTGAGTGTCTCCAACTCTTCCTCAGAAACATCAGACTGCTGAGTGTCTCCAACTCTTCCTCAGACACATCAGACTGCTGAGTGTCTCCAACTCTTCCTCAGACACATCAGACTGCTGAGTGTCTCCAACTCTTCCTCAGAAACATCAGACTGCTGAGTGTCTCCAACTCTACCTCAGACACATCAGACTGCTGAGTGTCTCCAACTCTACCTCAGAAACATCAGACTGCTGAGTGTCTCCAACTCTACCTCAGAAACATCAGACTGCTGAGTGTCTCCAACTCTTCCTCAGAAACATCAGACTGCTGAGTGTCTCCAACTCTTCCTCAGAAACATCAGACTGCTGAGTGTCTCCAACTCTACCTCAGACACATCAGACTGCTGAGTGTCTCCAACTCTTCCACAGAAACATCAGACTGCTGAGTGTCTCCAACTCTTCCTCAGATACATCAGACTGCTGAGTGTCTCCAACTCTTCCTCAGAAACATCAGCCTGCTGAGTGTCTCCAACTCTTCCTCAGAAACATCAGCCTGCTGAGTGTCTCCAACTCTACCTCAGAAACATCAGACTGCTGAGTGTCTCCAACTCTTCCTCAGAAACATCAGCCTGCTGAGTGTCTCCAACTCTACCTCAGAAACATCAGACTGCTGAGTGTCTCCAACTCTTCCTCAGAAACATCAGACTGCTGAGTGTCTCCAACTCTTCCTCAGACACATCAGACTGCTGAGTGTCTCCAACTCTTCCTCAGAAACATCAGACTGCTGAGTGTCTCCAACTCTTCCTCAGAAACATCAGACTGCTGAGTGTCTCCAACTCTTCCTCAGACACATCAGCAGTTTTCCCCAGCCTTATCTTCTTGTGCAGAAGGGAACACTTTGAAACACAGTTGCCTCAGAGGGACTCTCCACGGGACTCTTTAATGAGACTCTAATTGTAGGGGGGAACATTAAACATTTTTACAGAGCGCTTGTCTCTCATCTCTTTTAGTCGGTTTATCTGTTTGATGGTTACAAATCCTTTGAGATTGGTCACCATGAGTATTTAGTAGGATTTTATCGTCAATCATTTTTAAAGATGCTTATATTAATTTTTTATTTCCCAATGTACAACAGAGGTCCATTCTCCCCTTCCTACCTGGGCAGACCACCACTGGTCACTTCCATTCTATATTACATACAGTACCAGTGCACACAAGTGGATGGACAAAGCTCTTCTAAATCTAAAGGCCATTTCCCAACTGGGACCTTCTCCCCTAAAGCCTCTTACAGGCAATACCCCTATTATGTTCCTGCCTGGGACCTTCTCCCCTAAAGCCTCTTACAGGCAGTGCCCCTATTCTGTTCCCGCCTGGGACCTTCTCCCCTAAAGCCTCTTACAGGCAGTGCCCCTATTCTGTTCCCGCCTGGGACCTTCTCCCCTAAAGCCTCTTACAGGCAGTGCCCCTATTCTGTTCCTGCCTGGGACCTTCTCCCCTAAAGCCTCTTACAGGCAGTGCCCCTATTCTGTTCCTGCCTGGGACCTTCTCCCCTAAAGCCTGTTACAGGCAATACCCCTATTCTGTTCCCAACTGGGGCAGAGAGAGAAAAACACGGAATAGACATCATGACCCAGAGTGCTTTGCAGCAGCAGCTGGGGTAACAGGTGTGTGGAGCGAGAGCACATGTTCAGGTTGATGGGGTCTGCCACATGTTGAACACATAACCCCCCTCCTTTCTTTAGCTCTCTCTCTCACTCTCACTCTCACTCTGCCTTACTGGGATAGGATCCCTCTTTCTCTTTCTAACAGGGGCTAGAGCAGACAGAGGGATGGAGGTAGAGAAATAGAAGGACATGGAAAGAGAGTGATACAGATAGATCTTAATTTCCCAATCATGTCTAAACAGAAGAGCATCGAAAAAGAAAGAGAGAGAGAGAGAGAGAAAGTGAAAGGCAGCTAGATGGAAATGGAGAGAGAGAGAGGTAAAGCAATCAAGGCCTCTCTAACCCTGCAGACCTGTCTGTGTCCATATCAAAACATAGAGAGACAGGCAACCAGGCTAATACATCTGGAGAAATAGACAGAGGGAAAAATAGACAAGAAGATGCCAGGTGTCTAACAGAGATCATGTAAGATGAGAGGAGAAATACAAATCTCTCATTTTAAGGCAGAGTCCCACAATAAATGAGAGCACAGTGTCCAAAGAGACCTGTCAGAGACCTGTCAGACACTGTAACTAGGGTTGTAGATCTCTCTCTCTCTCTCTCTCTCTCTCTCTCTCTCTCTCTCTCTCTCTCTCTCTCTCTCTCTCTCTCTCTCTCTCTCTCTCTCTCTCTCAATTCAATTCAATTCAAGGGGCTTTATTGGCATGGTAAACATGTGTTAACATTGCCAAAGCAAGTGAGGTAGATATTATACAAAAGTGAAATAAACAATACAAATTAACAGTAAACATTACACATACAGAAGTTTCAAAACAATAAAGACATTACAAATGTTATATTATATATATACAGTGTTGTAACAATGTACAAATGGTTAAAGCACACAAGTTAAAATAAATAAGCATATATATATCTCTCTCTCTCTCTCTCTCTCTCTCAATATGATGATATTCTGTAACCTGCTGTGAAATTCCAGGAGAGATGTCAGAGAGAGTGAAGCCCATGCCGGCATGAGGCCCCTTTGCTGAGTAGGAATCTGGGTTGTCAAGTGAAAGAGTTATGTATCCAAAGCTACAGTATCTCCTATTAGAAGGAATGTCTGTGAGTCAATAAGATATCTTTGTTACACTTTTGTAGAATTTTAACGGTGTTAAAATGTGCTGTTTTCTGCAAGTTATTTTCTACATGATATTATATTTATTTAGAGTAAATGTATATAAATGCTTTCCCTATTATGACATATGTTGGCTTACGTGGTCAACTTGCTGTGAGAAGGGCCAAGGGCCCTTGGAATCAAGCCTCAGAGGAACACCCCTGCCAACCTACCAACCCATTGCCACAGGTTGCCATGGCAACTGGCTGAGTTGGCATGTTTTGGCCTGCATACAGGCATGTCTGGCAGCAGCCAATCGGGAGGCCGGGAGAAGCTTTCCTGACCCTGGGAAGAATCAAGCCTCTTCCTGATTGATGATTGCTGTGAAAACTTTGGAATTCTGTCCTGGACATGTCAACAAACATCACAGCGCGGGTCCAGCTATGCAAGTCAGTCATGTGCAAAGATCCAGCGAGCCTGTTCGACACCTTGTTACGTTTTTTCTCCTTCCCCAGCCTGTTTTCCTCTCCTCCGTCTATTCCCTCCTTCCTAGATTCCTCATCCGTGCCCTAACCCTTTGGTCTGAGAAACTGACCTCAAAGCTCTGAGGGCCGCTCAAAATTTCACCCTTAACAATCTCAGTGACTCAGTAACATTTGGCCTCCAGATTTTTCATCCCATCTCTCACCATGTGCCCTTGTGTTAAAACCTCTGTTTATTTATTATACAACAAATGTTTTACAATGTGTTATGAGGGTCATGGTTGGACTGAGAGTGTTATCAGTGTTGTAAGCAGAGGAATACAACACCACTGGTGGCTGTGGTAGTGGGATTAATTAAAACAAACAGCTGTCACAGCTCTGGGTGACCGTTGTCAGAGAGAGAGAGAGAGAGAGAGAGAGAGAGAGAGAGAGAGAGAGAGAGAGAGAGAGAGAGAGAGAGAGAGAGAGAGAGAGAGAGAGAGGGAGAGAGAGAGAGAGAGAGAGAGAGCAGACTTCAAACACAGGCTAAACATCACAGAATATCTTGCTTACAGTCAGAAAGCATGGAGGAGAAATGCAAATATCGTTTTATAACTTCTGTTTGCCTTAAAGTGAGTTGTTACGACGCTGCATTCGGAACCTGAATTAATATATACAATTCATTTGGGGGAACTATCCCTTTAATGCTGGATTAGCGTTGGACAAACTTCCTCATTAGAAAGGTTTTATGCACCAGATCCAGGAAGGCCTGTTGCATATCAATGGCCTACACGATGAGAGAGAGCATGAAAGAGGAAGAGAAAAGATGGAGCGACAACAATAAGAGAGGAAGAAAAGCCTCCCCCCTAAACACACACTCTTCCAGACCAGTGAAATATGACAGGCCCACGGTGAAGGAAGGAGGCGGGGGAAGCGAGGGAAGCCATATTGTAACAATCTTATTCTGTGGTCATTAATCGTATCCTGCTGTTCCAGCCTCCTCGACTGTGTACGCAGAGAGTATGTCAAACGCATTTCCCCTCTCCTGGTGGGCACGCTCAGAACCAGCTCTAGCTCCCTCCACTCCCTCCGCTCCCGGCCGCACAAAGACCCAATCCCTGAGAGGCTGAGAGCTCCAAAAGGCAGACAGACAGGCCACGTAATCTCCTCACTGACTCCAGCGCCAAGGCAAGGCAGAGCCTGGGCCAGAGAGAGAGAGAGACAGACACAGGCCCACAGGGGGAAGTCCTTCAGCCACGACTGTGGTGCTTTAGACTGGACCCAGATCGGTCTGGTGTTACAATAGCCATAGGTGTTGGCAAGACAGTCAAAACAGATCTGGGACCAGGCTATTTTTGGTTATTAGGTCTACTAGGTCTACGAGGAAAAAATGTGGACAAAATTCTACTGCATCCAGACATTAAGTGACTGAAATGTTCACTGAAACAACTTTAGAGAAATGTTCCTTTTCGACATAGCCTTGACATTCCACTTCGACTTGAACCCAAATGACAGTAAACTATCTTTCAGCTAAAATGTATCTTTCCCAGGTACTCCTTTTCCAACTAAATATCAGATGTAACAAAGTGCAGTACCAGTTAAAGTGTTACTGTGTGTTGTTATCAAGGACAACACTACCCATGTACATGTCTGAGTCATTGTAGAACTCCAGAAGCTGTGTGTAGTGGTTTGTTGAACCACGCTCACGTGATGAGTAACCTTGCTTGAGACCTGACACTTGCATTTGCTCCTCAAGCTAATGCTTAGGCTTTAGCTTTAGCATGGTAACACAGTCTTGGAATGGGCAGGAGACACTGGGTTCCAACCAAAATGGACAATTGGTAACATGAACATCACAGGAATAATACTCCCTCTCTTTCCTTCTCCCTCTCTCTCCCTTTCCCTCGTTCCCCTCTCTCTCTGTCTTCCCTATTTCCCCAACTCTCCTTCTGTCCTCCCTGTCTCTTTCCTTCTCCCTCTCTCTCCTTTTCCCTCGTTCCCCTCTCTCTCTGTCTTCCCTATTTCCCCCACTCTCCCTCTGTTCTCACTCTCTCCTTCTGTCCTCCCTGTCTCTTTCCTTCTCCCTCTCTCTCACCCTTTCCCTCGTTCCCCTCTCTCTTTGTCTTCCCTATTTCCACCACTCTCCCTCTGTCCTCACTCTCTCCTTCTGTCCTCCCTGTCTCTTTCCTTCTCCCTCTCTTTCCCTTTCCCTCGTTCCCCTCTCTCTCTGTCTTCCCTATTTCCCCCACTCTCCCTCTGTCCTCACTCTCTCCTTAAGTCCTCCCTGTCTCTTTCCCCCTCCTGCTATGACCTCTCCTCATTAGGGAAGTGATGATGTTACCCTCTCTGTTTCATCAGGCGCCCTCGTTTGTCATCGTGAGTGACAAGTGCCGGGGTGGGCTGGCTGACTGACACAAATATTTTGTGTTTATTTAACCTTTATTTATCCAGGTAGTCTCATTGAGATAACATCTATTTTTCAAAAGAGACCTGGTCCAACTAAGACAATAGCAGGGGGGACCAAAGTTTCAGACAAATCTCAGACATAATCTCAGACTTACCCTAAACTTAACCCTTACCGTAACCTTTATTCTAAACTTAACCCTTACCGTAACCTTTATTCTAAACTTAACCCTTACCGTAACCTTTATTCTACACTTAACCCTTACCCTAACCTTTATTCTAAACTTAACCCTTACCCTAACCTTTATTCTAAACTTAACCCTTACCGTAACCTTTATTCTAAACGTAACCCTAACCCTAACCTTTATTCTAAACTTAACCCTTACCGTAACCTTTATTCTAAACCTAACCCTAACCGTAACCTTAGCAAGCAGTTGCTTATCAACAGATAGTTTGTTGATACTATAACCATGTAGATCATCTACAGTATATGGGACTATCCAAATAGAGTGTGACCATCATCTGAGCCAACATATACAGGGTTTACAGTGAATGCAATCTCTGCTAACACGGGAATATTGCCTTTAAAAGCTGCATTGTCTTCAACCCGCATTTGGATTATTACGTGATTAATATTACTTTAGTATCTAGATTAATCCCACAGCACCCCCCCCCCCCCAAAAATAAATAAATAAACGGATCGAAATTAAAAATATTGCCTTTCATGAACTAATACTCACACTTGACGTTTTCCTACTAGCACTGACTTTGCTAATAGATACTTTATTGAGGAAAAATGTACTTACAGTACTGACTGAGATATGTGGTTGTCTCACCTAGTTATCTTAAGATGAGTGTACTGACTATGACTGAGATATGTGGTTGTCTCACCTAGTTATCTTAAGATGAGTGTACTGACTATGACTGAGATATGTGGTTGTCTCACCTAGTTATCTTAAGATGAGTGTACTGATTATGACTGAGATATGTGGTTGTTGTAACGGCGTTCCTCCTCCTCTTCATCCGAAGAGGAGGAGCATGGATTGAACCAAAATGCAGCGTTGGAATAAGACATAATGAATTTATTGAACAAGACAAAACGAACTATACTTGACAACTAAACAAAATAACAAACCGAATGTAGACAGACTTGGACCACGAACTTACATGAAACAAGAAAAACGAACGAACAAGTACTTACTACAAACAAAACGACGAACGAACGAAACAGTCCCGTATGGTGCAAACATAGACACAGACACAGGAGACAACCACCCACAAACAAACACTGTGAAACTACCTACCTTAATATGATTCTCAATCAGAGGAGATGAAAACCACCTGCCTCTAATTGAGAACCATATTAGGTACCCAAACCAACATAGAAACAGAAAACATAGACTGCCCACCCAAACTCACGTCCTGACCAACTAACACATACAAAACTAACAGAAAACAGGTCAGGAACGTGACAGTTGTCTCATCTTAAGATGAGTGTACTGACTATGACTGAGATATGTGGTTGTCTCATCTTAAGATGAGTGTCCTGACTTTGACTGAGATATGTGGTTGTCTCACCTAGTTATCTTAAGATGAGTGCACCAACTGTAAGTCACTTTGGATAAGAGCTTCTGCTAAATGACTAAAATGAAAATGTTTAAAAGATGATGGATTGAGTCCCAGCCTTCAACAAGTGGTGAACATGGAGACAGAGTTGTTATGGACACTTAGCCAACATCTTTCAATCAGAACAAAATTCAACACAATTCATCAACTTCAATCATTGTATAGATGTCCTCTGTGTTGCCAAGCCCAGTCCACTGACAGGCCCCTGGAGGTGGTGCCAGCAGCCTGGGCAGCTCTTATCCCCAGTATGAGCCTCCATCAATCACAGTCCTAGAGACCCAGAGAGGGGGTGAGGAAGTCTGCAGTATCTGAGGCTTCTAACTGTGTTTACACAGGCGGCCCAAATCTGATCTCTTGCCCAATTATGGGCAAAATATCTGATTGGTCAAAAGACCAATGACGAAGGTGAAAAAAGATGGCGGCCCACATGTACTTACCACAAATGCCTCATTTGCTAAGTTCGCCGTATTGTACAGTACTCGCTGTTACAGTTTTTTTGTATCGGTATTAGCACAGTAGACATGACACAAATTCCAGAGACGACAGCAATTTTAATAAACGATAAGTAGTTTTTGCTGATTTATAAACACATTGAACCATGTCGCGCGCCGTAGTTTAAGAACTCTGTGGGTAGCGCTAAAAGTAATGATGTCATATCGGAATTCTTCCATCATTACGGACCTTCGCCATTGGTGGCAAAATATCAGAATTGGGCTGCCTGTGTAAATGCAGCCTAAGATCCTAAAGCTGATGGAGATGCTATAGGATACTTTGCTAAATGATGGAGCTAGGAATGTGGTATACCTACACGTTGATAACAGATCCAAACCATGTATCTAGACTACACAGCGAGCAAAATGAAAAGTTAACTGCACTTCTTTATGTACTGGCAATCAATCAATCAATCAATCAAATGTATTTATAAAGCCCTTTTTACATCAGCCGATGTCACAAAGTGCTGTACAGAAACGCAGCCTAAAACCCCAAGCAGCAAGCAATGTTGGTGTAAGATCCAAAGCACAACCTTACTCCGGTTCGTCCTTTAGCACTGCACCCCAAACTAGCTCAAAGTAAAGTCTTGTAGTAGGCTGAGAGGTGTGGGATTCTCCTGTATGACTTAATGACCTTTACTTGGGTGAACTGCCCGGCTTACAATCACCCATCTTTGACCCAGCTGGTCCGCTTTTACAGGAACAACCTAAATAAACTCACCCTGAGACCTCAGGTTTCAACACCAGGACACTGAAAAGGAGGGATGAAATTAAAGTAGACTTTTTAACATTTGTGCGACATCTCAGCGTATAAAACAGAGGAATCATTCAACAGTGTTCATGGGGCGGCAGGTAGCCTAGTGGTTAGAGGCATGTAGCCTAGTGGTTAGAGGCAGGTAGCCTAGTGGTTAGAGGCAGGTAACCTAGTGGTTAGAGGCAGGTAGCCTAGTGGTTAAAGCGTTGGACTAGTAACTGAAAGGTTGCTAGATTGAATCCCTGAGCTGACGAGGTAAATATCTGTTGTTCTGCTCCTGAACAAGGCAGTCAACCCACTGTTCCTAGGCTGTCATTGAAAATAAGAATTTGTTCTTTTAACTGACTTGCCTAGTTAAATAAAGGTTTAAAAAAATCTAGCTATTTTCATGGGTAACATTATAATAAGTTAGATACAGCAACAAGCACACAGACAGAACAACAAACTCACACACACTCATCCTCATAAAGGAACACTTGATGTGATTAGATTCAAACCCATAGAGGAGTTAGAGCCGTCCAGTCATGACAGAGTTCTTGACCCATGATCCTCCACGGCCCATGCTGTGAGGACTGCCCATCAACGGGACAGGAGAGGGTGATTGATTGGGTCCCCCTCTGGAGAGCTTGGGTCAGCTGGATGTCCTGGTGAGCCCTCCCCATCCATCACAGCACCCGGGGACAGAGAAGGTTTCCTCCAGATGGGCAACATTGTTCAGAGCCCAACCTTGCAGCCCTGGAGGATGGAAGACGCCTTGGAGAAGAAGAGTCGGTCCACCGTATTACTAACAGGAGACCTGGAGAAGAAGAGTCGGTCCACCGTATTACTAACAGAGGACCTGGAGAAGAAGAGTCGGTCCACCGTATTACTAACAGGAGACCTGGAGAAGAAGAGTCGGTCCACCGTATTACTAACAGAGGACCTGGAGAAGAAGAGTCGGTCCACCGTATTACTAACAGGAGACCTGGAGAAGAAGAGTCGGTCCACCGTATTACTAACAGGAGACCTGGAGAAGAAGAGTCGGTCCACCGTATTACTAACAGGAGACCTGGAGAAGAAGAGTCGGTCCACCGTATTACTAACAGGAGACCTGGAGAAGAAGAGTCGGTCCACCGTATTACTAACAGGAGACCTGGAGAAGAAGAGTCGGTCCACCGTATTACTAACAGGAGACCTGGAGAAGAAGAGTCGGTCCACCGTATTACTAACAGGAGACCTGGAGAAGAAGAGTCGGTCCACCGTATTACTAACAGGAGACCTGGAGAAGAAGAGTCGGTCCACCGTATTACTAACAGGAGACCTGGAGAAGAAGAGTCGGTCCACCGTATTACTAACAGGAGACCTGGAGAAGAAGAGTCGGTCCACCGTATTACTAACAGGAGACCTGGAGAAGAAGAGTCGGTCCACCGTATTACTAACAGGAGACCTGGAGAAGAAGAGTCGGTCCACCGTATTACTAACAGGAGACCTGGAGAAGAAGAGTCGGTCCACCGTATTACTAACAGGAGACCTGGAGAAGAAGAGTCGGTTCACCGTATTACTAACAGGAGACCTGGAGAAGAAGAGTCGGTCCACCGTATTACTAACAGGAGACCTGGAGAAGAAGAGTCGGTCCACCGTATTACTAACAGGAGACCTGGAGAAGAAGAGTCGGTCCACCGTATTACTAACAGGAGACCTGGAGAAGAAGAGTCGGTCCACCGTATTACTAACAGGAGACCTGGAGAAGAAGAGTCGGTCCACCGTATTACTAACAGGAGACCTGGAGAAGAAGAGTCGGTCCACCGTATTAATAACAGGAGACCTGGAGAAGAAGAGTCGGTCCACCGTATTACTAACAGGAGACCTGGAGAAGAAGGGTCGAAGAGTCTAAATCAATGATTGTGTCACCTCCGTCTGTCATCACCAGCACTGAAGCTCCCTACCATTCACCATTCACCCTCCCAACACCACCAACATTTTTTATAACATTTTCTTTTTACATTTTTTATTTTCTTTAACCTTTATTTAAATAGGCAAGTCAGTTAAGAACACATTCTTATTTACATTGACGGCCTACACCGTCCAAACCCGGACGACGCTGGGCCAATTGTGCACCGCCCTATGGGACTCCCAATCAAGGCCGGATGTGATGCAAACTTCACCCTCCCGACACCACCACCATTCACCCTTCACTCCATCAACACCACCACCATTCACCTTCCACTCCATCAACACCACCACCATTCACCCTTCACGCCATCAACACCACCACCATTCACCCTTCACTCCATCAACACCACCACCATTCACCCTTCACGCCATCAACACCACAACCATTCACCCTTCACTCCATCAACACCACCACCATTCACCCTTCACGCCATCAACACCACCACCATTCACCCTTCACTGCCATCAACACCACCACCATTCACCCTTCACTCCATCAACACCACCACCATTCACCCTTCACGCCATCAACACCACCACCATTCACCCTTCACGCCGTCAACACCACCACCATTCACCCTTCATGCCATCAACACCACCACCATTCACCCTTCACTCAATCAACACCACCACCATTCACCCTTCACGCCATCAACACCACCACCATTCACCCTTCAGGCCATCAACACCACCACCATTCACCCTCCACTCCATCAACACCACCACCATTCACCCTTCACGCAATCAACACCACCACCATTCACCCTTCATTCCATCAACACCACCACCATTCACCCTTCACTCCATCAACACCACCACCATTCACCCTTCACTCCATCAACACCACCACCATTCACCCTTCACGCCATCAACACCACCACCATTCACCCTTCAGGCCATCAACACCACCACCATTCACCCTTCACGCCATCAACACCACCACCATTCACCCTTCACGCAATCAACACCACCACCATTCACCCTTCACTCCATCAACACCACCACCATTCACCCTTCAGGCCATCAACACCATCACCATTCACCCTTCACTCCATCAACATCACCACCATTCACCCTTCCGTCCATCAACACCACCACCATTCACCCTTCACGCCATCAACACCACCACCATTCACCCTTCACGCCATCAACACCACCACCATTCACCCTTCACGCCATCAACACCACCACTAGCGCTAGGCCCAGGTAGAGATCTGTCTCCACTCTCCGTCCATATGACCACTGAATGAGACATTGGGTCTTCATTGGGTCTTCATTGTGTCTTCATTGGGTCTTCATTGGGTCTTCATTGGGTCTTCATTGGGTCTTCATTGGGTCTTTATTGGGTCTTCATTGGGTCTTCATTGGGTCTTCATTGGGTCTTCATTGTGTCTTCATTGGGTCTTCATTGGGGTTTCATTGTGTCTTCATTGTGTCTTCATTGGGTCTTCATTGGGTCTTCATTGTGTCTTCATTGGGTCTTCATTGGGTCTTCATTGTGTCTTCATTGGGTCTTCATTGGGTCTTCATTGTGTCTTCATTGTGTCTTCATTGGGTCTTCATTGTGTCTTCATTGGGTCTTCATTGTGTCTTCATTGTGTCTTCATTGGGTCTTCATTGTGTCTTCATTGGGTCTTCATTGGGTCTTCATTGGGTCTTCATTGGGTCTTCATTGTGTCTTCATTGTGTCTTCATTGAGTCTTCATTGGGTCTTCATTGGGTCTTCATTGTGTCTTCATTGGGTCTTCATTGAGTCTTCATTGGGTCTTCATTGTGTCTTCATTGGGTCTTCATTGTGTCTTCATTGGGTCTTCATTGGGTCTTCATTGTGTCTTCATTGGGTCTTCATTGTGTCTTCATTGTGTCTTCATTAGGTCTTCATTGGGTCTTCATTGGGTCTTCATTGGGTCTTCATTGGGTCTTCATTGGGTCTTCATTGGGTCTTCATTGGGTCTTCATTGTGTCTTCATTAGGTCTTCATTGGGTCTTCATTGGGTCTTCATTGGGTCTTCATTGAGTCTTCATTGGGTCTTCATTGGGTCTTCATTGTGTCTTCATTGTGTCTTCATTGTGGTGCAAGGCCTAATTGCGTTGGTCAGCCAGGACCAGAGGATAATGAGCCTAATCAGTCATCCGTGACGAGCACCGAGCTAGCAAGCGACCAGCCCAGTATTTACTCAGCTGTCCGCTCGTTAATCCCAGACACTCCCTATTTATTAGACCTGAGTAGAAGGCCTGGGTTCAAATAGTATTTGAAATCTTCCCAATAAGTTTGAGCGTTTGATTAAGCCTTTCTGGAATGCCAGACGGGCAGAGTTTGCACTTTTGGTACTATTCCAGTGGTTCCATTACGCCAGACATGCAACAACAATTTAACAACAAAACAACAACTATTTGAATCAATATTTCCTCCCTACAATGGTGGATGATTGGACCAGGTTCCAGTCCTCTCCTCTCACTTTGGTCTCTAAGCCAGCTAAGAGGACACACATACAGTACAGTTTATTAAGATGTTGGTAGCTTATAAAATGCATTGCAGACAGAGTGAGGTAACTCCATCACCACTGCCCCCCTTGTCTCCTAACAGGCTCACACCACACCTCCATCAGTGAAGGGAGCACCCAGGACACATGCTGCTTGCCAGGTTGCAGGCGCTGTTGACAGATCTGGATGTGGTTTTTAGGAGGAGCTGCTTGGGGGGCGTCGAGGGGTATATGTGATCCGCCTGGCCGCACCGTGGCAGACATCATGCCGCTCCGCTCCGTGCTGATCTCTTCCATATGGGACCTGGAGATCCTGGGATGGTCCGGCCAAGGAGATGGTGTTTGCACCAGCTGATCCCCAAAACGTGACCCAGGGGCTGTTCCTTCATTCCGTGGCCAGGAAGGAGAGCAGGAGAGGGAGCTAGGGAAGGACTCAGGGCACCCAGCCCCCTGCAGCTCAATTAGAGGAGAGCAGAGAGGCACCAGGCAGTGCAGCAGTCTGCCAAAACACCTCCCATCTATACGCAGTAGATGTAAACATGAACATACACACACACACAACTCCCCACCACACACACGCTCCTATATATTGCACGCGTCATATTTTTTATAATCGTTGGAATTGGAGGCACCAGAACTCACGGCCAAGTCAACACATTTGCCTGGCAGCCCATGAAGAGTACGTTTGTTGAGAGGCGTCTTTCTAAAGACATTTCTCCTGGGTCGGCCTCGGAATACTAAATAATTGTGGGGGCCTAAAAGTGGCACCTTCAGGAATCTGAGCGTCTTTGACCACCTTAAACTGAGAAATGTGTCAGCTAGTTATAACAAGGTGCAGGTTTTTAGTCTTCACTGTCAACACCGGTCAACTTTTCTTGGCTGGTGAACAGTTAAAAGTGGTGAAAATGCATGGAGACATCATAATCCTAAAGTATATAAAGTCTAATGTCTGAAACGGCTTTCTACACTGTGAAATATGACTGGTTGTTTTGCAGGCAAAGTCATGATGAGACAAATACAGTCCATAGCACTACCAAGACAGCTGCACTACGAAGACAGCAAATGGATCTGCACAGATCCACAATGGATCAATTTTGTGAACTTATGTCACAGTTGCATGCACGGTTCGGATGAGAATAAGATGAATTGATGTGATATCAGATTCAGATAATTCTCTATCTCTCTCTGACATCCCACTCCTACAACAGGAGGGTTTATCTTAACGTTTGAAGATCCGAAGTGAAGACTCCTGGGATATCACATAGTGCCTTTAAGCAGCACTCACTGTCTCCCCTTCTCCTCTTCTCTTCTTCTCTTCCTTTTCTCCTCTTCTTCTCTTCTCCTCTTCTTCTCTTCTCCTCTCCACTTCTCTTCTTCTCCTCTTCTCCTCTTATCTTCTCATCCTTCTCTTCTCCTCTTCTCTTCTCCGCTTCTCCTCTTCTCCGCTTCTCCTCTTCTCTTCTTGTCTTCTCTTCTCCTCCTCCCCTTTTCTCCTCTTCTCTTTTTCTCTTCTCCTCTTCCCCTCTCCTCTTCTCCTCTTCTATTCTCCTCTTCTCTTCTTCTCATCCTCTTCCCCTCTTCTATTCTCCTCTTCTCTTCTCTTCTTCTTCTCCTCTACTCTTCTCTTCTCTTCTCTTCTCTTCTTCTTCTCCTCTCCACTTCTCTTCTCTTCTTCTTCTCCTCTCCACTTATCTTCTTCTTCTCTTCTTCTCTACACTTCTCTTGTTTTCTTCTTCTCTTCTTCTCTACTCTTCTTTTCTTCTTCTCTTCTTCTCGTCTCCTCTTCTCTTCTCCTCTTCTCCTCTTCTCTACTCTTCTTTTCTTCTTCTCCTCGTCTACTCTCTTATTTTCTTCTCTCTTCTTTTCTTCTCTCTTCTTTTCATCTCTCTTCTTTTTGTCTCCTCTCCTCTCTTCTCTTCTCTTCTCATCTCCTCGCCCCTCCTCTCCTCTCCTCTCCTCTCCTCTTCTCTTCTCTTCTCTTCTCTTCTCTTCTCTTCTCTTCTCTTCTCTTCTCTTCTCTCCTCTCCTCTTCTCTTCTCTTCTCTTCTCTCCTCTCCTCTCCTCTCCTCTCCTCTCCTCTCCTCTCCTCTCCTCTCCTCTTCTCTTCTCTTGTCTTCTCTTGTCTTCTCTTCTCTCTTATCTTGTCCTCTCCTCTTCTCTTCTTCTCTTCTCTCCACTCATCTCCTCCCTTCCCCTTTCTTCCCCTCCCCTCCTCTCCTCTAGCGTCTCCTCTATTAAAAACATAAATTCTCCCCGAAGAGTATAAAACTTTCCTTGATGTTTGGAGAACTTCTCTTCCTATTATCAACTTAAATAACCACTTCCCCTGGATGGAAAACAGATCCATTAGACTAACACTGTCTCCTACTGGGGAACTCTGATGTCTGTCTCCTACTGGGGAACTCTGATATCTGTCTCCTACTGGGGAACTCTGATATCTGTCTCCTACTGGGGAACTCTGATATCTGTCTCCTACTGGGGAACTCTGATATCTGTCTCCTACTGGGGAACTCTGATATCTGTCTCCTACTGGGGAACTCTGATATCTGTCTCCTTCTGGGGAACTCTGATATCTGTCTCCTACTGGGGAACTCTGATATCTGTCTCCTACTGGGGAACTCTGATATCTGTCTCCTACTGGGGAACTCTGATATCTGTCTCCTACTGGGGAACTCTGATATCTGTCTCCTACTGGGGAACTCTGATATCTGTCTCCTCCTGGGGAACTCTGATGTCTTTCTCCTACTGGGGAACTCTGATGTCTTTCTCCTACTGGGGAACTCTGATATCTGTCTCCTTCTGGGGAACTCTGATATCTGTCTCCTACTGGGGAACTCTGATATCTGTCTCCTACTGGGGAACTCTGATATCTGTCTCCAAATGGGGAACTCTGATATCTGTCTCCTACTGGGGAACTCTGATGTCTGTCTCCTACTGGGGAACTCTGATATCTGTCTCCTACTGGGGAACTCTGATATCTGTCTCCTACTGGGGAACTCGGATATCTGTCTCCTACTGGGGAACTCTGATATCTGTCTCTTACTGGGGAACTCTGATATCTGTCTCCTACTGGGGAACTCTGATATCTGTTTCTTACTGGGGAACTCTGATATCTGTCTCCTACTGGGGAACTCTGATATCTGTCTCCTACTGGGGAACTCTGATATCTGTCCCCTACTGGGGAACTCTGATATCTGTCTCCTACTGGGGAACTCTGATATCTGTCTCCTACTGGGGAACTCTGATATCTGTCTCCTACTACCGAACTCTGATATCTGTCTCCTACTGGGGAACTCTGATATCTGTCTCCTACTGGGGAACTCTGATATCTGTCTCCTACTGGGGAACTCTGATATCTGTCTCCTTCTGGGGAACTCTGATATCTGTCTCCTACTGCGGAACTCTGATATCTGTCTCCTACTGGGGAACTCCTAGGATACACATCCCCGGCTCCACCGTCCATCTCCCCTGAGGTCAGGACTGGGGTGAGGCGAAGGGCGCTGGGATGGTGGGTGGAGGGTGCAGGCCCTTTTCCTGTTGAATAGTTTGTAAGATGAACTTTCACACTCACACACAGACACATACCCATAGGACCGCGCCCTTCCTTTTAATGATATCCAGGCCCAGACATTCTTAAAAGGTCACTGTTTATTGAAACAAAATAAACAGGTCATCAGCCTCACTAACACACTATGCTAACAAATACCTTGCCCCGGGCAATATAGGGCTGGCAGGTCCAAGTCCAAAACAGAAAAATGGCATGGTAAAAATCAGGTAAGGTAATGGTAACTGTGTGAGTATGATTGTGTGTGTGTGTGTGTGTGTGTGTGTGTGTGTGTGTGTGTGTGTGTGTGTGTGTGTGTGTGTGTGTGTGTGTGTGTGTGTGTGTGTGTGTGTGTGTGTGTGTGTGCGTGTGCTTGTGCGTGTTTGTGCGTGTTTGTGCGTGTGTGTGTGTGCGCGTGTGCGCGTGCACGTGTGTGAGAAAGAGAGAGAGAGGGAAGAGAGCAACAGCAGGAGATTTGGTGGGACAGATATGTGGGACGAACATGTGTGTGTGAGAACATTTGTAAGGGAGTGTGTCTGCCTGTCTTATGGGCTTACATTTTCCCAACTGCACCCCAATGACACACACACACTGGATTGAGGTCCTGGCAGATTGAGACACACACACACACACAGCGCGATCAGAGGCCCCAGCTTCCTCTCAGTGGGGGAGTTTTCTCATCCTATTAGAGAGAGCCCCTGCACGCACCCACCATCCCCTCATCCCCTTCTCCTCATCATCCCCCCATCCCCTTCTCCTCCTCATCCCTCCATCCCCTTCTCCTCCTCATCCCCCATCCCCATCCCCTTCTCCTCCTCATCCCCCCATCCCGCCACAGACCATTGCCCCGCTAAACTCTGACAATTGGTGACAAATGGCCTGCACAGCACACCATGTAACAGTTGCTCCGGGAGACGGTGGCCGACCCCGGGCCGAGGAGTGGGGAGGGGGGTACGCTGGTCTGGGGTAGCAACGAGGCGCCTGGCACAGGTGGCTGAAAATGAATGCAGATCCGGGGTGCATCCCAAATGGCAACCTATTCCCTATGTAGAGCATTACAGCGCCCATAGAGCTCTGGTCAACGGTACTGCACTATATAGGTAAAAGGGTATCATTTGGGACACAGATCTGGACTCTGATTGGACCTGACAGCACAGGAGCGGTGGAGTGTGGGAATTGGCCGGGCTGCCCTGGAGCCACACACAGCTCTACATTAGATGATGGAGGGACGGAGGATGGCAGGAGGAAAGGAGGAAGGAGGGAGAAGGGGAGGAAAGAGGGAGGATGGGAGGAAGGAGGGAGGAGGGGAGGAAAGAGGGAGGATGGGAGGAAGGAGGGAGGAGGGGAGGAAAGAGGGAGGATGGGAGGAAGGAGGGAGGAGGGGAGGAAGCAGGAGGAGGGGAGGGAGTAGGGGAGGAAGGCAGGAAGAGGGGAGGAAGGAGGGAGGAGGGGAGGGGAGGAAGGAGGGAGGAGGAAGGAGGGGAGGAAGGCAGGAAGAGGAGAGGGAAGAGGGAGGAGGGAAAGAAGGATGGAGGAGGGGAGGAAGGCAGGAAGAGGGGAGAGAGGAGAGAAGAGGACAAATATAACACACCAGTGGGTTGAGATGGTAACGACACACACGTCCTCACCCTTACTAACACATAAAACATGTCTGTTTGGATCACAGGTGGGGAAAGACATGAAGAGAAACTTCCTAAAAGTTACTGAAAAACACAACCAATGGTTTTTTTAATAGTTATTTTTCTATAATAAACTCTGAGTGTATTCAAACTTTTGTAACTACCAAATCAAATCAAATGTTTTTTGTCACACGCGCCAAATACAACAGGTATAGACTTTACTGTGAAATGCTTACTCACGAGCCCTTTCCCAACAATGCAGAGTTAAAAAGTAAGAGTATTAGTAAATAAAAAAGCAAAGTCGGATCGGACCACTTAATATGTCTATCTTCTTGGTCGGCGCCATCTTATACACACAAATAACACAAATAAGTAAAAATGTTCTGCTGTGTTAAACAATGTTTCCTGAAGTTGACCAAACAGGTAACCTCCTCCTTAGGGTCATGTTCAGTAGGGAGAAAACATGTCCAATGAGGTCACATATTCATTTCCATTGCAAAATGTTTTGCCATATTATGCCATAATGAATAGAAGCCAGCTCCTGGCCATATGTGTGACCTGTAGTAACAGTGTCCACTCTGAGGTAGTCTGGGAGGAAAGGGTTAACTATGCAGCTCCCCACCAAAGGCATGTGGAGCTGGGAGAGTCCAAACATTCTAGCTCAAATCAGCTGCTATGGTGCACAATAACAGGGGTTGCATACACACACACACACACACACACACACACACACACACACACACACACACACACACACACACACACACACACACACACACACACACACACACACACACACACACACACACACACACACACACACACACACACACACACACACACACACACTTGCTGAACTTACGTACACACTAATTGGACCCAAGGCAGAACGCACGTCATAGCTGAGGCCGCCCTGCATAAGTTCCCTGGTCTCTCCCATTAACAGGCCATGTGACAAGCAGGCAACTGGGTCCGGATGAGGGCTGTTGCCCCACTATGGCACTCTGCCCGGCCTGGTGCTGCCCCTGGCTCAGGGTCCTGTTCATTAGGCATCAGAAGAAGAAAACAGACCGAAACAAAAAGGGACTACCAGGACTTTTCCGATGTAAAACGTTTTGAATCTTTTTACGTTTTGTGCCCTTATTATTAATATGACATTGGACTGAACACCACTGGGTATATAAGCCTGCTATTATATAGTTCTTCCTCTGAGCAGTCTCCCCACAAACCCCCTGCACCCCTCCCTGCGTCACCCTATGCACAGCATAACATGTACCATTTGGACATTAGCATCTCAATGCAGGGCATTTGAAAAAGGTGGCTCATGAATAACGACACCGAGAGGCTGAACATGGTGTCCTTAATAGGATGACACTGGTGAGGATAAGGGCTCATCTTTTGTAAGACGTCGTGGTCAGGTTTTGTTCATGTCTTTTTAGCAACCAGAAAAATACGCCTTTATCTGGTGGTAATCCGAACAGAAAGCAACCAACAGATAATATGGTAAATGATGCCTTCTCAATTAGAAAACCAGTTTACAACTAGATTTTGCTTGATGGGATATCTATAGCTATGAGAAGGTATAGCTTTATACACAGCTTCCATCACAGAAGATACATCTACAGAGCCACAGCTCTAACTAACCCACCTGACTGAGTTCTGAGACTGAGGCAGTCCTACTATGGACACCGTACACCTGAGCTGGGATC
Organism: Salvelinus alpinus; assembly: GCF_045679555.1. Classification (NCBI taxonomy): domain Eukaryota; kingdom Metazoa; phylum Chordata; class Actinopteri; order Salmoniformes; family Salmonidae; genus Salvelinus; species Salvelinus alpinus. The sequence continues at coordinate 23,457,833 of NC_092086.1, forward strand.
ATCTACCCAGAACGCATCTGATGAAAACTGACGTGCTCATCTTTTTTAACTTGACCCCGCTTCCTCCAGAGTTCAAGTACAACTTTATTCCTTTTCATAGCACGACCCTGATGTTACAACACCTTAAATCGAACCACCACCAACATAACAGACTGATCCTCACGTTTCATATAGTGTGTGCATACAATAGATCAACAGTATTTCCTTATACCATAATTATCCACACACTGGTCTCGTCAAGCCTTTTCATTTCCTAGAGATGGACCGTGATATTGAGTTAAAGTTGGTGACATCACGTCTTGCGCGTGTTGGAACTTCCTCAAAAAGTTCTACAGCTGCACCATCGAGAGCATCTTGAATGGCTGCATCAACACTTGGTATGGCAAATGCACCGCCCTCGACCACAAAGTGCTACAAAATTTGCCAAAGACGTCCGGCAAACAGTAGCAGAACATTGGCTCTCGGACGAACAGGCTCAGAGGACAGCTTCTAACCCCAAGATTAAGACTGCTAAATAGTTCATTAAATGGTGACCCAGACTATCTGCCTTGACATTATCTTGCTCTATGTACACTCACAAGACTATATACACACTCACACACACACTCACACTACAATGACACTCACACAAAACTCATTCACATACGCTGCATACACACACACACACACACACACACACACACACACACACACACACACACACACACACACACACACACACACACACACACACACACACACACACACACACACACACACACACACACACACACACACACAAACATACCGACACAACACAAACACACACTTTTACCCTTATCATTTGCTGCTGCTACACTGTTCTTTACTGTACTATTGTTATCTGCATATAGCTCCATTCTTGTGTATTTCTCTTAGTATTTCTTATTTTTGAACTCTGCATCGTTGGGAAGGGCTCGCAAGCAAGGATTTCTCAGTAAAGTCCACACCCGTTGTATTTGGCGAGTGTGACAAATCAAATTTGAATGGATTTTGTACTTGAACATGGATACTGAAGAAAAATGACAAGTGACACTGAAATAGAAGACACTTGAATTTCATGGGAAATATTGCTTTCATTAAGTTTTGGCCCACTCTCAACTTCATATAACGGGGATCTAGATGTGCCATGGAAATGTACATGAATGTGCCAAATGCTAGCCTTCGTTTTAAACCACGCCTGCACACTTTGAATCAAGTGCGATTTTCTGTAACTTTAGTTTGGAAAGAAAACACCATGTAAAAGTATGTTTCACCATTTATTAAGCTGTGAATAATGCAAGTCTTGGCATATACAGTAGGCTCTGCTCCTTCATGGTAGCTCACAGCCCAAGGAAAGCATCAATATAAAATAGCCTTGAGGCAGTGAGTGTGGTAAGCTATACTGATCCCCCCCGGCAGGAACACAGAACCCAACTGGAGTGGTGGTGGGAGCAAGAAGACAGCACATAGTAGCAGGAGTAGTAGTAGTAGTAGTAGTAGTAGTAGTAGTAGCAGTAGTTCTAGCAGTAGCGGTGGTTGTAGTTTTAGTAGTAGTAGTAGTAATAGTTGTAGTAATAGTAATCGTAGTAGCAGTAGCAGTAGCAGTAGTAGCAGTAGCAGTAGTGTTAGCAGTAGCAGTAGTAGTAGTAGCAGTAGTAGTAGTAGCAGTAGTAGTAGTAGCAGTAGTAGTAGTAGTAGTAGCAGTAGTCGTAGTTTTAGCATTATCAGTAGCAGTAGTAGTAGTAGTGGCAGTAGTATTAGTATTAGAAGCAGTAGTATTAGTAGCAGTAGTTTTAGCAGTAGCAGCAGCAGTAGTATTAATTTTAGCATTAGTAGTAGAAGCAGTAATATTAGTAGTAGTAGCAGTAGCAGTAGCAGTAGTAGTAGCAGTAGCAGTAGTTTTAGTAGTAGTAGTAGTAGTAGTAGTAATTGCAGTAGCAGTAGTAGTAGTAGCAGTAGCCGTAGTAGTAGAGACAGTAGCAGTTGCAGTAGCAGCAGTAGCAGTCGTTTAAGCTGTAGCAGTAGTAGTAGCTTTATTAGTACCAATAGCAGCAAGCGATAGCGGGATAAAGTTCCTATAAGGTTGGCGTGATTGTTACTAGCCTCTAGCTGGTCTCATCTCAGCTGATGTGTCAGCCTGTAGAGGGGTACTCAGGTTTCCCTTCTGAACTGTCTCCGCTTAATCAAAGTGTTCAGTCATCTGCAACACTTTATGATAACTTTTATGGATAAGCCATTATAAATGCTAATGCATGTTTATAAACGCATTTAATTGCACATGCCACGGAACATATTAGAATTGCAAATGGAATGTGTTAATTTTGTGGGAAATCTACGGTAGGGATCACTCATCTGGATAGGTATAACCTACTTATGGTAACAATGGATAGTTTTCTGCTTGCGTGTTGAAGGTAGAGGAGTGAAGCCTTGGGTATAAGTGCCATTCCCACCCTTCAACCCTGGTGGAGGGGACCCCCCACCCCTCCCTCTCCCACGGTATGACAGTACAAATGAATCAAGCCCCTAGACATCCCCTCAGCCTTCACACAACAAAAGGATTGCATCAGCCTCACTGCAACCAATTAAATAACATGTGCAAGAATGCGTTTGCGTGTGTGTGTGTGTGTGTGTGTGTGTGTGTGTGTGTGTGTGTGTGTGTGTGTGTGTGTGTGTGTGTGTGTGTGTGTGTGTGTGTGTGTGTGTGTGTGTGTGTGTGTGTGTGTCATGTTTGTCAGAAAGACTTTACATAAAACTTCATTAATGTAACTATCGATCACCCTCAACATAGTGACTGTGTGCATGTGTGTGTGTGGGGGGTGTGTGTGTGGGGTGTGTGTGTGTGTGTTGGTTATGAGTGTGCGTGTGCATGTCTGTGTGTGTGTGTGTGTTGGGTGTGAGTGTGTGTGTGCATGCATTTGTGTACATCATACATGTGTGTTTATGTACATCAGTAGCGACAGACCATCTGGAAAACATGCATATGCATGAACACATGTCATATGTCTAACGACTAAATATAACATGCCCATATGTGCATTCATACTGTACAGTATGTGTGTTTGCCTTTCAGAACGTCCATGTGCGCGCATGTGGACGAGTGTGTGTTTTTCTGTGAAAGGGGTGCAGCCAGGCACAGAGGGGGCCAGCGGATCAGCTGTGTGCAGGTTTGGTGTCTCCGAGGAGGGGGGTGTGAGAGGACACGTCGGTGCCTGTGTGTGGGAACCCCTCGCTCCTCACTTCTCATACATTGTTCTCCTCGCTCCTACAAACCGTTAATGCCACAAAAGATGCTCAGCCCCATTGTAGCGCGGGACAGCTGAGGGGGAGAGTGGGGGAGAGGAGAGGGAGGCCAGAGGGTGTGGAGGGGAGGGGAGAGGAGGGGGGTGGATTGAGGAGACTAGGGGGAGAGCTCCAAAGAAGCCAGAGCTGGCTATAGCTGGCATTCTCTCCCCTCTCCTCTCCACCTTCTCCCTACTCAGCGCTGCCACTTAGCCCCTTCACAAGAGGATTTGGCTGGGCTGGATTTTAGGGGCGCAATGCTTATCAGACAATGGAATTAAACCAACTCAAGGCACCAGAGCTTTCTCCTTTGGGACCGTCCACGGTTAATCTGAGAATCTAGTGAAGGACGGCTTAGGTGATGTTACATTTTCATTAGACCTCTGAAGCCAAACGGGTCACTTATGGTAAAAGGGACCTGGCCACCATTGTGATGCAAATCCTGATTATTTCTCCTAATTAAAGCAAGTGAGGGAGGGAGGGGGGGAAGGAGGGAGGGATGGGGAGGGAGGGAGGGCAAGAGGGAAGGAGAGAGAGAGAGAAAAGGGGAGGAGTTGACACTGACAGACCTGAATACTCCATCTAGGCTGTAGTTCTCACGTCCCTCCCAGACCTTGAGATCTAGAGCTTTAGTCTAGTTGCTGGGAGATTTGGATGAATTAGATGGTTGGTTTTGGGAGGGGGACTGACTTATGTAAGACTTTATTTAAGTCTGCAGATGTACTGAATTATGATATGGTCTAATGCATTATAAGACTTGTAATACACTTTTGACCCCCTAAGGTCGATGTCCACAGCCCAGCGGAAATAGAATTAGCATAATACAAAAATCCCCATAAAACTAAGTCTGTTTAAGACCCACTTTCAGTCTATTTATACCATCTCATAGTGACACTGACTAAATAACAGCCTTTTAACTGTCATACCCCATCAGAACCCAAAATATAAGCTTGTTTTACTCTAATGTTTGTAAACAAAGTAAATGTAAACAAACACTGTATAGCCTCAAAACATGTTTTAAAACAGTAATTTTGATATCATGGATGTTCAAGCCTTTGTGGAGAGGGATTGCATTTCTCCAGCCCCAGCTTTGTTTTCTGAAACACTGATTGTCACTTTAAGTCTGATCTAATCAAAACATCCTTAACTCTTCTATAGATGTTTATGTACTATAACTGCATTAGCACCAGACAAAATGCATACTGCAAAATGGGTAAACCTGTAAATAGTACTGTGGGAAGTAATGAATGCATCCTCTGTGACTCTCTGTTCCATAATGAGAAGAACACAATGTTCAAGAACATTTTCACTTCAGAAAGTAACCAAAAAAAGTCAAAACAACAACAATTGGGCACTCATTTGTGTTATTGTTCATCATTGTTGTGGTAATTGTCCCCGGTAACCTAAAACAGACAGATAGATATGACAATTGTCTGTGACTACAGGGGGTGAAAGGAAGACGCTCAGTCTCTGTCTCACCTCCTCTAGAGGAGGTTCACAACAAAGCAGAACGGAATCACAACAACTTGCTACACCACCAGCGGAGCTTCTGGTTATCACTTTATTCACTGGTCAGGAACCCATCCCAACACACTGTGTGTGTGTCCGTGTGTCCGTGTGTACGTGTGTCCGTGTGTACGTGTGTACGTGTGTCCGTGTGTACGTGTGTCCGTGTGTACGTGTGTCCGTGTGTACGTGTGTACGTGTGTACGTGTGTCCGTGTGTACGTGTGTACGTGTGTCCGTGTGTCCGTGTGTACGTGTGTACGTGTGTCCGTGTGTCCGTGTGTCCGTGTGTACGTGTGTCCGTGTGTACGTGTGTACGTGTGTCCGTGTGTACGTGTGTCCGTGTGTACGTGTGTACGTGTGTCCGTGTGTACGTGTGTACGTGTGTCCGTGTGTACGTGTGTACGTGTGTCCGTGTGTCCGTGTGTACGTGTGTCCGTGTGTACGTGTGTACGTGTGTACGTGTGTCCGTGTGTCCGTGTGTACGTGTGTCCGTGTGTACGTGTGTGCGCGTGTGCGCGTGTACGTGTGTACGTGTGTCCGTGTGTCCGTGTGTCCGTGTGTACGTGTGTGCGCGTGTCCGTGTGTCCGTGTGTACGTGTGTCCGTGTGTGCGCGTGTGCGTGTGTACGTGTGTACGTGTGTCCGTGTGTCCGTGTGTACGTGTGTCCGTGTGTCCGTGTGTACGTGTGTCCGTGTGTCCGTGTGTACGTGTGTGCGCGTGTGCGTGTGCACGCTCTGCGAGGGGGAGGGGGGTTGAGCAGGACAGAGAGAGAGAGAGACGAGGGGAGCATGTGTACAAATCATCCCCCCTCCCCATCCTCAGCCATGGGCAAAGAGAGGTAGGGAGGGAGGCCGGTACGAGGGTGTCGCATTAGGGGTGTTGGTGTGGAGCTGATGAGTGGTGGTTCTGGTACTGGCGTTGGTTACTCCTGCTCCACCAGTCCTCTTGGGGGGAGGGGGCGGGGTTAGACCCTGAGAACTTCCCCCTCTCCCCCACCCTCCCTCTCTCCCTTGGTGGAGCTCGGAGTGCTGCAGCTCCCTGGGAGCGCGGTGGGAGCCAGTGTTGCCCCCCTGCAGCTTAAGCCTCTGTCTCTTTTTGTCCACAGCACAACAGCCTGTTGCATTCCGTGGCAGGCAAAGCTCACTGCTCGCTGTCACATGGGCCAGATTAGCCCAACTAAGAACTCAATAGAATGCTCACTTTAACTCACCCCCCCACCACCGCCCCCCTTTCCTCCATCCCAGCACCCCCCCCAAACACTCTGACACACACACCCACAGCCAATTGAACCGTTCCTTGTCTAGACAGCACCGCAAAGCAGCCATTATGATTTGTGGTTATTAAGACTTTATAAATCCTGCTCTCTTTGTCATTGTCACATTCCCAGCGGTGCACATGAATAAACATGCAGTGCAACGAGACCTATTTCCCAGTGGGGAGACACCACTTCCTCCCCTGGTCTGCCCGGCCTCCTGCATCCCGCCGCTGACGCCAGTGTAGCGCAGCATCATTTCTGGAGTCTGGAGGGTTAGATGTGGGAATATCTTAAATGCTGAATTTACATCTAGTTCAAATCCATGTTCTGCTGTAATTGAGTTTCTGAATGCCTCCTGGCCCCTCCGGTCTCTATTCCCTTCCCAGCAACATGATGCAGTTTTCGGAACGTAGGTCACAGAGAATCTGGGAATGCGTCCCAAATGTGTCCATAGGGCTCAGGTCAAAGATAGTACCCTACTATATAGGGAATAGGGTGCAATTTGGGACACAAACATGGCTATCCATGGATCCAGCCACATGACCACTAGACCACTACCTCTCAGACTAGACCAAACCAGGCCCCAGGGGGGCTTGCAGGGGCGGACATTCGCTAGGGGAACTTCTAGGAAATGGGAGCTCCGGAGGGGCAGGAATCAGTCTGTGGGAGGCTGGAGGAAGGCCGCCAGAGGGAGGGAGGGACGGCCTGATGCAGGATGGATGGAAGGGAAGGATGGGAGTCAGAGCTAGGGGAGGTTGGGGGGTTAAACCGTACTCTCCTAGGGGGTTAGTACTTCCACAACAAAGCCATCTAACTACCTTTTAAAGACAAAGGGTGAAACACATATGGTTCATGTTTGTATTATGTCAGACTTACACCTATCAGCCCCACTCCCACCACTACCCCACCGCACCCCTTCAAGTTCATTTAGACATGTATGTATGTAGTAATTCTAAATGGGTACGATTAGATTAGAATTGACCAGATAACTGTTGTTAATGTTTAGTTGTTTTAAGCCATATGTTTTATTTTAGGTGCAGAGTAGACTTCAATTATGTGTCACCACTTAGTACAGTGGAGTGAGTTTCATGACGGCATGGTTTTAAGAGAGGGGGTTGTTGGTTTAGTGTGTCAGTCTCCTACTGTGATTGAGCGTTAAAGGACGGCCTGCTGTAACGGGGGGAGGACGGACCATGTTAAGGCTGAGGCTGGAACTGGGTCTGGGACAAAGGTTGGGTAAGAGGCTGGAACTGGGTCTGGGACAAAGGTTGGGTAAGAGGCTGTGGCTGGGGCTGGGACAAAGGTTGGGGCAGAGGCTGGGGCAATGGTTGGGGCTGGGGCTGAGGCAAAGTTTGTGGCAGAGAATGGAGTAAAGGTTGGGGCTGAGGCTAGGGATGGGGAAGAGGCTGGGGAAGGGGCTGATGCTGAGGCTGGGGTAGAGGCTGGGGCTGAGGCATGGTGTTGCAACTGTGGGGATGGGGCCACCATGCCGCAACGGTGCAGAAAATAATAGGTTTATTTTCAAGTAATGGTCTATTGCTCAGAGCGGCACTATTGACAAGCGCAGGCCAGCGAGCTATTTTATCACCCTCCACATGAAAGGGACTTCCTCACCGCCCCCAAAATGGACAGGGTGAGGAGTAGAGGAGGGAGGGAGGGGGTACTTTCACAACAGTCTTTAAAATCACTTGTTATAAGTTAACTGCAGACAACAAGCACCTGTTGAGGTAGACATTTGATTTGCTGGTACAACCTTTGCAGAAGTAATTACTTATCATGCGTTTCAGTAAATGTAAATTGGAAATACGTTATCACATGTACAGTGTCCATATTAGGAACGCCTCAGTCTCAGAAATACGTTATCACATGTACGGTGTCCATATTAGGACCGCCTCAGTCTCAGAAATACGTTATCACATGTACGGTGTCCATATTAGGAACGCCTCAGGCTCAGAAATACGTTATCACATGTACGGTGTCCATATTAGGAACGCCTCAGTCTCAGAAATACGGTTCAATTTCATGATGCATTTAAGTGCTAAACATTGGCAGTGCATGTGGTGGGTCTCCCCCATTCAATGTACAGTGATTTGAACACCTGGAAAGAGTGCTGTATAGAATCCATTACGACATTATCGTTATTAACATGAATATTATTTCCATACTTCTGGATCTCTCCTGCTGTTTGCGTACACACATTACAGCCCTGTTTATTGTCATCAGTCAGTTTCCGCTCCTTCTGACGTAGTATCTGGCAGCTCCAGTGGCCGAGTGAAGCGCAGCCCAGCAGACGGGCCCAGCCAAGGCAGCAATGCAGTGGTCCTGGCTTTTAACTGGCTGATTAAGTCATGCCTCTGGGTCTCGGAGACATCGTGAGACCCAGTGATTTCTCCCTGACCTGGGTTCAAATAGTATTTGTAATATTTTTAGCGTTTGCTCTAGTCGGACTGGAGTGTCAATTTGGTGGGATGTGCGGTTTTCGGGACTTTCCTATTGGTTTCATTGTGCCAGTCAAGCTTGATCAAGCCCAGATTAAGTATTTGATATGATTTCAAATAGTATTTGAACCCAGATCTACTCTCTCCCAAGCCCCTGGTGATCGAACGGAGACCAGTGAGGGGGAGCACCAGTGACGTGCATAAATCACATCACCCCACATCAAATAAAGCCCCACACTTCAAAAGCTCTTAGAAACTCAGGGAAAGGTTCTCGCCAGGGGGGCCCGCCGTCGCAACAAAGGGTTCAGTTTACGCCCCCTGACTCCAAAACTGTGTTCTTGTAAAACACATATGTCATATTTATGTGTGTGCTTTCCTTGTAAAATGTTGTAAAGTTATTAAGGTTTGTACTGGAGGTGCAGTGACAGATCCAAAATGGAGATCATGTAATGGCTATGGATCATTGCAAAGCTGGAGGTCATACGCGTGTGAACGTAGAGGAGAGGACAGAGAAAAGCACAGGTCTATCATTTATGGGACGGAGACTTAGTTGTTGGACAAAACAAGGTGCCTGCCTATGCAGGGTTTACCTCTCTTCGTGTGTGTTTGTGCGTGTTTCTGTGCTGCGTGCGTGCGTGTGTGTGTGAGTGGTGTACATGCTGGTGGGTGTATACACCCTGGTTTATCTGTTATACATCTGGTCCTCATTTTCCCGGGTTTTGGTAATCCCATGCCACTGGGGATATAACGAGTTGGGATTAAATAGACAAATTGTGAGTAATCCCTAGTTCATGGATACGTTGGATACGTTATAAAGCCCGCCTATATGAACTGGGTCAACTGCCAAGAAGAGGTGATTAAGGTTTATTTGTTGGTGCACACACACACACACACACACACACACACACACACACACACACACACACACACACACACACACACACACACACACACACACACACACACACACACACACACACACACACACACACACACACACACACACACACACACACACATAGAGCCATTACAAACACACACATTCAACCAAACCACAATGTTTGTCATGGTGCACTTGACATTTAAAGGTATTGTATTCAATAGGTGTTTACCATGAATTCATTCTCTGCCAACGTCAGAGAAGTTGCCTTTAAAAGTCAAATGCAATGCGGTTAGTTTGAATCTCAGCCTCAGTTTACACAGTTCATGCATGCTAACTGTACGCGCCAACTAGGATGTCAACACACCATGAGAACCCACCCGACACCGTCTACATCCAGCTCCACACCCACTCACCCAGCGTAGTGAGAGAGAGAGTGAGGTCAGCATTTGGCTCGTCACACTGTGGGTACCTGACCATGGTTAGCTGTCAGGCAAGCAGCAAACGCACAGCTAGGCCCCAGAGACTCTCCCAGTCACAGCCCTTTCCCTGCCGCCCTGCTCACTTTCCACTAGACTGACTACAGCAGCAGTAATAATACAGCAAGACCTCGCCAGCAGGGTCACCGTCTCACACGCTAAAGAGAGACTCACAATGACGCATTGTGCTCCGTGCAACATTAACGGGCGCGTGTCCTAATATGGACACCTTACACATGGACAGGTACAGTGATCGACGGTGGATGTGGATGTATGTCAGCATAGGTGATTTATAACTGCAATGGTCAAATGTCACTATTTGAACATGTTTTAATTAGACCGTGTTGGTGTGTGGGAGTAGAGGAGAGATGAAGTACCACTATCTCATCCTAGTTGCCTCAAGGCTCTTTGCTCCACTAGGAGCTGAAAGGACTAAGTCAAGTTGAGTTAGTCAAGTTGCCACTCTATAAATCACAGTTCCCCCCCATGTCACTATCAGAGTGGAGGCCAGATGGGTGATGGGTATACTCATCTAGTAATGACCTCTTTCTCCAGACATTGACAATGTAACCCGCTGAAGCAAGGTTTTCTGAAAAAGTCACTTTTTAATGTCCAGAAGTGTGTATAGGGATGAAAGAGAGGTGGGTGAATACTTTTTTTATGGGATAGTTGCCATAGAAGCCTAAACAAAAAAAGTGCTATCTAGAACCTAAAAGGGTTATTCGGCTGTCCCCATAGGAGAACCCTTTGGCAAACCCTATTTGGTTCCAGTTCGAATTATTTTGGTTCCAGGTAGAACCATTTTGGGTTCCAAGGAGAACCCTTTTCACGGATGGTTCTACACGGAACCAAAAAAGGTTCTACCTTGAACCAAAAATGGTTATCCTATGAGGACAGCTGAATAACCCTTTTGAAACCCTTTTTTCTAAGAGTGTATATATTGATGGAGATGAACACTTCTCTTGCATGTCTCAGAGGCAGGCAGGTGCCGCAGCAGCTGCCCCTTCGCCCTCCCACTCGCCAAGCGCCCTTTTGGGTGGTGGTGTAATTATATATTTTTTGTATACCGTTTTTTTCGTTGTTGTTCTGAACCCACTGCCCCCAAGTCGTTGTGACGTCGTGAAGTTCGCCACTCCCCACCCCTACCCCGTCGCCACTCCACACCCCTACTCCGTCGTCCCACCCCACCCCTACCCCGTCGCCACTCCCAACCTCTACCCCGGTCTCTCCTGTATGGAACTCAATTGTGCATTATTCCCCGTCTGCCCTGTACGGAGATTGTGCGTGCTGTGCCAGGTATCCAAACATGCATGGATTGACATGTGGTCACCGGTCAGGTTTGTTGCAACCTACCTAGTTTAAATATCAACACTACCGCCACATCAGCATAACATTTGATTAACACTTGATAACACTTGTTTTACATGATCATCAATATTCAGTATATACCTCAGTGCAAATGCAGTCTCCCTGAAGAGGTTTGACTTTGCAAGGTAATAAGACAGAGATGTAAAGCTTTTGCACGAGTGCATCGCGGCCACCGCCGGCGAGTGAGCTGGGCATCATTGGGCCAGTCATTGAAACTGGAAAGCTTTTTCAGGATTATAATTTCCTCCTCATATTGTACAATATGTGTCTCCACACTCCTAGGCCAGGAATAGGCATCTTTGAGGGGGTGGGAGCCACCAAAAATCTGAACTCATCATGAGGGGCAGAAGTGGCTCGCGGGTCTGCGTATCCACATCCATACCCACACATGTGATCAGAGCCAGCCCTTGCCTTTTGGGGGCCAAACGGGACATTTTGTGATGAGTGTGTTGTTGCAGAAATAAATAAGCCCACGCTAAAACAATCAAACTGTTTTTGCTACAAAATCAGTATGTTAGGAATTTCGACATATGACATATGAAAGTCTTTTTTTTTTTTTTAGGGGAGGGGGGGCATTTTTCATTTTGAGCACCTGCCCCCTGAAAGTTGTGTGACAGCCGTGCTCAGAACCCTCTCCCAGCTGGTTGTTGTGGATAATGGCTAGGCATGGGCCTCCGGGCTAACAGGAAGATGATCAGTATTCATGAAGCATCCTCTGCCTTCCTGCTTGTTTGTTCTCTGCTGTGTTCTCACCATAAATTTGCTCTGAGAACAGTGACTTGCGATGGTTTTACGATGCAATGCAATGGTGTGTGTGTGTTTGCGTGCGTGCGTGCGTGCGCGCGTGTGTGTGTGTGTGTGTGTGTGTGTGTGTGTGTGTGTGTGTGTGTGTGTGTGTGTGTGTGTGTGTGTGTGTGTGTGTGTGTGTGTGTGTGTGTGTGTGTGTGTGTGTCTTGCATAAGCATGTTGGCCCACATATGCTGGGAAGAAAGCATTCTGACTGGCAGTGTATGTAGCTTGGAAATTTCTGAAGAAACGTCTGACCTTTTCATTTGGATGGACATATCACCAGAAATGAACTAGAAACTGAGGGGACATTTCATTCCAGATCAACTGGAAACTGTCAGTTGTTTTCTAATGCCTGACCTTTGAAAGCAGATACAACATTAGTTACTTCTACCCTGCAAGGGGACTGGGACTTTTATTCTCCTTCAGTGTAGCAGGGTAAGCAGTGGTGGAAAAAGTACCCAATTGCCATACTTGAGTAAAAGTAAAGATACCTTAATAGAAAATCGACCAAGTAAAAGTGAAAGTCACCCAGTAAATTACTAGTTGAGTAAAAGTCTAAAAGTATTTGGTTTTAAATATACTTAAGTATCAAAAGTAAATGTAATTGCAAAAATATACTTAAGTATCAAAAGTAAAAATTATTTCAAATTTCTTATATTAAGCAAACCAAAATGCACAATTTGTGTTTTTTAAAGTATTTACAGATAGCCAGGGGTACACTCCAACAGTAGGGATGACCAGGGATGGTGCCTGATAAGTGTGTGAATTAGACCATTTACCTGTCATGCTAACCATTCAAAGTGTAACCAGTACTTTTGGGTGTCAGGGAAATGGATGGAGTAAAAAGTACATAATTTTCCTTGGGAATGTAGTGAAGTAAAATTATTTTTACCTAAGTACTTTAGACCACTGAGGGTAAGTCTGTCATAGCCACGGAGAAGAGGTGACCATGCAGGGACAGAGTGTGGTTGTTGAGAGAGAAGTAGTGGAATTCCAGAGATACAGTACCAAGCTGAGAGTGTCAGCAAGGCCCTTCACCTGGTCAAGAGGAATCCACCACAGTATCAGCACACAGCTGCTCCAGAGATACAGTACCAAGCTGAGAGTGTCAGTAAGGCCCTTCACCTGGTCAAGAGGAATCCACCACAGTATCAGCCCACAGCTGCTCCAGAGATACAGTACCAAGCTGAGAGTGTCAGCAAGGCCCTTCACCTGGTCAAGGGGAATCCACCACAGTATCAGCACACAGCTGCTTCCAGAGATACAGTACCAAGCTGAGTGTCAGCAAGGCCCTTCACCTGGTCAAGAGGAATCCACCACAGTATCAGCCCACAGCTGCTCCAGAGATACAGTACCAAGCTGAGAGTGTCAGCAAGGCCCTTCACCTGGTCAAGGGGAATCCACCACAGTATCAGCCCACAGCTGCTCCAGAGATACAGTACCAAGCTGAGAGTGTCAGTAAGGCCCTTCACCTGGTCAAGAGGAATCCACCACAGTATCAGCCCACAGCTGCTCCAGAGATACAGTACCAAGCTGAGAGTGTCAGCAAGGCCCTTCACCTGGTCAAGAGGAATCCACCACAGTATCAGCACACAGCTGCTCCAGAGATACAGTACCAAGCTGAGAGTGTCAGCAAGGCCCTTCACCTGGTCAAGGGGAATCCACCACAGTATCAGCTCACAGCTGCTCCAGAGATACAGTACCAAGCTGAGAGTGTCAGCAAGGCCCTTCACCTGGTCAAGAGGAATCCACCACAGTATCAGCTCACAGCTGCTCCAGAGATACAGTACCAAGCTGAGTGTCAGCAAGGCCCTTCACCTGGTCAAGGGGAATCCACCACAGTATCAGCACACAGCTGCTCCAGAGAAAAGGGAACATGAACACCACAAACACTACTTCCAAACGTCACACAATGACCACGTCCCTACTCAATGATTGACTGTGGTACTTATTATTGGAGCTAAAGCACAGAACGATAATCTGGCTGCACATTTTAATTCACAGGCAGTAAAGATAAATCACCAGGAAAAAGACAGGGAGACAGAAAAAGACAGGGAGACAGACAGGGAAGATTGAAGACACAGTTACTGTATTTAGTGATCAGCCCCGTTAACATCCTCCCCATGAGACAGACAGGGAAGTGAAACTGTACGTCCGACCGCACTCTGTCCCAGCGCTGACAGTGATGTCACACTATGCCGTCTCAAGGAGTGTGCTCTCCATGATCACACAGAAGAAGGTCATTGAACCCTCGAAGTAGAAACGTGACTTTGTGCTGAAATCATTGTGACGTCGTGCTGACATTTCATTTCTGACACGCATCACTTCTTCTACTGTGCTGACCTAATAGGAGAATACAAGGGGAATAACAGGGGAATTCACAACATGATTTCAAGAGTCAAAAGCCTTGTTCACACTGCAGGCCTTAAAGGCTTAAAGCTCAAATCAGCCTTGTTCACACTGCAGGTCTTAAAGCTCAAATCAGCCTTGTTCACACTGCAGGCCTTAACGCTCAAATCAGCCTTGTTCACACTGCAGGCCTTAAAGCTCAAATCAGCCTTGTTCACACTGCAGGCCTTAAAGCTCAAATCAGCCTTGTTCACACTGCAGGCCTTAAAGCTCAAATCAGCCTTGTTCACACTGCAGGCCTTAAAGCTCAAATCAGCCTTGTTCTCACTGCAGGCCTTAAAGCTCAAATCAGCCTTGTTCACACTGCAGGCCTTAAAGCTCACATCAGTTTGGTTTTGGATACTGTCCAAACAACAAGTTACAAATGACCAAATTGGATTTGTGTGGTTTGAGACAGCAGTCATTAGCTGACATGGCTACACTAGTTGTCATAGTAACGGCAGGTGTGTTGCAGTGGTGTAGTCTGATTGGCGGTGGTGCTCATGCTTCCTATCACTCAGAAGTGATGTAGCAAGCTGAGGTGACAACAATGTCTGCTATGGACGTTTCCCAGTTGCTTTGAACGTTCAAAATCCTAGTGTAAGAACACTTATAAAGTCTCAAAGAATAAGTTGATCCAACTTTCAAAACTAGTCATTTTTGTCTAGTCACAGCAGTCAACTAGCTAGCTATGTTGCTATTTGGCTTTCTATCACATTCACTAATTGATTGTAAACAATTAACAAGCTAGTTAGCTACCACATCATGTTCTTGTCAAACTGTAAACATAGCAGCTAGCAAGCAACAAGATATGCCAAATAACAGTATAAATCTGATTTGACCGTTCAGACACAAGTCGCATGGCCAGGTATCAGATTTGTATCCTACGAGGGTGGTTTGAAATATCCGATACGATGTGTCTTTTGGCTGTTCAGACTGCAGGAAAAATAACAGATTTGAATCAGATATGCAACAAAAATTGGATTTGAGTCACTGGCAATGTGAACCAGAGGATCTAAGAGAGTCTTGTTCAATATCCTGATGACGTTAAATGCTGAGTGAAATTAATTCAGTAACAGTATAACAATATCTTCAATAAGACATCTCAGTCTTCTTCCCACCATAAAAAAAGTTTGCACTTGATAACTTCTGTATTGAGGAAAAATGTGCGTACTATGACTGTGATGTGTGGTTGTCTCAACTAGCTATCTTAAGATGAATGCACTAAGTCGCTCTGGATAAGAGCGTCTGCTAAATGACAGAAATGTTCCTGTGAAATATAATATGTCTACCAACAGCATTAGGATAATTAATCAAATCATGTTGTTAAAGGATGTAACAATAGGGGAAACCCCCTTATCCTGTTATAAAGCCTTGTTGTACAGTACACTCTGCACCGCTGAAGACCCTAGTTGAGATGATTCCAAATCCAATCACTAAATACAACCATTTTTTCTCTTTTTATTACTTTTATGGAGAGAAAAAGGGAAATGGACACGAAACAGATGGAAAATAACTCTCTTTGTCTCGACTACAATATCTCAAATGGGCCTAATTGGTGTTCTTGGACACTGGTTACAGTCGCTGCATGTGTGAACATTATACATTTCTCTGCAACCGCCCTGGCTGTCGTCAATGACTACGGTTGGCAGATGTACCTGTTTTCTGCCCAGGCACGCTCCGCAGGGCGCTACGGAAACACAAACCATCTAGGGAGGCCCCTGGATCCTTAAGACACCCTACAACACCCCTATGTCATCTACGTCCCCCGACCCACATGTCCTTTTTCTCTTTTTTTTTCTCTCTC
Source organism: Salvelinus alpinus (assembly GCF_045679555.1). Classification (NCBI taxonomy): domain Eukaryota; kingdom Metazoa; phylum Chordata; class Actinopteri; order Salmoniformes; family Salmonidae; genus Salvelinus; species Salvelinus alpinus. The sequence goes on from NC_092086.1 coordinate 23,474,024, forward strand.
TCTCTCTCTCTCTCTCTCTCTCTCTCTCTCTCTCTCTCTCTCTCTCTCTCTCTCTCTCTCTCTCTCTCTCTCTCTCTCTCTCTCTCTCTCTCTCTCTCTCTCTCTCTCTCTCTCTCTCTCTCTCTCTCTCTCTCTCTCTCTCTCTCTCTCTCTCTCTCTCTCTCTCTCTCTCTCTCTCTCTCTCTCTCTCTCTCTCTCTCTCTCTCTCTCTCTCTCTCTCTCTCTCTCTCTCTCTCTCTCTCTCTCTCTCTCTCTCTCTCAGAACCCAAGCTAACTTTCCAATAGCATTATTCCTGGATGCAATGGAACCCAAGTCTCAAGTCGGAGATCAGTTTCCACTTTCCAGCCTCCATATAATTGAACAAATTGCTTTGAATCAGATTAACTGGGATAGTCTGGTCTTTGTTAGATGGACTCGGGGCAAATACAGGATCAGTCCTGAGCTCTGCCTCAAATGATGACAAACTGCATGGATTCTAAAGGTAATGCTTACTCCCTGAGAGGGCCTGCCGTCATTACTCACCTACAGTACAGTACTAACTTACTACAGGCCCTACTGCCTTTCTGCATGCTAACTTACTACAGGCCCTGCTGCCTTTCTGCCTGCTAACTTACTACAGGCCCTACTGCCTTTCTGCCTGATAACTTACTTCAGGCCCTACTGCCTGATAACTTACTTCAGGCCCTACTGCCTTTCTGCCTGCTAACCTACTTCAGGCCCTACTGCCTTTCTGCCTGATAACTTACTACACGCCCTACTGCCTTTCTGCCTGATAACTTACTACAGGCCCTGCTGCCTTTCTGCCTGATAACTTACTACAGGCCCTACTGCCTTTCTGCCTGCTAACTTACTACAGGCCCTGCTGCCTGTCTGCCTGCCTGCTAACTTACTACAGGCCCTGCTGCCTTTCTGCCTGATAACTTACTACAGGCCCTGCTGCCTGTCTGCCTGCCTGCTAACTTACTACAGGCCCTGCTGCCTTTCTGCCTGCTAACTTACTACAGGCCCTGCTGCCTGTCTGCCTGCCTGCTAACTTACTACAGGCCCTGCTGCCTGCCTGCCTGCTTGCTAACTTACTACAGGCCCTACAGCCTTTCTGCCTGATAACTTACTACAGGCCCTACTGCCTTTCTGCCTGATAACTTACTACACGCCCTACTGCCTTTCTGCCTGATAACTTACTACACGCCCTACTGCCTTTCTGCCTGATAACTTACTACAGACCCTACTGCCTTTCTGCCTGATAACTTACTACAGGCCCTACTGCCTTTCTGCCTGATAACTTACTTCAGGCCCTGCTGCCTTTCTGCCTGATAACTTACTTCAGGCCCTACTGCCTTTCTGCCTGATAACTTACTACAGGCCCTACTGCCTTTCTGCCTGATAACTTACTACAGGCCCTACTGCCTTTCTGCCTGATAACTTACTACAGGCCCTGCTGCCTTTCTGCCTGATAACTTACTACAGGCCCTACTGCCTTTCTGCCTGATAACTTACTACACGCCCTACTGCCTTTCTGCCTGATAACTTACTACAGGCCCTACTGCCTTTCTGCCTGATAACTTACTACAGGCCCTACTGCCTTTCTGCCTGATAACTTACTTCAGGCCCTGCTGCCTTTCTGCCTGATAACTTACTTCAGGCCCTACTGCCTTTCTGCCTGATAACTTACTACAGGCCCTACTGCCTTTCTGCCTGATAACTTACTACAGGCCCTACTGCCTTTCTGCCTGATAACTTACTACAGGCCCTGCTGCCTTTCTGCCTGATAACTTACTACAGGCCCTACTGCCTTTCTGCCTGATAACTTACTACAGGCCCTACTGCCTTTCTGCCTGATAACTTACTACAGGCCCTGCTGCCTTTCTGCCTGATAACTTACTACAGGCCCTGCTGCCTTTCTGCCTGATAACTTACTACAGGCCCTACTGCCTTTCTGCCTGATAACTTACTACAGGCCCTGCTGCCTTTCTGCCTGATAACTTACTTCAGGCCCTACTGCCTTTCTGCCTGATAACTTACTACAGGCCCTGCTGCCTTTCTGCCTGATAACTTACTACAGGCCCTACTGCCTTTCTGCCTGATAACTTACTACAGGCCCTACTGCCTTTCTGCCTGATAACTTACTACAGGCCCTGCTGCCTTTCTGCCTGATAACTTACTACAGACCCTACTGCCTTTCTGCCTGATAACTTACTACAGGCCCTATTGCCTTTCTGCCTGATAACTTACTACAGGCCCTACTGCCTTTCTGCCTGATAACTTACTACACGCCCTACTGCCTTTCTGCCTGATAACTTACTACACGCCCTACTGCCTTTCTGCCTGATAACTTACTACAGGCCCTACTGCCTTTCTGCCTGATAACTTACTACAGGCCCTACTGCCTTTCTGCCTGATAACTTACTTCAGGCCCTGCTGCCTTTCTGCCTGATAACTTACTTCAGGCCCTACTGCCTTTCTGCCTGATAACTTACTACAGGCCCTACTGCCTTTCTGCCTGATAACTTACTACAGGCCCTACTGCCTTTCTGCCTGATAACTTACTACAGGCCCTGCTGCCTTTCTGCCTGATAACTTACTACAGGCCCTACTGCCTTTCTGCCTGATAACTTACTACACGCCCTACTGCCTTTCTGCCTGATAACTTACTACAGGCCCTACTGCCTTTCTGCCTGATAACTTACTACAGGCCCTACTGCCTTTCTGCCTGATAACTTACTTCAGGCCCTACTGCCTTTCTGCCTGATAACTTACTTCAGGCCCTACTGCCTTTCTGCCTGATAACTTACTACAGGCCCTACTGCCTTTCTGCCTGATAACTTACTACAGGCCCTACTGCCTTTCTGCCTGATAACTTACTACAGGCCCTGCTGCCTTTCTGCCTGATAACTTACTACAGGCCCTACTGCCTTTCTGCCTGATAACTTACTACAGGCCCTACTGCCTTTCTGCCTGATAACTTACTACAGGCCCTGCTGCCTTTCTGCCTGATAACTTACTACAGGCCCTGCTGCCTTTCTGCCTGATAACTTACTACAGGCCCTACTGCCTTTCTGCCTGATAACTTACTACAGGCCCTGCTGCCTTTCTGCCTGATAACTTACTTCAGGCCCTACTGCCTTTCTGCCTGATAACTTACTACAGGCCCTGCTGCCTTTCTGCCTGATAACTTACTACAGGCCCTACTGCCTTTCTGCCTGATAACTTACTACAGGCCCTACTGCCTTTCTGCCTGATAACTTACTACAGGCCCTGCTGCCTTTCTGCCTGATAACTTACTACAGACCCTACTGCCTTTCTGCCTGATAACTTACTACAGGCCCTATTGCCTTTCTGCCTGATAACTTACTACAGGCCCTACTGCCTTTCTGCCTGATAACTTACTACACGCCCTACTGCCTTTCTGCCTGATAACTTACTTCAGGCCCTACTGCCTTTCTGCCTGCTAACTTACTACAGGCCCTACTGCCTTTCTGCCTGCTAACTTACTACAGGCCCTACTGCCTTTCTGCCTGCTAACTTACTACAGGCCCTGCTGCCTGCCTGCCTGCTAACTTACTACAGGCCCTGCTGCCTGCCTGCCTGCTAACTTACTACAGGCCCTACTGCCTTTCTGCTTGCTAACTTACTACAGGCCCTACTGCCTTTCTGCCTGCTAACTTACTACACGCCCTACTGCCTTTCTGCCTGCTAACTTACTACAGGCCCTGCTGCCTTTCTGCTTGCTAACTTACTACAGGCCCTGCTGCCTGTCTGCCTTCCTGCTAACTTACTACAGGCCCTGCTGCCTGTCTGCCTTCCTGCTAACTTACTACAGGCCCTGCTGCCTGCCTGCCTGCTTGCTAACTTACTACAGGCCCTACTGCCTTTCTGCCTGCTAACTTACTACACGCCCTACTGCCTTTCTGCCTGCTAACTTACTACAGGCCCTGCTGCCTTTCTGCTTGCTAACTTACTACAGGCCCTGCTGCCTGTCTGCCTGCCTGCTAACTTACTACAGGCCCTGCTGCCTGTCTGCATTCCTGCTAACTTACTACAGGCCCTGCTGCCTGTCTGCCTTCCTGCTAACTTACTACAGGCCCTGCCGCCTGCCTGCCTGCTTGCTAACTTACTACAGGCCCTGCTGCCTGTCTGCATTCCTGCTAACTTACTACAGGCCCTGCTGCCTTTCTGCATTCCTGCTAACTTACTACAGGCCCTGCTGCCTGTCTGCCTTCCTGCTAACTTACTACAGGCCCTGCTGCCTGTCTGCCTGCCTGCTAACTTACTACAGGGCCTGCTGCCTGTCTGCCTGCTAACTTACTACAGGCCCTACTGCCTTTCTGCTTGCTAACTTACTACAGGCCCTACTGCCTTTCTGCCTGCTAACTTACTACACGCCCTACTGCCTTTCTGCCTGCTAACTTACTACAGGCCCTGCTGCCTTTCTGCTTGCTAACTTACTACAGGCCCTGCTGCCTGTCTGCCTTCCTGCTAACTTACTACAGGCCCTGCTGCCTGTCTGCCTTCCTGCTAACTTACTACAGGCCCTGCTGCCTGCCTGCCTGCTTGCTAACTTACTACAGGCCCTACTGCCTTTCTGCCTGCTAACTTACTACACGCCCTACTGCCTTTCTGCCTGCTAACTTACTACAGGCCCTGCTGCCTTTCTGCTTGCTAACTTACTACAGGCCCTGCTGCCTGTCTGCCTGCCTGCTAACTTACTACAGGCCCTGCTGCCTGTCTGCATTCCTGCTAACTTACTACAGGCCCTGCTGCCTGTCTGCCTTCCTGCTAACTTACTACAGGCCCTGCCGCCTGCCTGCCTGCTTGCTAACTTACTACAGGCCCTGCTGCCTGTCTGCATTCCTGCTAACTTACTACAGGCCCTGCCGCCTTTCTGCATTCCTGCTAACTTACTACAGGCCCTGCTGCCTGTCTGCCTTCCTGCTAACTTACTACAGGCCCTGCTGCCTGTCTGCCTGCCTGCTAACTTACTACAGGCCCTGCTGCCTGTCTGCATTCCTGCTAACTTACTACAGGCCCTGCTGCCTGTCTGCCTTCCTGCTAACTTACTACAGGCCCTGCTGCCTGTCTGCCTTCCTGCTAACTTACTACAGGCCCTGCTGCCTGTCTGCATTCCTGCTAACTTACTACAGGCCCTGCTGCCTTTCTGCCTGCTAACTTACTACAGGCCCTGCTGCCTGTCTGCCTTCCTGCTAACTTACTACAGGCCCTGCTGCCTGTCTGCATTCCTGCTAACTTACTACAGGCCCTGCTGCCTGTCTGCATTCCTGCTAACTTACTACAGGCCCTGCTGCCTGTCTGCCTTCCTGCTAACTTACTACAGGCCCTGCTGCCTGTCTGCATTCCTGCTAACTTACTACAGGCCCTGCTGCCTGTCTGCATTCCTGCTAACTTACTACAGGCCCTGCTGCCTGTCTGCATTCCTGCTAACTTACTACAGGCCCTGCTGCCTGTCTGCATTCCTGCTAACTTACTACAGGCCCTGCTGCCTGCCTGCATTCCTGCTAACTTACTACAGGCCCTGCCCCCTGCCTGCCTGCTTGCTAACTTACTACAGGCCCTGCCTGATTGCTGACCATCATTGGTCAATGGAGGACACATAATGAGGCTATAAGGTCTGCATGCTAACTATTCATGGAGAGGATGGAGAGGATGGACCTGCTGTTGGCCTTCTGCTGCGTGGAAGAGTTTCTATCACGTTCACTGATGTAGTTGGTGGTGGATGTGTGGACAAACAGAAACACACAGACACACAGATGTAGAGTACACTCTCTCTCTCTCTCTCTCGCTCTCTCTCAATCTCTCTCTCTCTTTCAATCGCTCTCTCTCCTCTTTCTCTCATGTCTCTCGCATTCTCAATTCAATTCAATTTAAGGGCTTTATTGGCATGGGAAACAAATGTTAACATTGGCAATGCACGTGAAGTAGATAATTCTCTCGTGAAGTAGATAATTCTTGTTTAGGATAATTCCTAAACAAAAGTGAAATAAACAATAAAAATGAACAGTAAACATTACACTCACAGAAGTTCCAAAATAATAAAGACATTCAAAATGTAATATCATGTCTATATACAGTGTTGTAATGAAAGAAATAAACATAAATATGTGTAATATTTACAATGGTGTTTCTAGTGGCAACAGGTCACAAATCTTGCTGCTGTGATCTTGCTGCTGTGATCTTGCTGCTGTGATCTTGCTGCTGTGATGGCCCATATCTACTGGTATTTCAACCAGTACTTCACCCAGTAGATATGGGAGCTTATCAAAACTGGGTTTGTTTTACGAATGATTTGTGGATCTATGTAATCTGAGGGAAATATGTGTCTCTAGTATGGTCATACGTTTGGCAGGAGGTTAGGAAGTGCAGCTTGGTTTACACCTCATTGTGTGGGCAGTGTGCACATAGCCTGTCATCTCTTGAGAGCCAGGTCTGCCAACGGCAGCCTTTCTCAATAGCAAGGCCATGCTCACTGAGTCTGTACATAGTCAAAGCTTTCCTTAATTTTGGGTCAGTCACAGTGGTCAGGTATTCAGCCACTGTGTACTCTCTGTTCAGGGCCAAATAGCATTCTAGTTGCCTCTGTTATTTTGTTAATTCTTCCCAATGTGTAAAGTAATAATCTTTTCGTTGTTTCAACACCTGATTGTGTTGCTGTCCTGGGGCTCTGTACGGTGTGTTTGTGAACAGAGACCCAGGCCCAGCTTACTGTCCGCACCGCACCTGCCCGCCCGACTAGCATCACTACTCTGGACGGTTCTGACTTAGAATATGTGGACAACTATAAATACCTAGGTGTCTGGCTAGACTGTAAACTCTCCTTCCAGACTCATATTAAACATCTCCAATCCAAAATTAAATCTAGAATCGGCTTCCTATTTCGCAACAAAGCCTCCTTCACTCACGCCGCCAAACATACCCTGGTAAATCTGACTATCTTACCGATCCTCGACTTCGGCGATGTCATTTACAAAATATCTTCCAATACTCTACTCAGCAAACTAGATGCAGTCTAGCACAGTGCCATCCGTTTTGTCACCAAAGCCCCATATACCACCCACCACTGCGACCTGTATGCTCTAGTCGGCTGGCCCTCGCTACATATTCGTTGCCAGACCCACTGGCTCCAGGTCATCTATAAGTCTTTGCTAGGTAAAGCTCCGCCTTATCTCAGCTCACTGGTCACGATAACAACACCCACCCGTAGCACACGCTCCAGGAGGTATATCTCACTGGTCATCCCCAAAGCCAACACCTGCTTTGGTCGTCTTTCCTTCCAGTTCTCTGTTGCCAATGACTGGAATGAATTGCAAAAATCGCTGAAGCTGGAGACTAATGTTTCCCTCACTAACTTTAAACATCAGCTATCCGAGCAGCTAACCGATCGCTGCAGCTGTACATAGCCCATCCAATCTACCTACCTCATCCCCATATTGTTTTATTTACTTTTCTGCTCTTTTGCACACCAGTATTTCTATTTGCACATCATCATCTGCTCATCTATCACTCCAGTGTTAATTTTCTAAACTGTAATTACCTCACTACTATGGCCTATTTATTGCCTTACCTCCGCGCGCCATTTGCACACAGTGTATATAGACTTTCTTTTTTTTCTATTGTGTTATTGAATGTACGCTTGTTTATTCCATGTGTAACTCTGTGTTGTTGTTTGTGTCACACTGCTTTGCTTAATCTTGGCCAGGTCGCAGTTGTTAATGATAACTTGTTCTCAACTAGCTTACCTGGTTAAATAAAGGTGAAATAAAATAACAAATAAAATCAAAATACAGAGATTTACAGTCAGGGCCCAATTCTTGGTGATTCTCTCTCTCTCTCTTTCTCTCTCTCTCTCTCTCTCTCCCTCCCTCCCTCTCTCTCTCTCTCTCTCTCTCTCTCTCTCTCTCTCTCTCCCCCCCTCTCTCTCTCTCTCTCCCTCCACTCTTTATCTGTCTCTCTCTCTCTCACTCCCTCCTCTCTCTCTCTCTGTCTCTCCCTCATCTCTCTCTACCTCTCCCTCTCCCTCTGTCTCTCCCTCCTCTCTCTCTCTCTATCTGTCTCTCCCTCCGCTCTCTATACTCTCTCTCCCCTCTATCGCTCTCTCTCCCTCCCTCCACTCTCTCTTTTTCTCTCTCTTTCTCTCTATCCTTTCTCTCTCCTCTCTCTCTCACTCTCTCTCTATTCTCTTCTCTCTCTCTCTCTCCTCTCTGTCTGTCTTTCTCTCCTCTCTCCTCTCTCCTCTCTCCTCTCTCCTCTCTCTTCTCTCTCTCTCTCTATTGCTCTACTCTCTCTTTCCCCTCTCTCCTCTCCTCTCTCTCCCTCCCTCCTCTCTCTCTGTCTCTCTCTCTTCTCTCTCTCCTCTCTCTCTCTCCTCTTTCTCACTATCTCCCTACTCTCTCTCTCTCTCTCCTCTCTCTCCCTCCCTCCTCTCTGTCTTTCTCTCTTCTCTCCTCTCTCTCTCTCTACACAATCTAACATTTCATGGCCTAGGGCAATTTGGGGGGCAAATATAAAAATAAAAATTAATATCAGGTTACTTTTATATTAAACATGTCTCATCTCCACTGTCCTGTCATGCTTCGATGTGAAGTTTACTCTAGGTGCAGATCAGAGGAGGCTGGTGGGAGGAGTGGGCTTGTTGTAATGACTGGAATTGAATTAATGGAACAGAGTCAAACATGTGGTTTCCATATATGTGTTTGATACCAATTCCATTTATTCCATTCCAGCCATTACAATGAGCCTGTCTTCCTATAGCTCCTCCACCAGCCTCCCCTGGTGCAGATATAAGATCAGCTTTCCCTCCCCTAATCCTACCCTTAACCAATAGTGGGGAAAATGCTAAACTGACCCAAGATCAGCGTCTAGGCACAGCTTCACCCTACACCACCCTGTCAAACAGCCAGGCCATGGCACATTTAAAAACACAATACATTTTCAGAATGTGAGTATGTGGGTGAAACACAAAGCTACACCCACAGTCAGAGAAATACAATAAGAAAAATATAATCTTTGAATTTTACTGTCATAAAAAAAACATCTCTATTCCTACCCTTTCATGAATCTTTGTCAAGTTTTCAGTATTATGTGTTTTCACCCCATACGATAGTTTTGGCAAGATAAGTCGATAGTTACCGTGGCATGTAAGTAAATGCAGTATGGAGTTTCTGGTATTAGTGATGCAGGCAGCATTGATTTCTCTGTCAAGTTGATTTCTCTGTCAAGTTACCCCTCTCTGTAAATAGTACAGTGGATTCACATCATCATGGGCCATTCTCAGAAAGTCAAGCCTGCTCATGTAAAATCACACTGTACATACAGTATGTCACTGGAACTGCAGGAGCAGACAAGGGGAAAACGTTAGGACAATTTGGATATATCATTAAAAACAAGTTCAATTAGTTGAAATTGAGACAACATAGTCTCTTTAGAATATGTCCAAATAATGGCATTTAACCATGTAATGACATATTAGGAACATGTCACCAATGGAGACATATTACTTATATGGAACTTTCACTGGTCACTTTGGTTACACAAAATAACAAGAGTTTGGTGGGTGTTTATATTTGTCCTATTTCACACATGTACAAGTGTGTATTAAAATGCATGTTTAGATTGTAAATCTATTTTTCCCCCCAGATCCCCCTCTCCCTGAGACACCCTGAGAGAATGGGGTCACAGGCAGGGTCTGCCTTGAGCAACAACAACCCTTGAACAATTAGGGCTAACAGCCTTGCCCAAGGGCACATCAACAGATTTTTTCCCCCATTGTCGGCTCGGGGAGTCAAACTAGTGACGTTTTAGTTACTGTGTAACGCTCATCGTCGGTGGAAGGAAGAGTGGACCAAAGCGCAGCGTGGAAAGTGTTCATGATCATTTATTTACAAGAAACACTCAAACAAAAATAACAAATCCAAAAACGAAAGTGAACAGTTCCGTCAGGCACAGACACTAAACAGAAAATAACACCCCACAAAACCCAAACGGAAAATCACAACTTATATATGATCTCCAATCTGAGACAACGATAGACAGCTGCCTCTGATTGAGAACCACACTCGGCAAAACAACAAAGAAATAGAAAGCATAGATTTTCCCACCCGAGTCACACCCTGACCCAACCAAACATAGAGAATAAATAAGGATCTCTAAGGTCAGAGCGTGACATACTGGCAAAAATGCTCTAATCGCTAGGCTACCTACTGCCTGTGTAAAATAGTGACAGAGTGATCTCTGTCATTTACCAAGCAGAAAGCAAACATGATCTCTTTCCCACCGGAGAAACTCTCACAGTAATATGCACAACAAAACAATTGCCCTTAATTTCCCAGATCCTCTGAGATTCCCATGGTATCACGTGTCCTACTGTACCTGCTTGCCAGGATGCTGCCCCAGCCCTCGTCCAATTGTCAGCCATTTTCTTCCCACCAGCCAACCAGGTGAGTGACAAAGACACAGACCGCAGAGCCTGACTAGCCCCGGCTAGCTAGCGTTAGCGCTGCCAAGCACTTTGGGATATGGTGTCTCTCCCATAGGTAACAATAGCATTAAGGAACTGGAGATACAACGCCTCGTATCCATTACTGCTATAATGAGCACATTCTGTACTTGGTCTTTATTAAGAGGATTTAAGCCACAATGACATGTGAATAGACATTATAATTATACGATTCTGGGAAAATGCTGCAAGGGCTATTGTGGTGCTCTGGTACAGTACATTTCACACAATTATTCTCATGATGTGGTGTAGGCCTGGTTCATTTCAAGGAGAGTTGGGAGGATGACTTTGAATTAAATTGATATCTCATTATCCCTATACAGATCATGGCATTGCCTCCGGGGTCTCACAATAATATTCAAGTCAGAGTTAAACCATACGTATCAGAAAGGAGAGTGGTTGTCAATATCTCCATATGTCAAAATAACAGGGTAGAGGACAAAGATCTAGCTCCTTGAGGCCTCGTCTGGTCCTCCTCGTGCCTCCTCCAAGCTTCCTCCGTCCCTGCCCATGTTGTCAACAAGCCAGCCTCGCTCTTCTGTAATGGCGGAACGTCAACGAGACAGAACCAAAGCACCTTCTTCCTCCTCCACATTCACACAGTGCAGAGACACTCAGAGGTGAGATATCATCAGACAGTGGAGATAGATTACATCACATACTGGCCCCTACAATCTCTCTCAGTCCTAACATCCCTCTATGAACAATAACCTCGAATTTGTTCCTTTCACATTCTTCCACTGAGTTCCTAAGTCCAGATGTCAGCTGTTTTGTCAGAGAGATAGATTTGTTGTCAAACTTTCTTTTGCTTCAGGCTTCTTTTTGAGGAATTAAGTCTTCCGATCTGTCAGGGCGCACGTGTGTGTGTGTGTGTGTGTGTGTGTGTGTGTGTGTGTGTGTGTGTGTGTGTGTGTGTGTGTGTGTGTGTGTGTGTGTGTGTGTGTGTGTGTGTGTGTGTGTGTGTGTGTGTGTGTGTGTGTGTGTGTGTGTGTGTGTGTGTGTGTGTGTGTGTTCATAGATTTCCGTGTGTGCTCGTGAGTTTGTGTGTGCAGTTGTGTGTGCGTACGCCCAGCCTAAGGATTTCCTAGCAGTAGCAGTCTTCCTCGTCAAGATCTGAGGGGAGCACTTCTTTTGACAGGTGTTGGTATAGCATGAGTAAGAATATCTGTGTGCGGGGACACACGCAGGGTTCCAAGTTGCCTATTATTAAAGAAAACATTCCGTCGTCGCCATGGGGATGACAGAGCTCTGAGGTGACTGCTAGGAGTGCTGACAGGCCTGTGTCAGAGGATAATTCCACCCCCCCCGTTTAGGATCACTCTCTCTGTCTCTATCTGTCTCTCCCTCCCTCTCTCCACCGCACTTTCTGTCTGTCTCTTTCTTTATCTATCTGTGATTGTCTCTACACCTCTCTTTTTCCCTCCCTCCACCCATCTCTCTCTTTCTCACCCTCCTCTTCTCTCCACCTCGTGATCTCCCTCTCTCCCCCCTCTCTCTATCTCTTTTTATCCTTCCATCTCTGGCCCACCCTCTCTCCCCCCTCTCCCCCTCTCCCTCTGTCCTTACAGGCTTTCCTTGGCACCCTTCCTCTCTCTCTCTCTCTCTCTCTCTCTCTCTCTCTCTCTCTCTCTCTCTCTCTCTCTCTCTCTCTCTCTCTCTCTCTCTCTCTCTCTCTCTCTCTCTCTCTCTCTCTCTCTCTCTCTCTCTCTCTCTCTCTCTCTCTCTCTCTCTCTCTCTCCCTCTATCTCTCAGAGAGCAAGAAGCTGCAGGTAGAGCAGCCTCAGGTTTCAAGCCCCTGTCTGTTTCCTGTTGCACGTACACATACTAGAGTTACAGAGTTTTGCTACAGTGTGCCCCAGTACACATGACCCATTACACAGCGATCTCTAAACACATTCAATATAAACTCTCTAAACATGAACATCTGATCAAAGCTAAACCTTATCTGTATAGACACAATACGTACCGTAATATCCTGGACATTGACCTTCTGTCTAGCAGATTTGTCTGCGTCCCAAATGTCCCCCTATTCCTTAGGCCCTGGTCAGAAGAAGTGGACTTGGCCTCCTGAGTGGCGCGGTGGTTTAAGGCACTGCATCGCAGTGCTAGCTGTGCCACTAGAAATTCTGGGTATGATTCCAGGCTCTGTCGCAGCCTGGCCGTAACCGGGAGACCCATGGGGCAGCGCACAATTGTCCCAGCGTCGTCCGGGTTAGGGGAGGGTTTGGCTGGCAGGGATATCCTTCTCCCATCGCGCACCAGCGACTCCTGTGGCGGGCCGTGTGCAGTGCACGCTGACACGATTGCCAGGTGTATGGTGTTTCCTTCCACACATTGGCGTGGCTGGCTTCCGGGTTAACCAAGAAGCAGTGCGGCTTGGATGGGTTGTGTTTCGGGGGACGCACGGCTCTCGACCTTCGCCTCTCCCGAGTCCGTACGGGAGTTACAGTGATGAGACAAGACTGTAACTACCAATTGGATACCATGAAATTAGAGAGAAAAAGGGGTGAAAAGTGCCCTGTATACAGAATAGATTGTGATTTGTGACACAAACTCAATTACCTTAAAGGAAAAATACACTCAAAACCACACATTTCTATGATTTACATTGTTAAATAACGTAAATATGTGAAAACAACATATGTGGTTTATTTAAGCAGTAAGACCCGAGGGGGTGTGGTATATGGCAGATATACCACGGCTAAGGGCTGTTCTTACGCACGACAACGCGGAGTGCTAGGACACAGCCCTTAGCCGTGGTATATTGGCCGTATATCACAAACCCTGAGGTGCCTTATTGCTATTACAAACTGGTTACCAACATAAAGTAAAAAAATAAATGTTTTCTCATACCCATGGTATACGGTCTGATATACCACGGCTTTCAGCCAATTAGCATTCAGGGATCGAACCACCCAGTTTATAAACGTCAATATAATAAGTTAGGAAGAAACATGTGAACATTTTTGTGGAAATCTGCAGAACTAAAGTAGACTACAAAACCCACAATGCAATGCACTCTCTATAAAGGCTGTCTGGCCAGCTGGAAAAACGTAGCTACACAAAAGAATACCAAAGTCAGTATCAGCATGTGAAGTAGTTAGCGAGTTGTACAATCCCTGAAACAAAGTGCACTATCATTTATTAAGAAGTTACAATGTCAACATGTTCAACCTGGTAGAGATGTCCATTCTAGCTCAAAGCTATTGGTCAAGTTGCTATGTTAATGTGTTAGGGCCCTGCGAGCCTGCAAGTAGGAAGATGAGAGAGAAAACTGCTTTGCACCATGGTAGTTGAAGGAAGAAAGGATATTATTCTAATGGCACACTGTGTACATTTGAACAAAATGTATATTTTGTCATGACGATGTAGACAGATGGATGTATTGTCTTATTGGGTGATCTGGAGTGCAGGTAATTGTTATGAAATGTTATAGTTTGTTATCCCCTATACTTAGAGTCAAGATTTACGTAATAATAAGGAATTCCCCACCCACAAATTGGGATAAACAAACATTCTTTCCCATTGTACCCCGTACCCCTGCTGTTGTATTCAGCACGTGAAAAAAAAAAGGATTAATTTGACCCCAAGTTTAAAAGAGACAAATTCCTTAATCGATTTTTTGTTATTCAGAAAACAAAACATGCTGAAAAGCTGTTATGTTGTTCAATGTACATGTAACCAGGTCAAAATTCCCAACCCACTGTTCGAAATGCAGAGCCCTGTGGCTTCAGGCTGTTCGTCATGGGAGAGTGAGAAATATTGGGGACCCGGTGTCTACGTAGGCTACACGTAGCTATGTGTGTGCTAAACATTTAATCACAGGTGAGACTTTTAACGTGTGTAGTATAGTCTGTTTATAACTCCACTCCTTACTTGTAGCATTAGAGTTTGTTTGTGTTGTTGGTCTTGGCTAGCCTAATGTTCTGGTCGGTAGCTAGTTAGCACTCACTCACGTGGCTGCTAGCACCATCATGAATAGGGGCATTCAGGACACTACAGTATTACATTTTTCTAAGTAGTGAGAACGCTAGGGAGAGGCAATGTTGAAAAGTCATCTTTAGACATGTTGTACTTTTCTTAAATGTAGTTTTGTAATTGACTAAAACAAGCAGACAACAAGAAAGTTGTGTTTGAAAAAGGTAAAGTTGACGTCACATTTCATTTCTAGGGTGGATTATCCCTTAATCCTAGTTGAACCATTAGGCCATGTGAACCTGGTCTTCCAGCAATACACCTGGTTGGACTTCAACACTCAAAGAGCCGACAAAGTGTTGAGTCAAGATTTAGTAAGCCCTATCACAAAAAAGGCGGCATTAGGGTAAGTAGGTAGGTCTATTGTTTGTCATTCTCATGGTATTTGATGAATGCTCTGACAGCCACACAGTCCGGTTCCTGGTTCTGTCTAAAAGCAAACGGTCTGTAGTCTAACCAGCCAGGTCACCCGTGATACATGTCAGTACTCAACTTCCATCTATTTTGAGGACGTCAGTAGATTACATGGACATTTGGAGTTGATGCCTAAACTTAACCGCTAACCTTAAACACAAAATGTGACGTTTGGAACAACTTTGAAAATGTGACGTTGGAGAAACATGGATGAACGTCTAATTGTGACGTGAGACTGTGAGAGCTGGTAGAAACAGTGAGCAAACTTACCACTGTGAGAGAGCCAAAGAGTAACTGTCTCTCTCTCCCTGCAGTCCACTAGGCACAAGCTGTCGGTTTATATGTTTTGCATGACTCAGATTTTCTGATTAGTGGCTTGTTTGCATAGATACAGTACAACAAGAAAGCGAATGACGTGAGTGAATAAAACAAATATTTCAAAGCTTAGTTGATCGAGAAGAGAAGAGCCCGGGCTTCTAGTGGTGACATAAGGGCAATGTGTGTGTGTGTGTGTGTGTGTGTGTGTGTGTGTGTGTGTGTGTGTGTGTGTGTGTGTGTGTGTGTGTGTGTGTGTGTGTGTGTGTGTGTGTGTGTGTGTGTGTGTGTGTGTGTGTGTGTGTGTGTGTGTGTGTGTGTGTGTGTGTGTGTGTGTGTGTGGATGACAGGATGGTAGAGGAAGGAGAGGAACCCGTCCAATGTAATTCTGAACTGTGACATTTACATCAGAGCGAAGGTACAGTCACAAACAGTACCCACTTTAAATACCAGGGTTGTCTTCCAAATGATACCCTATTCCCTATATAGTGCACTACTCCCAAAGGTTGTACAGTAAGTAGAGCATAGGGTTCCATTTGGGAAACAGATCATACCCAATCCAACAGGTAGTAAGGAGGAAGAAAGAAAGCAGGCCAGTAACAGTAGCACCTCCTCTCAGCAGGCCAGTAACAGCAGCACATCCTCTCCGCAGGGCAGAAACAGCAGCACCTCCTCTCAGCAGGCCAGTAACAGCAGCACCTCCTCTCAGCAGGCCAGTAACAGTAGCACCTCCTCTCAGCAGGCCAGTAACAGCAGCACATCCTCTCACCAGGCCAGTAACAGCAGCACCTCCTCTCAGCAGGCCAGTAACAACAGCACCTCCTCTCAGCAGGCCAGTAACAGCAGCACCTCCTCTCAGCAGGCCAGTAACAGCAGCACCTCCTCTCAGCAGGCCAGTAACAGCAACACCTCCTCTCAGCAGGCCAGTAACAGTAGCACCTCCTCTCAGCAGGCCAGTAACAGCAGCACCTCCTCTCAGCAGGCCAGTAACAGCAGCACCTCCTCTCAATAGGGCAGTACCAACAGCACCTCCTCTCAGCAGGCCAGTAACAGCAGCACCTCCTCTCAAAAGGGCAGTAACAGTAGCACCTCCTCTCAAAAGGGCAGTAACAGTAGCACCTCCTCTCAGCAGGGCAGTAACAGTAGCACCTCCTCTCAGCAGGGCAGTGACAGTAGCACCTCCTCTCAAAAGGGCAGTAACAGCAGCAGCTCTTCTCAGCAGGGCAGTACAAGCAGCACCTCCTCTCAAAAGGACAGTAACAGCAGCACCTCCTCTCAGCAGGGCAGTACAAGCAGCACCTCCTCTCAAAAGGACAGTAACAGTTGCACTTCCTCTCAGCAGCGCAGTAACAGTAACACTGCCTCTACGCAGGGTAGTAAGAATTGCACCTCCTCCAAGCAGGGCAGTAACAGTAGCACCTCCTCTCAAAAGGGCAGTAACAGTAGCACCTCCTCTCAGCAGGGCAGTAAAAGTAGCACCTCCTCTCAGCAGGGCAGTAACAGTAGCACCTCTTCTATGCAGGAGAGTAACAGTAGCACCTCCTCTCAGCAGGGCAGTAACAGTAGCATCTCCTCTCAGCAGAGTAGTACCAGTAGCACATCCTTTGCACAGGACAGTAACAGCAGCACCTCCTCTACGCAGGGCAGTAACAGCAGCACCTCCTCTCCGCAGGGCAGTAACAGTAGCACCTCCTCTACACAGGGCAGTAACAGTAGCACCTCCTCTACGCAGGGCAGTAACAGTAGCACCTCCTCTCAGCAGGGCAGTAAGAGTAGCACCTCCTCTCAGCAGGCCAGTAACAGCAGCAAATCCTCTCAGCAGGCCAGTAACAGCAGCACATCCTCTCCGCAGGGCAGAAACAGCAGCACCTCCTCTCAGCAGGCCAGTAACAGTAGCACCTCCTCTCAGCAGGCCAGTAACAGCAGCACATCCTCTCACCAGGCCAGTAACAGCAGCACCTCCTCTCAGCAGGCCAGTAACAACAGCACCTCCTCTCAGCAGGCCAGTAACAGCAGCACCTCCTCTCAGCAGGCCAGTAACAGCAGCACCTCCTCTCAGCAGGCCAGTAACAGCAGCACCTCCTCTCAGCAGGCCAGTAACAGTAGCACCTCCTCTCAGCAGGCCAGTAACAGCAGCACCTCCTCTCAGCAGGCCAGTAACAGCAGCACCTCCTCTCAATAGGGCAGTAACAACAGCACCTCCTCTCAGCAGGCCAGTAACAGCAGCACCTCCTCTCAAAAGGGCAGTAACAGTAGCACCTCCTCTCAAAAGGGCAGTAACAGTAGCACCTCCTCTCAGCAGGGCAGTAACAGCAGCAACTCCTTTCAGTAGGGCAGTATCAGCAGCACCTCCTCTCAAAAGGGTAGTAACAGTAGCACCTCCTCTCAGCAGGGCAGTAACAGTAGCACCTCCTCTCAAAAGGGCAGTAACAGCAGCAGCTCTTCTCAGCAGGGCAGTACAAGCAGCACCTCCTCTCAAAAGGACAGTAACAGCAGCACCTCCTCTCAGCAGGGCAGTACAAGCAGCACCTCCTCTCAAAAGGACAGTAACAGTTGCACTTCCTCTCAGCAGCGCAGTAACAGTAACACTGCCTCTACGCAGGGTAGTAAGAATTGCACCTCCTCCAAGCAGGGCAGTAACAGTAGCACCTCCTCTCAAAAGGGCAGTAACAGTAGCACCTCCTCTCAGCAGGGCAGTAAAAGTAGCACCTCCTCTCAGCAGGGCAGTAACAGTAGCACCTCCTCTCAGCAGGGCAGTAACAGTAGCATCTCCTCTCAGCAGAGTAGTACCAGTAGCACATCCTTTGCACAGGACAGTAACAGCAGCACTTCCTCTACGCAGGGCAGTAACAGCAGCACCTCCTCTCCGCAGGGCAGTAACAGTAGCACCTCCTCTACACAGGGCAGTAACAGTAGCACCTCCTCTCAGCAGGGCAGTAAGAGTAGCACCTCCTCTCAGCAGGCCAGTAACAGCAGCACATCCTCTCAGCAGGCCAGTAACAGCAGCACCTCCTCTCAGCAGGGCAGAAACAGCAGCACCTCCTCTCAGCAGGCCAGTAACAGCAGCACCTCCTCTCAGCAGGCCAGTAACAGTAGCACCTCCTCTCAGCAGGCCAGTAACAGCAGCACATCCTCTCACCAGGCCAGTAACAGCAGCACCTCCTCTCAGCAGGCCAGTAACAACAGCACCTCCTCTCAGCAGGCCAGTAACAGCAGCACCTCCTCTCAGCAGGCCAGTAACAGCAGCACCTCCTCTCAGCAGGCCAGTAACAGCAGCACCTCCTCTCAGCAGGCCAGTAACAGTAGCACCTCCTCTCAGCAGGCCAGTAACAGCAGCACCTCCTCTCAGCAGGCCAGTAACAGCAGCACCTCCTCTCAATAGGGCAGTAACAACAGCACCTCCTCTCAGCAGGCCAGTAACAGCAGCACCTCCTCTCAAAAGGGCAGTAACAGTAGCACCTCCTCTCAAAAGGGCAGTAACAGTAGCACCTCCTCTCAGCAGGGCAGTAACAGCAGCAACTCCTTTCAGTAGGGCAGTATCAGCAGCACCTCCTCTCAAAAGGGCAGTAACAGTAGCACCTCCTCTCAGCAGGGCAGTAACAGTAGCACCTCCTCTCAAAAGGGCAGTAACAGCAGCAGCTCTGCTCAGCAGGGCAGTACAAGCAGCACCTCCTCTCAAAAGGACAGTAACAGCAGCACCTCCTCTCAGCAGGGCAGTACAAGCAGCACCTCCTCTCAAAAGGACAGTAACAGTTGCACTTCCTCTCAGCAGCGCAGTAACAGTAACACTGCCTCTACTCAGGGTAGTAAGAATTGCACCTCCTCCAAGCAGGGCAGTAACAGTAGCACCTCCTCTCAGCAGGCCAGTAACAGCAGCACATCCTCTCCGCAGGGCAGAAACAGCAGCACCTCCTCTCAGCAGGGCAGTATCAGCAGCACCTCTTCTCAAAAGGGCAGTAACAGTAGCACCTCCTCTCAGCAGGGCAGTAACAGTAGCCCCTCCTCTACGCAGGGCAGTAACAGCAGCACCTCCTCTCAGCAGGGCAGTATCAGCAGCACCTCTTCTCAAAAGGGCAGTAACAGTAGCACCTCCTCTCAGCAGGGCAGTAACAGTAGCACCTCCTCTCAGCAGGCCAGTAACAGCAGCACATCCTCTCCGCAGGGCAGTAACAGTAGCACCTCCTCTCAGCAGGGCAGTAACAGTAGCCCCTCCTCTACGCAGGGCAGTAACAGCAGCACCTCCTCTACGCAGGGCAGTAACAGCAGCACCTCCTCTCCGCAGGGCAGTAACAGTAGCACCTCCTCTACACAGGGCAGTAACAGTAGCACCTCCTCTACGCAGGGCAGTAACAGTAGCACCTCCTCTCAGCAGGGCAGTAAGAGTAGCAGCTCCTCTCAGCAGGGCAGTAACAGCAGCACCTCCTCTCAGCAGGCCAGTAACAGCAGCACATCCTCTCCGCAGGGCAGAAACAGCAGCACCTCCTCTCAGCAGGCCAGTAAAAGTAGCACCTCCTCTCAGCAGGGCAGTAACAGTAGCACCTCTTCTATGCAGGAGAGTAACAGTAGCACCTCCTCTACACAGGGCAGTAACAGTAGCATCTCCTCTCAGCAGAGTAGTACCAGTAGCACATCCTTTGCACAGGACAGTAACAGCAGCACTTCCTCTACGCAGGGCAGTAACAGCAGCACCTCCTCTCCGCAGGGCAGTAACAGTAGCACCTCCTCTACACAGGGCAGTAACAGTAGCACCTCCTCTACACAGGGCAGTAACAGTAGCACCTCCTCTACGCAGGGCAGTAACAGTAGCCCATCCTCTCAGCAGGGCAGTAACAGTAGCACCTCCTCTCAGCAGGGCAGTAACAGTAGCCCCTCCTCTCAGCAGGGCAGTAACAGTAGCCCCTCCTCTCAGCAGGGCAGCAACAGTAGCACCTCCTCTCAGCAGGGCAGTAACAGTAGCCCCTCCTCTCAGCAGGGCAGTAACAATAGCCCATCTGTCACGACTCCCGCCGAGGGTGGCTCCCCTGCCTGTTTGGGCGGCGCTCGACGGTCGTCGTCACCCGCCTACTTACCACCGATCCCTTTCTCCCTTGTCTGTTGGTTTAGTCTTATTAGTTGCACCTTGCAACTTGTTTATTTTGTGTTTCTTGATTTCTGGTCTATGTAAGCCTGTTAGGCCCGCTGGGGTTTGTGCGGGATTATTTTGTGTTCACTGTCGGTGTTGGATGTTTTTTCTCTCCGGACCTTCAGACTTCTGTAGTGCTTACCTTGGTGCCTAATACCTTCAGACTACTGTAGGGCTTACCTTGGTGCCTAATACCTTCAGACTTCTGTAGTGCTTACCTTGGTGCCTAATACCTTCAGACTACTGTAGGGCTTACCTTGGTGCCTAATACCTTCAGACTACTGTAGGGCTTACCTTGGTGCCTAATACCTTCAGACTACTGTAGGGCTTACCTTGGTGCCTAATACCTTCAGACTACTGTAGGGCTTACCTTGGTGCCTAATACCTTCAGACTACTGTAGGGCTTACCTTGGTGCCTAATACCTTCAGACTACTGTAGGGCTTACCTTGGAGCCTAATACCTTCAGACTACTGTAGGGCTTACCTTGGTGCCTAATACCTTCAGACTACTGTAGGGCTTACCTTGGTGCCTAATACCTTCAGACTACTGTAGGGCTTACCTTGGTGCCTAATACCTTCAGACTACTGTAGGGCTTACCTTGGAGTCTAATACCTTCAGACTACTGTAGGGCTTACCTTGGTGCCTAATACCGTCAGACTACTGTAGGGCTTACCTTGGTGCCTAATACCTTCAGACTACTGTAGGGCTTACCTTGGTGCCTAATACCTTCAGACTACTGTAGGGCTTACCTTGGTGCCTAATACCTTCAGACTAATGTAGGGCTTACCTTGGTGCCCAATACCTTCAGACTACTGTAGGGCTTACCTTGGTGCCTAATACCGTCAGATTACTGTAGGGCTTACCTTGGTGCCTAATACCTTCAGACTACTGTAGGGCTTACCTTGGTGCCTAATACCGTCAGATTACTGTAGGGCTTACCTTGGTGCCTAATACCTTCAGACTACTGTAGGGCTTACCTTGGTGCCTAATACCTTCAGACTACTGTAGGGCTTACCTTGGTGCCTAATACCGTCAGATTACTGTAGGGCTTACCTTGGTGCCTAATACCTTCAGACTACTGTAGGGCTTACCTTGGTGCCTAATACCTTCAGACTACTGTAGGGCTTACCTTGGTGCCTAATACCTTCAGACTAATGTAGGGCTTACCTTGGAGCCTAATACCTTCAGACTACTGTAGGGCTTACCTTGGTGCCTAATACCGTCAGACTACTGTAGGGCTTACCTTGGTGCCTAATACCTTCAGACTACTGTAGGGCTTACCTTGGTGCCTAATACCTTCAGACTACTGTAGGGCTTACCTTGGTGCCTAATACCTTCAGACTAATGTAGGGCTTACCTTGGTGCCCAATACCTTCAGACTACTGTAGGGCTTACCTTGGTGCCTAATACCGTCAGATTACTGTATGGCTTACCTTGGTGCCTAATACCTTCAGACTACTGTAGGGCTTACCTTGGTGCCTAATACCGTCAGATTACTGTAGGGCTTACCTTGGTGCCTAATACCTTCAGACTACTGTAGGGCTTACCTTGGTGCCTAATACCTTCAGACTACTGTAGGGCTTACCTTGGTGCCTAATACCGTCAGATTACTGTAGGGCTTACCTTGGTGCCTAATACCTTCAGACTACTGTAGGGCTTACCTTGGTGCCTAATACCGTCAGATTACTGTAGGGCTTACCTTGGTGCCTAATACCTTCAGACTACTGTAGGGCTTACCTTGGTGCCTAATACCTTCAGTCTAATGTAGGCCACAGGCAAATGCTGATAGTATTCTGTGTAGATCGTAATGGAGACTCCCTGCACGGGGAAGCGTACGGATGTGTCATTGAGTTGGATAATGTTGGAGTTATGAATAGTTCACAATGGAGACTCCCTGCACGGGGGAGCCTACGGATGTGTCATTGAGTTGGATAATGTTGGAGTTATGAATAGTTCACAATGGAGACTCCCTGCACGGGGGAGCCTACGGATGTGTCATTGAGTTGGATAATGTTGGAGTTATGAATAGTTCACAATGGAGACTCCCTGCACGGGGGAGCCTACGGATGTGTCATTGAGTTGGATAATGTTGGAGTTATGAATAGTTCACAATGGAGACTCCCTGCACGGAGCCTACGGATGTGTCATTGAGTTGGATAATGTTGGAGTTATGAATAATGTTCCACTGATGTGAAATGATCACCAATGTACTTTTTTACAAGGAGGATATTACAATAAACATGTAAAAGTGGAGATCCCAGCCAAGATGCTTTGATCCCATTCTCTCTTCCTACGCTTCATTTTCGCCCTTCATTTTAACGTGTGCTTGTAAAGTAGCTAGTAAGCATTGGAAACATTGAAACCGATGACAGATTCATTGGGAATTTAGGAAGACGCTTTTCAAGTAATGCACAATGAAACTGTTACATTTCAGAGAGTGAGTGGAGCGTTGAAAACAACGCTGGATCCAATCTGTTAACGAGGTACAACTGTCAAAATACTCATGGACAATGAGCAGTATGCTCTGTACGCTGCCAGTACACACATAGACGCCAAAACACATCGAGACACACGCTCCCACACATACTCTCACACCTTCTGTCTCACACGCACACACGCACACACACACACACACATACACGCACACATACACATATACACACACACACACATACACACACACACACACACATACACCCACACACGCACACACACACATACACATACACACACACGCACACACACACACACACACACACACACACACACACACACACACACACACACACACACACACACACACACACACACACGCACACACACGCACACACACACACACACACACCAAGCGCATAAATATTAATCAGACATAGAACTGATGACAGAATGAAGAGTGCTTGCGAGGTGACAGGCCTAACGAGTCTGAGCAGTGAGTAACGAAACACCTCTCATTACTTCACCCCCCTTAGGCCCCAGACACCCAGACATGGCAGGTACCAGCAGGATGAGGTGCCCAGCACCAGGCAGGACACCCACTCTGGCCTGGAAACACCACACACACACACACACACAACCTCCCTCTTTGGAGACGGGGAGATCTACCAGCCTGAGTACGGGAAAGACTACTGGTTTTCTTTAGATGTACTTCATGGTAACCTTGTGACACAAATATTTATTAGTTACTTTTATTAGAAACATCTTATATGACCAGGTATAGGTGAATCACAGGAGGCTGCTGAGGGGAGGACGGCTCATAATAATGGACTGAACGGAGCAAATGGAAAAGCATCAAACACATGGAAACCATGTGTTTGATGTATTTGATACCATTCCACTAATTCTGCTCCAGCCATTAACACCAGCCCGTCCTCCCCAATTAAGGTGCCACAAACCTCCTGTGAGGTGAATTTTGTAGAAGAATGTGCTTACAGTATCATACCTGGTAACAGTGGAAACATTAAACTGTGGACTGCAGTGAGCTGCGCAGCATTACAGACACACCTAACACAAGACACTACTATCAGAGCGCTCTGCAATACAGAGCACATGGTGAAGAGAAGAGATGGTCCAATCACAGCCATTCTGTGTACACAGATATCTGAATCACAAGCCCTTGAAAGACCTTCTGAAACTCAAGATGGCATGAACATGTTGATCTCATTGAAGAAACCGCCTGCCACAATGAATTTGTCTATCACCTCACCTCTGCTGAAGTTGCCTGGGACATCTCATAATACAACAACCCCCCCCCATTCTCAAGTTGTTGAATATCGTCAAGATGACGTCTATGTAAGCATGTCTGCCCTTTGAACCGTAGTATTCCTACTGCGTTATTGTCTCTGCTGAAGCTGCCTGAAACCAGAGTTTACCCACTGCTGGGGGGTGGGGGGGGGGGGGGGGGGGGGGGCACTACAGCATTACTAAGACCATTGTGATCATAGTTACCCACCAGTTTTTTTACCACTATATCACTGCCTGGGACATCCCATAATATTACAAACTCCCTCATTCTCAAGTGGTTGAAAATCGTCAAGACAACGTTTATGTAAGCATGTCCTCCATCTGAACTGCGAAGGGGAAAAACAGCCCTCACGGCTCCAGGACAGGTAAATTGTGAGACAAGGGACTGTTTGTGCGAGACAGGAAGATAACACCTTTGATACAGGAAGTTTTCTTTTTTGCCGCTCTGTGAAAAAAAAGAGAAATAAACCAGGCGTCGAGAGCGTTAAAGAAACACTTGGCACCTTTGTGTCTGAGGGCTGTTACTACTAGAGAATGATTGACGCTTTTCCTCCAAAGAACGCATGCCTTGTCATGTATTAAAAGTACAGTATGTACAATGGAGGGATCAAGAGAATAGAATCCACGGATTCTATTTCCATGTGAGGGATATTACCAGGGCTGTCACTGCTGTACACAGTTCTTCATATTGCTCTCCTGGAACATACCCAGACATTAGGTAGGCAAAACCTTGTTTGGGCTTTGTTTGCAAGGAGCCACTGTGGAGCACTCCTGCGATAGGGAAAGCACATTGGGAAATTCTCCGCTTTCCTATTTGCAATTGCTTGGATGTGTTTTTGTACTGATCACACAATCTGACAAAACACTCAGGGAGCAGGATCCAGCATGCACGCTCCAAATCTGATTACCTGGGTTCTCCTGTTGGGTTTCCCACTGCCTCCTTATAAACCTCTGACTTGAGGATCTCCAGGCTTCCTCGAGTCACCACTAATTCTAAGAGTGTACTCTGTGTGTGTCAAGGCGTGTGTTTGGGAGAGAGGAGTGGGGATGTTTGGGAGAGAGGAGTGGGGGATGTTTGGGGGTCGGTGGGGAATAGAGCAGTAAAGAGTGGTATGAAAGAATGCTTCGGATTGAAGTACATCCTGTCAGCTGAGACTTCTTTCTCTCTCTCTCTCTCTCTCTCTCTCTCTCTCTCTCTCTCTCTCTCTCTCTCTCTCTCTCTCTCTCTCTCTCTCTCTCTCTCTCTCTCTCTCTCTCTCTCTCTCTCTCTCTCTCTCTCTCTCTCTCTCTCTCTCTCTCTCTCTCTCTCTCTCTCTCTCTCTCTCTCTCTCTCTCTCTCTCTCTCTCTCTCTCTCTCTCTCTCTCTCTCTCTCTCTCTCTCATATATATATGGGCCTGTGTGGCTGACTGCTAATATAAAAACATTTGAATGACAGATGGTTCTATTGAACCACTGCCAGAGTTTTGTTCGACAAGTGACTAATTCCTCATATGGATACCGTACAGTAGAACCTGACCCTCACCTCCTCCTTCCCCCTGTCATCCCAACTCTAACGAGACTAGACTTCCACTTACAGCAGACAGCAATTAGCAAATGTAAGTACTGTCAAATAACAAGGTGATGGTTGACAGAGGACTGACCCTGAGGATGGCTCTCAAATTCCAACTTGAGTACCACAAATGTTTGAAGAGGTAACCGTTTACTGTTACTGCTCCAGGAAATAGTAGTCTTGTAAGCCTATGTGGGCTGGGCAGGGGTAGATGTATAACACTTAAATAAAATATAGCAATCAATCAATCAAAATATGTAATGATCCAACTTATCCCTTCAACTCTGTCAGAAACGTTGTTACGAGTTGATATGACATCACAGCAGCATATTGTTGAGGTTCCCCTGAAACTGTAGTGATTCGTACTGTGTGGGAACCGGGCTGAAATGTAGTGATTCATACTGTGTGGGAACCGGGCTGAAACCATAGTGGTTCGTACTGTGTGGGAACTGGGCTGAAACCATAGTGGTTCGTACTGTGTGGGAACCGGGCTGAAACCATAGTGGTTCGTACTGTGTGGGAACCGGGCTGAAACCATAGTGGTTCGTACTGTGTGGGAACTGGGCTGAAACCATAGTGGTTCGTACTGTGTGGAAACCGGGCTGAAACCATAGTGGTTCGTACTGTGTGGAAACCGGGCTGAAACCGTAGTGGTTCGTACTGTGTGGGAACTGGGCTGAAACCGTAGTGGTTCGTACTGTGTGGGAACCGGGCTGAAACCGTAGTGGTTCGTACTGTGTGGGAACTGGGCTGAAATGTAGTGATTCGCATTGTGTGGGAACCGGGCTGAAACCATAGTGGTTCGTACTGTGTGGGAACTGGGCTGAAACCGTAGTGATTCGTACTGTGTGGAAACCGGGCTGAAACCGTAGTGGTTCGTACTGTGTGGAAACGGGCTGAAACCATAGTGGTTCGTACTGTGTGGGAACTGGGCTGAAACCGTAGTGATTCGTACTGTGTGGAAACCGGGCTGAAACCATAGTGGTTCATACTGTGTGGAAACCGGGCTGAAACCGTAGTGGTTCGTACTGTGTGGAAACGGGCTGAAACCATAGTGGTTCGTACTGTGTGGGAACTGGGCTGAAACCGTAGTGATTCGTACTGTGTGGAAACCGGGCTGAAACCATAGTGGTTCATACTGTGTGGAAACCGGGCTGAAACCGTAGTGGTTCGTACTGTGTGGAAACCGGGCTGAAACCGTAGTGGTTCGTACTGTGTGGAAACCGGGCTGAAACCGTAGTGGTTCATACTGTGTGGAAACCGGGCTGAAACCGTAGTGGTTCGCACTGTGTGGGAACCGGGCTGAAACCGTAGTGGTTCGTACTGTGTGGAAACCGGGCTGAAACCGTAGTGGTTCGTACTGTGTGGAAACGGGCTGAAACCATAGTGGTTCGCACTGTGTGGGAACTGGGCTGAAACCGTAGTGATTCGTACTGTGTGGGAACCGGGCTGAAACCGTAGTGGTTCGTACTGTGTGGGAACCGGGCTGAAACCGTAGTGGTTCGTACTGTGTGGAAACGGGCTGAAACCATAGTGGTTCGTACTGTGTTGGAACCGGGCTGAAACCATAGTGGTTCGTACTGTGTGGGAACTGGGCTGAAACCATAGTGGTTCGTACTGTGTGGGAACCGGGCTGAAACCGTAGTGGTTCGTACTGTGTGGGAACCGGGCTGAAACCGTAGTGGTTCGTACTGTGTGGGAACCGGGCTGAAACCGTAGTGGTTCGTACTGTGTGGGAACCGGGCTGCAGCATGCTAGATGGATCTTGGGGAGATCAAGGATGAGTAATATACTGTCATGAAGAATATAGATACCATATGTTCTCTGGCTCGTCCCCGGGATGAGGCTGATGAGGGATGATGAGGGATGATGAGGTGCTATGAAGCCCGATCATGGACACTCTTAAGGCTGGGTGATGTAGGAGAGTGGAGGAACACTGAGCAGACGTCGCCTGAGAGAGAACCAACGTCAATTCTCATACATCATACCAAACATTATGCCGGGGTGCAGTCTCGATGATCTAACTCCGTCGCTGGCTTTGGCTCAGGAACAACTGCAGCAGGAACCTCTCCTTCACATCCTCCTCTGCTCTTGTGGTTTGGTTTGGGACGGATCAAGAAAACCCAAGTGGTGTGCAGAACACCGGTGGGCCGGGGGCCCAAACAGATTGCTGGATCGTCCAAGTGCTTGTGGTCGTCTAGCCGGGCTGAGGGCTGACCCTGCCAGTGGAGAGAACATACTGTAGCATCACCTCATCCATCCATTCAGAGCTGTAGGATGACATCGGCCTGAGTAATGACAGCGTCACACCGGAGGTGACGCTGTCCCAAACAAGGGCGGCCCCAAACAAGGGCACTCTTACTGGGCAGGAGATCAAGTTGTGGTGCCACCCCCCCTTGTCCTTGCCCTGCAGGCTGGGTTGGGGATGGGATCACAGCCAGGCCAGAATGGCGGCTGTGTGGGAGTATAGAACCACAGCTCCAACAGAGCACCACAACCAACAGAACTAGAGGCAATGGATGGGGAGAAGAGAACAGGGTGGGCTCAGCAATGGTGATAGGAAGTAAAGGAGACCTTCAGGGATGCCAAAGAGGAGAGAGAGGGAGCTGAGAAGAGGGACGGGCTCAGTAGCGATGCAGAGAGAGTGGGAAAGGGGAAGCCCTGCTGGGAAAATGTTAGAGAGGAAAGGAAAATGAGTGTTGTGTTACAGTATGAATAATGACATGGTGAGTAAGATGTGGATGACAAGAGAAAGGCGTGTGTGTGAGCCTTAGTGCCTGTATGCATCCACGTGTGTGTGTGTGTGTGTGTGTGTGTGTGTGTGTGTGTGTGTGTGTGTGTATGTGTATCCAAGCCTTTGTATGCGTGTGTGTGTGTTCATGAGACAGGTGTGGCCGTACTCGAGCCCTACTTAGGAAGCCATTGCTTTTCCTGGTTGCTATTTTCCACTCCCACTGTGCTGAACTCGCTCCAGTTGCTAAAGCCTACTGCAGCCAGGATTCTAACCAATCCCAGGTGCTCTAAGGCCTCGGCTGACAGAGCAGGCCCACCTAGACAGCAAGGCCTTGGGTTTCACCTCAAACCATAACCTCCCGAACACACACTGATCAATGGGAACCATCCAGAGCAGCCTACTTTTAGACTTTTACCCTCCAGACGAGGCACAGACGTCAATTCAATATCTATTCCACGTTGGTTCAATGTAATTTTGTTGAGCTGACGTGTAAACAACGTTGATTCAACCAGTATGTACCCAGTGGGTCTTCACGAAAACTCTGATTGTGCCAACCCTTACTGTGCTGGCTCTGATATGTTTTATGCCAGCACAGTTCCAGAAACTATGGTGGACGTGTAACCATAGAGGCCAGTATAGTACAGCTAGGCTCCACTCAGTAGTGTGAAAATAGTTTTTAGTGAAGGAGTTTTGTCATAGGGAGTAGGGATGTCCTAAAATGTACACCGGACATATGTTTCACAGTGGCTACCTTAGATCCCTGTTGAAAGAGCACCATTGCACGTAGAATACATCTAAACCACACGGCTCAGCTAAATGACTGAGGTTTGTTTGCCCTTAAAAGTATTTTGTAAGCTTCGCACAAAGAACATTGCTCAATGTCCTGGCAAACACGGTGACAGTAAACTGGAGATTAAAGGAGTGATGCCAGACCTGAAACCAAGCCGGTTTTTCAAACCCATTATTCTGCTCTCTGTTGGCTTTTACATAGCTTTTGATGATAGACTCACTGAACCCAATGGGCTGATACGTTTTCTGACTCAACTTCCTGTATCAGCTACAGTACTTCATGTTTCTGTTAGGATCAGTGTAATGCACCTGGAAAGAGGAAACTTCACAAATAGAGAAATGTTAAGGAAACAGGAAACACATTATCAGTTTTGGAGGCAGTGCCATGTTTTCTAGCAAAGAACAGTGTGGTAGCTAACTGTACACTCTGTTCATTGTTTCACCCCACAGTTAGCCGAGGTGGTTAGCTAGCCAACTAGCTAAAAGTGTTCAGTTAGTTAGCAACTGCACCTACACTCTTTTTCTAGCGATCATAATGTGTGTCGAAACCATGCCTCCAAAGAGGACGAGATGTCTCCAGTTGAGTTCACATTTCACCAGTTATGACTTTATCAACTTTCCATGCATATTAGAGACTGATGTCTCCTCTCTACCAATGTGGACCATTATCTACAGTACAGTATAATGTATGCACCATGTGTGACGTGTTGGTTTGTCTACAGTCTCCCTAAAGAGAGAGAGATAGAGAGCAGTATATTATGGGATCAGCTGGTCAGATTCACCATACCTGCCATTCACTTAGATAAGAATACAACCTTTAGAACCTCATGCACAACTAAAATGTTGTGGGTAAATCGTCTTGGCAACAACGCATGATTCACACAAAAAAATATACATATGCATCTCAAGTTAGGATTCCATTCTGAAGTCTTGATTCTATTGGCTGGTTCTCAAGTGGGAAGTTAACACCAGAACCAGCCTTCCTCAGTAGACAGACAGGTCTGGGTGTTTCAGGGCTGACCTGCTCCTATATGGGCACTGTGCCAGCAGCTTGTGAGGGCGGGCGACGTGCAGTGGGTAGCTGCACATGCGGGCAGGTGAGGGGAAGGGAGGCTACGTGCCTGCTGTGAGGTAGGAGAGGGGCCAGGGTAACGAGACGGGGTGGAGGGGGAGAGGGGTGGAGATGTGATGGGTGGAGGGGTGAGGAGGAGAGGGGTGGAGGAGGAGGGGTGGAGGGGTGTCCCATAAAAAAGCCTCAGGAACGTGGACCTCACATAGCACTGTTTACAAAGAGGAACTGCCGCTTTAACCCTACTGCTGTGTTCCAGTCGAATTGGATCGAATTGTCATAAAGTTCCATGTCTCTGTCCACACAGGGCATCTGAACACACAAAATCCATTTTGATGATTTTCATAACATTTTGGGTGTTTTATTTAACTTTTGTTCACCTGTGGTGTTCCCATTAGAAATGAATGGGTGAGACTACAATTAGTGTATAAAATTTAGTTCAGGCACATGCCCATTCATCAGATGGACACACTTCCTCTCCTAGACCCCCACATGCATGTGTGTTTGAGCACACGCACACACAAACACACACACCTCACTCCCCTTCTTGGCTTCCATGGCAACCCCCACGGGAACCTTTCCCCAATAGAATCTTTCCCCCACGGGAACCACACCTGTTGGCATTCTCACAAACATTCGCAATATTGTTTCAATAATATATATAACTTTTCTCCAGCTCTGGTATATAAAGCTTTTTTGAGGCCTTGCTCACAATTCATTCCGTGGCAGCACAATGACCAAACGATATACTGTTTGTGAGGCTCTTGATCATATCTTTGATCATGACACTGGTGAGGAGGAGAGAGTCCTTGTTAAACTTTGACACAAAGTAGTATGTGATAAATAGCACAATACATTTCATCTGAGTAATTGTTATAGTCAAAATAATCCATACATGATGCTTTTTTGACTCAAAAAATGAGTTCTGTGAGCTCAGGTCAATGAGGCCTAGAGGCCATAAATAGTAAATAGAAAATCAAAACTTGTAATGTTCACAAGAACTTAAGTTGATAAAAATATCTAACACAACATTAGGTAATAATCTATGGATTATTATGGATTTATAATCAGCTATAATGGGGCGGTCATTTTGGACCGGGAACACAGAATGAACTAACATGAAACGAACACAACAGGAGGTTAAATGCTCTTCATGTAGATACGCTACAAAGTGAACACCAAAAAACAAGCAATCGCTCTCTTAAGACATTCATCACAGCTGCCCTCTGCTGACACACACATGCATGTATGCACTCTCTCTCACACACACACACACACACACACACACACACACACACACACACACACACACACACACACACACACACACACACACACACACACACACACACACACACACACACACACACACACACACACACACACACACAACCCCACTACAATGAGTCACAGTTTAGGATGCTGTATTTACTTCAGTATATGAGCTCATCTCATTCAACCTCTTCCTCTACCATGATGGACATTTATCAGTTCTGTCTAAAACGTTTGATCAAACACACAGATTGATCTGCTTGTAAACCTCCTCTCCTCTCCAGTCTGTGTTGCTCCAGTGCCGTGTCAGGCTGGGGCTGAGTGTGAGTGCGGAGGATGAATAATGTCATCTGATCGTAAAGAGAGATACCTACCGGCTTCTTTGTTGTTACTGTACCAGTAGTTTGTGTTGTTGTGTTATTTCTTCAACCCATATGAAGACAAGATGCTTGTCAGCACGTACCCATTACATCATATACCGACTGAGATAGGTCATTAGGCAGAGTGTGAGGTGTAACAGGGAGAGGAGGAGACGGAGAGAGAGAAAGGGAGAGAGAGAGAGAAAGGGAGAGAGAGAGAGAGAAAGAGAGCGAGAGAGAGAGAGAGAGAGTGAGAGAGAGAGAAAGAGAGAAAGAGAGAGAGAGAGAGAGAGGCAGAGATAGAGAGAGAGAGAGAGAGAGAGAGAGAGAGAGAGAGAGAGAGAGAGAGAGAGAGAGAGAGAGAGAGAGAGAGAGAGAGAGAGAGAGAGAGAGAGAGAGAGAGAGAGAGAGAGAGAGAGAGAGAGAGAGAGTACACAGTTATGAGTTATGAGGAAATTAAACTTTAGCTCCCTTTTAAAGAAGTGGGGGACCCCTGCTGGGTGGGTTGAGGCCCAGAGCGGCCCCTCAACACGATGGCCCAGTTCAAGTGTCTTTTCTTTCTCACTTCCTTGAAGAAATCATCCATGGATAGGTGTAAGCAGTGATTCTGTAACATAGCTTTTTAGGCAAGCCAATCATGCAAGACCTTTTCAAGAAGTAGGAAAGGGTGGAAAGGTGCAGTTGTTGTATTCAAACAGAGAACTGCTCCTCTGTTTGTGTTGTTCAACCAAGAGAAGCTCATCCTCTCATCCATCGTGACAAAACCCAGAAAAAATAATCAAAGAGAGTGAAAACTGGCCTATGTGGACTTGATTCCCAACGGGTAGAGCTGTGCACACACACACACACACGCCTAAGTTCATTGGGAGTGTGTGTGTGTGTGTGTGTGTGTGTGTGTGTGTGCGTGCGTGCGTGCGTGCGTGCGTGCGTGCGTGCGTGCGTGCGTGCGTGCGTGCGTGCGTGCGTGCGTGCGTGCGTGCGTGCGTGCGTGCGTGCGTGCGTGATTACTGAAACAAGAATGAGAGAAAACATGAAAAACAAGTATGTTAGCTGTAACCGGTAACCTCATACACTCAACTTGGCCTTTTACCCTGTCTAAAGGAATGGTACACTCATACACTCATGTGCCTTTGGCAAACACTCATTCATCTCAGTGGAGAAATGTTTGGCTTTGGAGGCTGCTACAGGATCAGAGGGTGTGTGTGTGTGTGTGTGTGTGTGTGTGTGTGTGTGTGTGTGTGTGTGTGTGTGTGCGTGCGTGCGTGCGTGCGTGCGTGCGTGCGTACGTACGTGCGTGCGTACGTGCGTGCGTACGTGCGTGCGTCTGCTTGCTTGTGAGAATTTTCGTGTGAGCATTTGTATGTGTGTGTGGGCATTCATATGTGTATTTATGTGTGTTTTTCTATATATGTGTGTGTGTGTGTCTGTTTCTGTGTGTGTGCGTTTGTATGGGTGTGTGTGTGTGGGTCAGGGTCTGACGCCGGTGGCCGTGCAGGTGGGTTGTTGCCTGCCTGGTCCCTCCTAAGAAGGTGGGTGGTAGAGGTGGGAGTTCAGAGGAGATAATCCCCGGCTTTGGCTCTAAGTCCTGAAGCACGCTGGGCAGCTCAGGGGCTGTGGGAGGAGTGGTGCTACCCTGTGGTAGTCACCCAGCCCGACCACTACCACCTGACCTGGCCCTGCCACCTGGCTGGCAACGCACACACACACACACACACACACACACACACACACACACACACACACACACACACACACACACACACACACACACACACACGCACACATGCACACATGCACACACCTGCTTTTTTGGGGGGGGTCCATGCTTTTCTATATTCAATCAGGAAGGAGACTGTTAATTCTTGTCACTACAGGGGGTGCTGTTTCAACTTCAACATTTAGCGTTCCCAAATTAAACTGCCTCGTACTCAATTCTTGCTCGTACAATATGCATATTATTATTACTATTGGATAGAAAACAATCTCTACTTTCTAAAACCGTTTGAATTATGTCTGTGGGTGAACCAGAACTCTTTCTGCAGCGAAATCCATGACAGGAACTGCGAAGGTCTGAAAACTAGGCTCTGTTCTCAGATCAGTTTAAAGGTCTGTATGTATCCTATGGGTCGACATGAACTGCACCCGCCTTCCCCTGGATGTCAGTAACCAATGAGAATTGGAATGGAGTGTCTACGTAGCTCTCAGACCTTATAAAAGGCCATGACATGCAGGGTCCGCTCTTTTCGACTTTCGTCAGGACGCAGAGGAGGACATCAGGATGGAATGCTCAAACGCTCTCGTTTTAGGCCCAATATATATCCGTCTGTGATTTAATTCGATATAGGTGTTAGAAACATCATAACGAAGTTATTTTAAACCGAGTTATATCAGTTTATGCGAGTATATTGCTATTTTCGGTATTTCCTTAGTATTGCGCCATGAAGATTTGGGCATGTCTGTGCGACATAGCTATTGTTAGCTGCTAATTCCAAAGTTGAAGAGGACGTTTTACAACCGTGCAACGATTATTTTGGACAAAGGACAACTTGCCCAAGATTCTGATGGAAGCTCATCCAAAAGTAAGAACTATTTATGATGTTATTCCGTATTTATGTGGAAAAATGTAAAAGTGTTTGGGCGCTATTATTGCGGCACTGGTCTGGCTGTAACGCACACTGTATGTCTAGTAACGTTAATTTAAAAAATCTAACACAGCGATTGCATTAAGAACTAATTTATCTTTCATTTGCTGTCCAACTTGTATTTTTTAGTCAAGTTTATGAATAGTTTTCGATTAGAATAGGTGTTTTTCCAAGATGGCGCCGGACAGATTGCTCTAAGTTTTGGCCACTATTCTCATTGTATAACCACGATTTGTGCCGCTAAATATGCACATTTTCGAACAAACTCTATATGCATTGTGTAATATGATGTTATAGGACTGTCATCTGAAGAATTCTGAGAAGGTTAGTGAAAAAATTAATATCTTTTGGTGGCTTATACTTATCGCTATGTTTTTGCTTGAATCAATGCTGTTGTGATGTTTGCTATTGTGGTAAGCTAATATAACGTTATATTGTGTTTTCGCTGTAAAACACTTAGAAAATCTGAAATATTGTCTGGATTCACAAGATCTGTGTCTTTCAATTGCTGTACGCTGTGTATTTTTAAGAAATGTTTTATGATGAGTAATTAGGTAATACACGTTGCTCTCTGTAGTTATTCTAGTCGCTTCGGTGAGAGTTGTGATGGTGGCTGCAATGGTAAACTATGATTTATACCTGAAATATGCACATTTTTCTAACAAAACATATGCTATACAATAAATATGTTATCAGACTGTCATCTGATGAAGTTTTTTCTTGGTTAGTGGCTATTTATATCTTTATTTGGTCAAATTAGTGATGGCTACCTATGCAGGGAAAAATGGTGGAGAAAAATAAAGTTGTGTCTTTTGCTATGGTGGTTAGCTAATAGAAATACATATTTTGTCTTCCCTGTAAAACATTAAAAAAATCGGAAATGATGGCTGGATTCACAAGATCTGTATCTTTCATTTGGTGTCTTGGACTTGTGATTTCATGAACATTTGATTATATGATATCCCTGTGGCTTTAGGCTAGGCTATGCTAGTCAGCTCTGTTGATGGGGGGGATCCCGGATCCGGGTTTGTGACTCGTTAGAGGTTAAAAGGCTATTGGAGCTAAGCAGCCTGTCTAGAGTCAGCCTGCTCTTATCCCTGGGTGGAGTGGAGGTTGACTTGCATTGTCAACTGCCCCTCCTCACATTCAACCTGCTATGAATTAGGACAGTGGTACCCCCCCCCCCAGTCCGGATTTCAGCTTACTATTGAAAGTTGTAATAATAAGATGCACAAATTGGGTAGTGCATCATCAGTTTTCCTTTTCTCATGTCATGTGATTGCAGACCTTAGAGAGCTGTTTATATCTTGACAGACATTTCCAGATCAAGTAGCATGTCAGCTAGTTTGTAAATGTATAGAATTGCAAGAAAATATGTTTTTAAACCTGCAAAATGGTCTCTCCGCCAACAAGAGGGATGTAAACAGTTTGTGTCATGAACAATGCTTGTGCCCACAGAAATAGACGTGGCTCGTGCGCGGGGAAGGGGGGGGGGCGTGTTCCCTAATACTGGAATGGGGACCTGAGCAAAAAAGTTTGGGAACCCCTGAATTAGGATATATATAACTCACATTCAACCTGCTATGAATTAGGACATATATAACTCACAGGGCCACAGGTTACCCCATGTGAGAAGCCTGGACACTTCCCAAGCTACCTGATACTCCACAACCAGGAAAAGCACTAGAGGCTAGTCATGTATTACTATTGCTATTACAGCCAACCTTTTTACAGAGACTAGAGGAAGAGGAGTGTATGGGGGCTAATTCTTTCCGTATTGGTCCTGGCTCTAAACATATGGCCCTGGAAAGAGAGGTGGAGTTGAGAGGCTAACTCAGAGGTCAAGGGTCATGTGACCTCAGTGTCACCTTCCAGGTCGAGCAGGCAGAGTGATTCAGCTGGAGACCTCGAGAGGAGACCCTTCGACCTCCCATGGCAAAACCCCTCCCCTCTGCACCCGCACAGCTGTTAGGAGAGAGAGAGAGAGAGAGAGAGAGAGAGAGAGAGAGAGAGAGAGAGAGAGAGAGAGAGAGAGAGAGAGAGAGAGAAAGAAGTCTCAGCTGACAGGATGTACTTCAATCCGAAGCATTCTTTCATACCACTCTTTACTGCTCTATTCCCCACCGACCCCCAAACATCCCCCACTCCTCTCTCCCAAACATCCCCACTCCTCTCTCCCAAACACACGCCTTGACACACACAGAGTACACTCTTAGAATTAGTGGTGACTCGAGGAAGCCTGGAGATCCTCAAGTCAGAGGTTTATATTTACAACTTCGGTTAGTCGATGGTTCTTGGAGGAACCAATAATGGTTCAACGTAGCAACTGTAGTGGAGGCGTGGCCTGATTTTTTTCGGGGGGGGGGGCCAGAGAGTAAATGTCATTCCTGTTCATCTGTTCTGTTGTATTGTCATCACACATTAAGGTTGAACACTGATAGTCTTGTAACTTCAATGAGGCTAACAGAGGTGTATGTTCCTGAAGAGCCTATGCGAATCCCAAAGTTGGAATAGTTACCACTTCATTATTGTATGTAATCAGCAATGTTAATATTATTAATATTATATTAAAATATATAATACACATAAATATTCAAGGATTATTTTAATTTGCAGTGTACAAATTTAACATGATGAACAGGAATTACATGTATGCTAACAGGTGACCAAAAACAACTATCTGAAGGCCACGCCTCCAATAAACGATGCCTCCAATCTGATAGGCTTCCACCTGTACAATATATTATTAAAAAAGTTCCAAAATGAACCACTCCCATCAAAAGAAGGCTCCGGTTTGAAACTTTACACAGGGGTTCCTCGAAGACCCTTTTCAGAGGGGTTCCTCGAAGACCCTTTTCAGAGGGGTTCCTCGAAGACCCTTTTCAGAGGGGTTCCTCGAGAAAACCTTTTTGAACTGGAAACGTTCCTCCGGTGTGGAAACCCAAAAGGTTCTTCCAGGCACCTTTACTTCTAAGAGTGTATTGTAGTCCTGGCTAAGAGTGTAGAGTCCAGCACATCTCCCACTAAGAGTGTATTGTAGTCCTGGCTAAGAGTGTAGAGTCCAGCACATCTCCCACTAAGAGTGTATTGTAGTCCTGGCTAAGAGTGTAGAGTCCAGCACATCTCCCACTAAGAGTGTATTGTAGTCCTGGCTAAGAGTGTAGAGTCCAGTACATCTCCCACTAAGAGTGTACTGTAGTCCTGGCTAAGAGTGTAGAGTCCAGCACATCTCCCACTGAGAGTGTATTGTAGTCCTGGCTAAGAGTGTAGAGTCCAGCACATCTCCCACTAAGAGTGTACTGTAGTCCTGGCTAAGAGTGTAGAGTCCAGCACATCTCCCACTAAGAGTGTACTGTAGTCCTGGCTAAGAGTGTAGAGTCCAGCACATCTCCCACTAAGAGTGTACTGTAGTCCTGGCTAAGAGTGTAGAGTCCAGCACATCTCCCACTAAGAGTGTATTGTAGTCCTGGCTAAGAGTGTAGAGTCCAGCACATCTCCCACTAAGAGTGTATTGTAGTCCTGGCTAAGAGTGTAGAGTCCAGCACATCTCCCACTAAGAGTGTACTGTAGTCCTGGCTAAGAGTGTAGAGTCCAGCACATCTCCCACTAAGAGTGTATTGTAGTCCTGGCTAAGAGTGTAGAGTCCAGCACATCTCCCACTAAGAGTGTATTGTAGTCCTGGCTAAGAGTGTAGAGTCCAGCACATCTCCCACTAAGAGTGTACTGTAGTCCTGGCTAAGAGTGTAGAGTCCAGCACATCTCCCACTGAGAGTGTACTGTAGTCCTGGCTAAGAGTGTAGAGTCCAGCACATCTCCCACTAAGAGTGTACTGTAGTCCTGGCTAAGAGTGTAGAGTCCAGCACATCTCCCACTAAGAGTGTACTGTAGTCCTGGCTAAGAGTGTAGAGTCCAGCACATCTCCCACTAAGAGTGTATTGTAGTCCTGGCTAAGAGTGTAGAGTCCAGCACATCTCCCACTAAGAGTGTATTGTAGTCCTGGCTAAGAGTGTAGAGTCCAGCACATCTCCCACTAAGAGTGTACTGTAGTCCTGGCTAAGAGTGTAGAGTCCAGCACATCTCCCACTAAGAGTGTACTGTAGTCCTGGCTAAGAGTGTAGAGTCCAGCACATCTCCCACTAAGAGTGTACTGTAGTCCTGGCTAAGAGTGTAGAGTCCAGCACATCTCCCACTAAGAGTGTATTGTAGTCCTGGCTAAGAGTGTAGAGTCCAGCACATCTCCCACTAAGAGTGTATTGTAGTCCTGGCTAAGAGTGTAGAGTCCAGCACATCTCCCACTAAGAGTGTACTGTAGTCCTGGCTAAGAGTCTACAGACCAGCACATCTCCCACTAAGAGTGTATTGTAGTCCTGGCTAAGAGTGTAGAGTCCAGCACATCTCCCACTAAGAGTGTATTGTAGTCCTGGCTAAGAGTGTAGAGTCCAGCACATCTCCCACTAAGAGTGTACTGTAGTCCTGGCTAAGAGTGTAGAGTCCAGCACATCTCCCACTAAGAGTGTACTGTAGTCCTGGCTAAGAGTGTAGAGTCCAGCACATCTCCCACTAAGAGTATACTGTAGTTCTGGCTAATAGTCTACAGTCCAGCACATCTCCCACTAAGAGTGTACTGTAGTCCTGGCTAAGAGTGTAGAGTCCAGCACATCTCCCACTAAGAGTGTACTGTAGTCCTGGCTAATAGTCTACAGTCCAGCACATCTCCCACTAAGAGTGTACTGTAGTCCTGGCTAAGAGTCTACAGTCCAGCACATCTCCCTATCATCTCTCCCATACACACAGTCCTGTACATCCCCCACTCATCTCTCCCAAACACACAGTCCTGTACATCCCCCACTCCTCTCTCCCAAACAGACAGTCCTGTACATCCCCCACTCATCTCTCCCAAACACACAGTCCTGTACATCCCCCACTCATCTCTCCCAAACACACAGTCCTGTACATCCCCCACTCATCTCTCCCAAACACACAGTCCTGTACATCCCCCACTCATCTCTCCCAAACACACAGTCCTGTACATCCCCCACTCCTCTCTCCCAAACA
The DNA here is from genome assembly GCF_045679555.1 of Salvelinus alpinus. Taxonomy (NCBI): domain Eukaryota; kingdom Metazoa; phylum Chordata; class Actinopteri; order Salmoniformes; family Salmonidae; genus Salvelinus; species Salvelinus alpinus. Next base: position 23,513,570 of record NC_092086.1, read on the forward strand.
GACAGTCCTGTACATCCCCCACTCCTCTCTCCCAAACAGACAGTCCTGTACATCCCCCATTCCTCTCTCCCAAACACACAGTCCTGTACATCCCCCACTCCTCTCTCCCAAACACACAGTCCTGTACATCCCCCACTCCTCTCTCCCAAACACACAGTCCTGTACATCCCCCACTCCTCTCTCCCAAACACACAGTCCTGTACATCCCCAACTCCTCTCTCCCAAACACACAGTCCTGTACATCCCCCACTCCTCTCTCCCAAACACACAGTCCTGTACATCCCCCACTCCTCTCTCCCAAACACACAGTCCTGTACATCCCCCAGTCCTCTCTCCCAAACACACAGTCCTGTACATCCCCCACTCCTCTCTCCCAAACACACAGTCCTGTACATCCCCCACTCCTCTCTCCCAAACACACAGTCCTGTACATCCCCCACTCCTCTCTCCCAAACATGCTCCTTGACACACACAGTCCAGTACATGACTATTGCAGAATGAAGAGGCACAAACAGGTTTTATGCTCAGTAAAACAACTATGAACGTTGTATTTGTAACAACTTTATTTTGAAGCAAAATGATGTTCCAGAGTATGATCAGCATGGAGACCTGCTTTCACCCAAACAAGGCTTATATTTTTATTCCATTCATATTCATTTGGATTATTCCACTTTTATACAATTGTATTGGACATTGAATGTGAATATGCTGAAACAGTGTGGGTTCCCAGCTATGTGGTCCCTTCCAGCCTATAAAACAAAGCTCCCACACAGTCGCCTCCTAACCACCCCGTAACCTCCAGATAACCCCAACATCGTCATTATGGCTTCACAGCAGGCCTAATGATCTGATGTTGACGATATACAACTTCGGGCTTGGCCTTCATTCACAAACCAATGGCTTCACACCCATAGCCCGGCCTTAGAGTACATCCCAAACGGCACCCTCTTCCCTAGATAGTGCACTACTTTTGACCCGAGCCCAATAGATCCTGGTCAAAAGTAGTGCACTAAAAAGGGAATAGGGTGCCATTTAGGCTGCACTCATTACTGCTTGTTTCCATCCCCTTCCCTGAGTAGGTCCAACATAGAGAACAGTAAACAACCCCTAAACATGCCCTGACACCTTCTGGAGCCAGGAGTGACCGGGAGACACACTGTTCCTCTCGTCTACACTTGTCTGCACCACAGGCCACTATCATTTCCCTCTTTCCCTGAATCGTACATGACTCATTTTGCTCAATCTCTCTCTCTCTCTGTCTCTCTCTCTCAATTCAATTTCAATGTAAGGGCTTTATTGGAATGGGAAACATATGTTAACATTACCAAAGCAAGTGAAATAGATGATAAACAAAAGTGAAAAATGAACAGTAAACATTACACTCACAGAAGGTCCAAAAGAATGAAGCCATTACAATTGTCATATTATGTGCAAATAGTTTATACAATTGTATTGGACATTGAATGTGAATGTGCTGAAACAGTGTGGGTTCCCAGCTATGTGGTCCCTTCCAGCCTATAAAACAAAGCTCCCACACAGTCGCCTCCTAACCACCGCATAACCTCCAGATAACCCCACAGCGTCATTATGGCTTCACAGCAGGCCTAATGATCTGATGTTGACCATATACAAAATAATAAAGACATTACACATGTCATATTATGTGCAAATAGTTAAAGTGCAAAAGGGAAAATGAATAAACATAAATATGGATTGTATTTACAATGGTGTTTGTTATTCACTGGTTGCCTAGCAACATGTCACAAATCAAATCAAATCAAAGTTTATTTGTCACGTGCGCCGAATACAACACGTGTAGACCTTACAGTGAAATGCTTACTTACAGGCTCTAATCAATAGTGCAAAAAAGGTGTTAGGTGAACAATAGGTAAGTAAAGAAATTAAATAAATAAATAAATAAAAACTTGCTGCTGTGATGGCACACTGTGGTATTTCACCCAATAGATATGGGCGCTTATCAAAATTGTGTTTGTTGTCGAATTCTTTGTGGGTCTGTGTAATCTTGGGGAAATATGTGTCTGTAATATGGTCATACATTTGGCAGGAGGTTAGGAAGTGCACCTCAGTTTCCACCTCATTTTGTGGGAAATGTGCACATACTGTAGCCTGTCTTCTCGAGAGCCAGGTCTGCCTACTGCGGCCTTTCTCAATAGCAAGACTATGCTCACTGAGTCTGTACATAGTCAAAGCTTTCCTTAAGTTTGGGTCAGTCACAGTGGTCAGGTATTCTGCCACTGTGTACTCTCTGTTCAGGGCCAAATAGCATTCTAGTTTGCTCAGTTTTTTATCAATTATTTCCAATGTGTTAAGTAATTCTCTTTTTATTTTCTCATAATTTGGTTGGGTCTAATTGTGTTGCTGTCCTGGGGCTCTGTGGGGTCTGTTTGTGTTTGTGAACAGATCCCCAGGACCAGCTTGCTTAAGGGGCTCTTCTCCAGGTTAATTTCTCTGTAGGTGATGGCTTTGTTATGGAAGGTTTGGGAATCGCTTACTTTTAGGTGGTTGTAGAATTTAACGTCTCTTTTCTGGATTTTGATAATTAGCGGGTATAATTCTGCTCTGCGTGCATTATTTGGTGTTTTGAGTTGTACACTGAGGATATTTTTGCAGAACTCTGCAAGTCTCAATTTGGTGTTTGTCCCATTTAGTGAGTTCTTGTTTGGTGAACATCCAGACCTCACAACCATAAAGGCAATGGCTTCTTTAACTGATTCAAGTATTTTTCACCAGATCCTGATTGGTATATCGTATTGTATGTTCCTTTTGATGGCATAGAAGGCCCTTCTTGCCTTTTCTCTCAGATCGTTCACAGCTTTATGGAAGTTACCTGTGGCCGAGGTACAGTGCCAGTCAAAAGTTTGGACACACCTAGTAATTCAAGGGTTTTGCTTTATTTTTACTATTTTCTTCATTGTAGAATAACTATGAAATAACACATGCGGACTCATGTAGTAACCAAACAAGTGATAAACATATCAAAATATATTTTAGATTCTTCAAAATTGGCATCCTTTGCCTTGATGAGAGCTTGCACACTCTTTGTATTCTCTCAACCAGCTTTACTTGGAATGCTTTTCCAACAGTCTCAACATATGCTTTTCCTTCACTCTGCAGTCCAACTCATCCCAAACCATCTCAATTGGGTTGAGGTCGGGTGATTGTGGAGGCCAGGACATCTCATGCAGCACTCCATCACTCTCATTCTTTGACAAATAGACCTTACACAGCCTGGAGGTGTGTTGGGTCATTGTCCTGTTGAAAAACAAATGATAGTCCCACTAAGCGCAAACCAGATGGGATAGCGCATAGCTGCAGAATGCTGTGGTAGCCATGCTGGTTAAGTGTGCCTGGAATTCTAAATAAATCACAGACATTGTTTCCAGCAAAGCACACCCACACCATCACACCTCTTCTTCCATGCTTCATGGTGGGAACCACACATGCGGAGATCATTCGTTCACCTACTCTGTTTCTCACAAACACACAGCGGTTGGAACCAAAAATCTCAAATTTGGACTCATCAGACCAAAGGAAAGATTTCCACCGGTCTAATATCCATTGCTTGTGTTTCTTGTCCCAAGCAAGTCTCTACTTTTTATTTGTGTCCTTAAGTAATGGTTTCTTTGCAGCAATTCGACTATGAAGGCCTGATTTATGCAGTCTCCTCTGAACAGTTGATGTTGAGATGTTTCTGTTACTTGAACTCTGTGAAGTATTTATTTGGGCTGCAATTTCTGAGTTCAACTCTAATGAACTTATCCTCTGCAGCAGAGGTAACTCTGGGTCTTCCATTCCTGTGGCGGTCCTCATGAGAGCCAGTGTCATCATACTGTAGAGCTTGATGGTTTTTGCAACTGCACTTCAAGAACCGTTCAAAGTTCTTGAAATGTTCCACATTGACTGCTTCATGTCTTAAAGTAATGATGGTCTGTCATTTCTCTTTGCTTATTTAAGCTCTTCTTGCCATAATATGGACTTGGTATTTTACCAAATACGGCTATCTTCTGTTTACCTTATCATAACACAACTGATTGGCTCAAGAAGGAAAGAAATTCCACAAATCACTTTTAACAAGGCACACCTGTTAATTGAAATGCATTCCAGGTGACTACCTCATGAAGTGATCTACTGGGCCGCACGCACTACCCTCTGTTGCGCCTTACGGTCGGATACCGAGCAGTTGCCATACCAGGAGGTGATGCAACCGGTCAGGACGCTCTCGATGGTACAGCTGTATAGCTTTTTGAGGATCTGGGGACTCATGCCAAATCTTTTCAGTCTCCTGAGGGGGAATAGGCACTGTCGTGCCCTCTTCACGACTGTCTTGGTGTGTTTGGACCATGATAGTTTGTTGGTGATGTGGAACTTGAAGCTCTCGACCTGCTCCACTACAGCCCCGTCGATGTGAGTGGGGGCGTGTTTAGCACACCTTTTCCTGTAGTCCACAATCATCTCTTTTGTCTTGCTCACGTTGAGGGAGAGGATGTTGTCCTGGCACCTCACTGCCAGGTCTCTGACCTCCTCCCTATAGGCTGTCTCATCGTTGTCAGTGATCAGGCCTACCACCGCTGTTTCGCCAGCAAACTTAATGATGGTGTTGGAGTCGTGGGTGAACAGGGAGTACAGGAGGGGACTAAGCACTCTCTGCCCTCTGTCACTCTCTGACCTCTGTCACTCTCTGACCTCTGTCACTCTCTGACCTCTGTCACTCTCTGACCTTAATCTTGATACTTTGTAATGCTTTCTCTTTCCCCCCTCTATCTCTTTCTCTCATCTACCTTTCTTTCTCTCACTCTCTCCCTTTCTTTCTCACCTGCTCTCTCTTTCTGTCTCAGTCTCCTGTTCCCTCTCAGGGGAGTTCCCCGCATCTTTTTCCTGGGAACAGAACAGGGGGTGAACAGAGGACATGAAACCCGAGAGGTTGAATTATAGAGGTAAAGGAAGCTGAACTGTTGACATACAGAGATGTTCTCTGTGTTCTTTCTTGAAGGCATCAAGCTGTCGTATTTTCAGTACGCAAAGAAGTGAAATAAGTCATGTCACCTAACGTTGACCTGAAATAACTAATGTCACCTAACGTTGACCTGAAATAACTAATGTAACCTAATGTTGACCTGAAATAACTAATGTCACCTAAAGTTGAAGTGAAATAACTAATGTAACCTAAAGTTGAAGTGAAATAACGAATGTAACCTAAAGTTGACCTGAAATAACTAATGTCACCTAAAGTTGACCTGAAATAACTAATGTCACCTAAAGTTGAACTGAAATAACTAATGTCACCTAAAGTTGAACTGAAATAAATCATGTCACCTAAAGTTGAACTGAAATAAGTAATGTCACCTAAAGTTGAACTGAAATAAGTAATGTCACCTAAAGTTGAACTGAAATAACTAATGTCACCTAAAGTTGAACTGAAATAACTAATGTAACCTAAAGTTGACCTGAAATAACTAATGTCACCTAAAGTTGAACTGAAATAAGTAATGTCACCTAAAGTTGAACTGAAATAACTAATGTCACCTAAAGTTGAACTGAAATAAGTAATGTCACCTAAAGTTGAACTGAAATAACTAATGTCACCTAAAGTTGAAGTGAAATAACTAATGTCACCTAAAGTTGAACTGAAATAACTAATGTCACCTAAAGTTGAACTGAAATAAATCATGTCACCTAAAGTTGAACTGAAATAAGTAATGTCACCTAAAGTTGAACTGAAATAAGTAATGTCACCTAAAGTTGAACTGAAATAACTAATGTCACCTAAAGTTGAACTGAAATAAGTAATGTCACCTAAAGTTGAACTGAAATAACTAATGTAACCTAAAGTTGAACTGAAATAAGTAATGTCACCTAAAGTTGAACTGAAATAACTAATGTCACCTAAAGTTGAACTGAAATAAGTAATGTCACCTAAAGTTGAACTGAAATAACTAATGTCACCTAAAGTTGAACTGAAATAACTAATGTCACCTAAAGTTGAACTGAAATAAGTAATGTCACCTAAAGTTGAACTGAAATAAGTAATGTCACCTAAAGTTGAACTGTAATAACTAATGTAACCTAAAGTTGACCTGAAATAAGTAATGTCACCTAAAGTTGAACTGTAATAACTAATGTAACCTAAAGTTGACCTGAAATAACTAATGTCACCTAAAGTTTAACTGAAATAACTAATGTCACCTAAAGTTTAACTGAAATAACTAATGTCACCTAAAGTTGAACTGAAATAACTAATGTCACCTAAAGTTGAACTGAAATAACTAATGTCACCTAAAGTTGAACTGAAATAACTAATGTCACCTAAAGTTGAACTGAAATAACTAATGTAACCTAAAGTTGAACTGAAATAACTAATGTCACCTAAAGTTGAACTGAAACAACTAATGTCACGGGGGTTGTGACATCACAGAATGCTCAGATAGAAATATAATGTTCAGAACAAACATTATTCCGCAGCATGGAAAATATAGTCAATTGTACACTCTGTACTGTACATTTCTATCTAGGATATCCTGAACATTTCACCTTTATGAATGCAGCCCAGGCCTAGAGGTGTCACCCTGGGCAAGATGATCATGATCCCCCTGGAGGCAAACGGTACACAACCTAATCAACATAATGAACGGATGTCGTGCAGCATTCTAACACGTGAAGCAGCTGAGAAAGAAACGTGTTAAGCAGCTTTAGGAGCAGGCTTATTAAGCTAAACGGTGAGCTCCAATCCCATAGTGAGGATATTAACAAACACGGTTTCTACAATGTCCACTGTTTCCCATGAGAACCTACATGAGGGCGGGCTACCCCCAACAGTTGACCAATCACAATGAGGCTACCTTTGAGGCTAATGACACTCATGTGTCATTCAGTCTGAGGTGCATGGGACTATAGACCAATAGCCATTCTCAGGAAGATTTAATGAGGGGATTTTCTTTAAACATGCAGATTCTCAATCATAGATTTCTCTAAAGGTTCAAGTTTCTCACACACACGAAGGAAAAATCCCACACCTGAACAAATTCTCACACACAAACAATTGATCTTCAGTAAAATGTTTATTTACCCCTTCAATAGAGAAACAATGCAGGACTGCACACACACTCACAGAACACACATACACACACACACACACACACACACACACACACACACACACACACACACACACACACACACACACACACACACACACACACACACACACACACACACACACACACACACACACAAAAACAACACACAGAGCCAGTGTCCATCACCACTGTGGCACCTTGACAGCGGTGGTAGACACCCCGGTCCTTGTCCTTTAAAAGGTTAGTACATTTATAGGGACAAGACACACACAATGCCTGTCGCTGCACAGCTTTCTCACTAGTTATTTAATGTCATGCATCCTCCCTAATGCTCCACTTATAATCTCTACTTAATGTGTGGTCATACCGGCTCCCAAAATCAAAACGTGCCTCCGCATAAAGACCCAGCTTACAAATAGAAATTCATGAAGCTGCAGCCTTTGGGGTGAATCAAATCTTTATAATGGAGGTGTAATTTTTCAGCCCGACGCTGCTTGGCCTGACACACCATTAGGTAAAGAGGGCTTCTTTTCCATTTGGCCCAACTGTGGATGTCTGATGTATCACACCTCGTCCCAGACAAATGCTGCCCAAACGCAGCCATAAGGTTACAACAAGGCCCTCAGTGTCTGGACAATGTCCACAGCCATAGTGCTTTTGCGTTCCAAATAACATTTTCTCTCCAATAAGTGAATTCATATTTGTGTCTGAGTGCTGTAAAAATAAACTCCAGGGAGCTGGTTAGTTCAATTATCATGTTGTTTTAGCAAATGGATTCACTGAGTCTTTTCCAGAGAACCTACGTCCCAAATGGCACCCTATTCCCTACATAACCCACTCATTTTAATTAGAGCCCTATAGGCCCTGGTCAAAAGTAGTGCGCTATGTAGGGAATAGGATGCCATTTGGGATGCAAACATACTTCCAAACGGCAACAGAGCCACTACTCAGAGCTCACGCTAAATGGAGAGAGGTCCACAAAATGAATCAACATTTAATAATATGTTCTGAAATTAACCATATTTCGGTTCCAGTTCATGAAAGTGTCATAGTTGAGATAGATTACAATTTGATATGTAGATTTGTGTCCTTGGCTAGTACTGGGTGTCCATAGAGTATCTGTAGAATCTGAATCCAAAATAGCCCTCGGGCAAATTATTTTACTATTCCCATGGTTCCCCTGGTCGGTCACCTCGTTTCTTTCCACTTGCATCTTAAAAAGGTTTAGCTTGGATGCACTTTCTACTGTACATCATGCTGTTATACTGCAGTATGATCATTAAGGCAATATAACCAGACTGGTCAATCAAGTCTGAGACCACTGTGGTCATTTAGATAATCAAGTCTGAGACCACTGTGGTCATTTAGATAATCAAGTCTGAGACCACTGTGGTCATTTAGATAATCAAGTTATTATAAAGAGGCATCCTAAAATCAGCCTTACAGTCAAATGACAAGAAGCACGTTTCAGAATGTCTATAGAAGCTGAGACCTCCCTGGAATAGACTGTGGTAACCATGCTGCTGAGACGTCTAATACAAGGAGTGCTAAGAATAGCCTATAACATCCTGTAAAAATGACCATTACAAGTTCAACTTTAACACTACAGGTCAGCTCAAGTCAAAATGTTTTTTTTTGTCTTTGGCATTTTCTCACATCCTCATGTAAAAGTATATTCAACTTCAACATGAGGAAGTGAAGTAATTTCCTACTTGTCAGTTGATTCACATAATCATGTAACTGGACTAGATTGAGGCCTTGCGGCCTGATGTCCCAGTAGTGATGAAGAGGGCTGAGGCGAGTTATAGCGCTGTCGACAAGGCACCTTTTAAAGGTAATGTTTCCGCCGTTCACGGAGATCGCATTCAAGGTAAACGCTGCAGATGCCGGCTCAATCAGAAATGACCTTTAAATGTCAACAACGCGCCTTGGATTGAATTCTGGCCTGAGTAAGCCAGGTTGTAAGAAACAGGTGTTTTTACACTTTTCTCCTTTGCCACTGATGTTAATTTGTCTTTATTAGCTTGTCATTGCCTCTGATTACCTATCATTATAACAACCTGTATGACCAGACATACATTTTCAGATACTCATTCAAACAATTTCATCAACATACTCAAACAGTGATCTATTTCCCCCAGAATGGTTCAGTTCCGCTGGATTGAATTTGAATGGTAATGTTCACGTGTTCGCGGAGACTGCATTCACTGCAAACTAAACAATGCATATGTTGGCTATATGGGAAATAACATTTCACTCTGAACTTCAGTGATACTGATTGAATCAAGCCTGTGTTATCATTATCAGCCATAAAGCACATCTCATATTTCCAAGCGGTACGGAGAAGATAGAATGACCAAAGAGAGTAAAAGAACAGAACAATGTAATTCTGGGTGCTGATCCAGATAGATAACTATCAGACACCATCAACTTTCTGGACTAAGTTTCATGTAGATTGTTGTTGAAGACAAAGCTTCCATTGAACACACAACAGAGGATGGTAAAGATCCCTATTCTAATCAGGCTGCGTTCAGGGATAACAGAGCTGCCTCATTCTGCCAGTAAAGCTTCTGATTTCTCCCCACCAGACGCATGATCTTCACCCATGATCTTGGCTATCATCGTCACCAACATGAATATTAATATGGACTAGTAGTGTAGTTGAAATGGCATTAGTTGTAGTAGTGGCGATGCATTTTATAGTCCTGATTGAAAATCATTCTTGGACTCCAATGTCGAATCAAAATCTGCAGATATAAACATCTGACAATCAGCATAAAGTTCAGTATTTGTTGTGAAATCAACCAGTTGAATTGCATGAGGTTTGTGTCAATATAGGCCAAATGGGCAAATGTGACAGACACTGTCAGGGGAGATAAACAGAACACAGATATCCCTGGATACAAAGGCAACTTAATAAGTTAACTGCCCGAGGTATCGAATTGTAACATTAACATTCAGACATTGGTGGTGTCCTAGAGTTTCAGGATATTGAGATGAAAATCTATTTCTAGTTCCCTTAGGCCTCCCACCAAGGAACAATCAACGCATTGGCATACGCATGGTAGTCTCCAACTAGGTAGGTGGGAAAGGTGTGGAAACATGACGTTTTCTCAGTGAGCTCTGAAAGGCCTTGACTCTGTGAAACACAGGGCACACATACATATAGGCAAACATGTGACATGATCACATGTGATGTGTTCCAAAAACATGTTTTCACATGATTTCACGTGACATTTAATCATGTGATTTTCCAAATGTTAAATCCTGTTTTGTTCTGTAAGGGATAGCTCGGTCTGGTCTCTCCTGTTCCTCACCCCTCTGCCATCTCTGCACATCAGCCAACCAAATTCACATGCTGTGTGTAAACAGGAACTCTTACTGACAGGGTAAAGAGAATGGCTGGTTCCCTGGCCAGAGGACAGAGGACCTCCCCTTATTAGAGTGTGTGTGTGCGGTGTGTGTGTGTATGTGTGTGGCGTATGTTTGTGTATGTGTGCGGTGTGTGTGTATATGTGTCTTTTAGTTCTCATTTACAACTGCGACCTGGCCAAGATAAAGCATAGAAATTCGACACATACAACAACACAGAGTTACACATGGAGTAAAACAAACATACAGTCAATAATACAGTAGAAAAATAAGTCTATATACAATGTGAGCAAATGAGGTGAGAAGGGAGGTAAAGACAAAAAAAAGGCCATGGTGGCAAAGTAAATACAATCTAGCAAGTAAAACACTGGAATGGTAGATTTGCAGTGGAAGAATGTGCAAAGTAGAAATAGAAATAACGGGGTGCAAAGGAGCAAAATAAATATATAAATAAATACAGTAGGGGAAGAGGTAGTTGTTTGGGCTAAATTATAGATGGGCTATGTACAGGTGCAGTAATCTGTGAGCTGCTCTGACAGCTGGTGCTTAAAGCTAGTAAGGGAGATAAGTGTTTCAAGCTTCAGAGATTTTTGCAGTTCGTTCCAATCATTGGCAGCAGAGAACTGGAAGGAAAGACAACCAAAGGAGGAATTGGCTTTGGGGGTGACCAGTGAGATATACCTGCTGGAGCACGTGCAACAAGTGGGTGCTGCCATGGTGACCAGTGAGCTGAGATAAGGCAGGGCTTTACCTAGCAGAGACTTGTAGATAACCTGTAGCCAGTGGGTTTGGCGACAAGTATGAAGCGAGGGCCAACCAACGAGAGCGTACAGGTCGCAATGGTGGGTAGTGTATGGGGCTTTGGTGACAAAACGGATGGCACTGTGATAGACTGCATCCAGTTTGTGTGAGTAGAGTGTTGGAGGCTATTTTATAGATGACATCACCGAAGCCGAGGATAGTCAGTTTTACGAGGGTATGTTTGGCAGCATGAGTGAAGGATGCTTTGTTGCAAAATAGGAAGCCGATTCTAGATTCAATTTTGGATTTAATGTGTGCGGTGTATGTTTGTGTATGTGTGCGGTGTGTGTTTGTGTATGTGTGCGGTGTGTGCGGTGTGTGCGTGTGCGCGCGTTTTCGTGAATGAACGTGTGTGTGAAATGAGGGATAGTTGTCGTTCGTTGGTATTCATTTACCCCTATAAACGGGCCATAAAAGCAGATAAATGCATAGCCTGTATGGACTGTATGTCTCAACACAAAACCATGATAGCATCAGCTAGCTACGGCCCTGTGTAATCATGCTGTACAGTAGACATGTGTCCCACAGTATGAAATAAACAACAGCGACAAACCTTCACAGATGATGATCACTTTATTGTTCAGTTGCACACAAGGTCCAACCAAAATGTGACATTCCGCTTTAAACCCAATAGTAATATAGAGTACCATTCATATGGGGCGGCAGGTAGCCTAGTGGTTAGAGCGTTGGGCCAGTAACCGAACGGTTACCACGTGCTGACAAGGTAAAAATATGTTGTTCTGCCCCTGAACAAGGCAGTTAACCCACTGTTCCTATTGTAAAAAAGAATATGTTCTTAACTGACTTGCCTAGTTAAATAAATAAATATGTGACCTATAGACGTCCCCTGCCATATGTTAAAACATAAATACTGTAAGCTCTGCTACACAGCTGCAGAGAGACTTTTGGACTGTGTATGAGTATGTGTGTGTGTACATGTGTACATTCACAATTCCTAGAACTGCTTGTTCGTCTTCAGGTAATCGTTGCATCAGGTCAGGTGCAGTAGTAGGTTATGCACAACCCATAATAAGATGGTGTTGGGCCCTGGCAGTAACTATGGAAACATGTTATTTACATACCTTCAAGAATCAGAGAGGCTGCACAGCAGGACGTGCAGGCAGACCCATCATTCATTCACAAGGGAAAAATTCCCACCGTCAGAAAGAAAAAGCAAGAGAGAGAAACAGAGAGACAGAGAGAGAGAGAGAGAGACAGAGAGACAGAGAGAGATAGAGAGAGAGGTTTGCCTGGCTTACTGCCTGATTGACTGATAAGCATCTACCTGAGAGGCCCTGAGGCATCATGTAGAGCACGTACATGTACAACATTGTACAGGAACACACACACGTATGGATTCACTGATAGCAAACTACACATCCTGGGTGTGGTTTTGACAGAGCTGTTTGTAAATTCTATTCATTAATCCATTTTAAAGTTTCACAAATTCCAACAAATTATTTCCCAGTAGATCAATAGCACCACAGGTCAACTTCACACACACTAGCACGCACCCACACACACACTAGCACCCACCCACACACACACTAGCACGCACCCACACACACACTAGCACCCACCCACACACACACTAGCACGCACCCACACACACACTAGCACGCACCCACACACACACTAGCACCCACCCACACACACACTAGCACGCACCCACACACACACTAGCACCCACCCACACACACACTAGCACCCACCCACACACACACTAGCACCCACCCACACACACACTAGCACGCACCCACACACACACTAGCACCCACCCACACACACACTAGCACGCACCCACACACACACTAGCACGCACCCACACACACACTAGCACGCACCCACACACACACTAGCACCCACCCACACACACACTAGCACGCACCCACACACACACTAGCACGCACCCACCCACACACACACTAGCACCCACCCACACACACACTAGCACCCACCCACACACACACTAGCACGCACCCACACACACACTAGCACGCACCCACACACACACTAGCACGCACCCACACACACACTAGCACGCACCCACACACACACACAAACCCATCACTTCGCCAACTCCAAAAGGTCAGTCATCTAAAACCAAGTGCGTTGAGTCACTCTTAGCTGGAACCTTTTCATATTTTAGAGTGAAAAAAAGACTGAAATGAAAATCATTTGTCATAATTTCCCCCTGGTTGGACAGAATGGGAGCTCTGTGGCCAACCGGATGGCAGTGGATCAAACGGGGCGGCGCCGGGGTTGGGAGCAACGATGACATTCCCGCCGTTCCTGCCAAGCGGGGAGGACCTGGAGCGGTTGAGGTGGTGTGGCCAGTCAGAATACTGAGCACTGGAGTGAAATGGGACTGTCAGAGTGACGTATGACAGAAAGACAGAGAGACAGAGATAGATATATATATATATATATATATATATATATATATATATATATATATATATATATATATATATAGAGAGAGAGAGAGAGAGAGACAGAGAGAGACAGAGACAGAGAGACAGAGACAGAGAGAGAGAGAGAGAGAGACAGAGAGAGACAGAGACAGAGAGACAGAGACAGAGAGAGAGAGACAGAGAGACAGAGAGAGAGAGAGAGATTTAATGTCACATGCACAAGTGAATGTTTCATGCACAGTGAAATGTCTTTCTTGCAAGCTCCAAACCGAATAATGCAGTAATCAATTTCAATGTAGCACAAAAAAGAACATAAGGTAGGACAAAAACACACTCAAAATAAAAATAAGAAGCAATATACAGGGTCAGTGGTAGGGGTAGATATGTATAGAGGTCAGGTGACTAGGCAACAGGATGTATGATAAACAGAGTAGCAGAAGTGTAAATTATGATTGTGTGTGTGTGTGTGTGTGTGTGTGTGTGTGTGTGTGTGTGTGTGTGTGTGTGTGTGTGTGTGTGTGTGTGTGTGTGTGTGTGTGTGTGTGTGTGTGTGTGTGTGTGTGTGTGTGTGTGTGTGTGTGTGTAGAGCAAAAATAAAATACAAGGGTCAACTCAGATAGTCCCTGTAGCCATTGCCATTCTGTTAGCTATTAGCAGTCTGATGGCTTGGGGATAGAAGCTGCTCAGGAGCCTGTTGGTGTCAGACTTGATGCACCGGTACCGCTTGCCGTACAGCAGCAAAGAGGACAGTCTATGGCTTGGGTGGCTGGAGTCTTTAATGATTTTTCGTGACTCCTGATATAGAGGTCCTGGATGGCAGAGAGCTTTGCCCCAGTGATGTACTGGGTTGTCTGCACCACCATATGTATCGACATGTGATCGAGGGTAGTGCTGTTGCCATACCAAGCATTGATCAAGCCAGTCAAGATGCTCTCATTGGTCCAGCTGTAGAACTTTTTGAGGATTTGAGGGACAATACCAAACCTTCTCAACTTCCTGAAGGGGATAAGGCGCTGTCCTTCGTGATGTAGACAGCAAGAAACTTGAAGCTCTCGATCCGCTCCACTGCAGCCCATCATTGTGGATGGGGGCGTGCTCGCCCACCGTTTCCTGTGGTCCACGATCAGCCCCTTGGTCTTACTGATGCTGAGGGAGAGGTTGTTGTCCTGCAACACACTGCCAGGTCACTGACCTTCTCCCTATAGGCTGTCTCATCGTCACCAGTGATCAGGCCTACCACCGTTGTGTCATCATCAAACTTGATGATGGTGTTGGCGTCATGCATGGCCATGCATTCGTGGGTGAACAGGGAGTACAAAAGGGGACTAAGCATGCACCCTTGTGGGGCCCCCGTGCTGAGGGTCAGCGTGGCAGAGGTGATGTTGACTACCCTCACCACCTGGGGTCGGCCCGTCAGGAAGTCCAGGATCCAGTTGCAGAGGAAGGTACTTATTCCCAGGGTCCTAAGCTTGGTGACGACAATGGTGTTGAACGCTGAGCTATAGTTAATTAACAGCATTTTCACATAGGTATTCCTCTTATCTAGGTGGGTGAGGGCAGTGTGGAGTGCACTTGAGATTGCGACGTCTATGGATCTGTTGGGGCGGTATGCAAATTGAAGTGGGTCTAAGGTGTCTGGGATGATGGATTTGATGTGTGCCATAACCAGCCTTTCAAAGCACTTCATGATTACAGATGTGAGTGCTACAGCGCAGTAGTTGTTGTGGCATGAAGCCTTAGAGTTCTTGGGAACAGGAATGATGATAGTCATTTTAAGACATGGGGATTACAGTCTGGGACAAGGAGTGCTTGAAAATTATACCTGCCAGCTGATCTGCGCATGTTCTGAGAACACGCCCTGGAATATCGTCCGGCCCTGTGGCCTTGCGAGTGTTGACCTGGTTAAAGACCTTACTCACGGCGGCTTCAGAGAGCGAGATCACCCAGTACTCTGGGTCGGTGGGGTCCCTCATGCACAGTACGGTGTTGTTATTGTCGAGGCCTGTATAAAATGCATTGAGTTCATCTGGAAGAGAGACATCATTGGACAGATCACGGCTGGGTCTTCCTTTGTAATCCGTAACGGACTGTAGCCCCCGCCACAGGCGGCGGGAGTCTGAGCCTGTGTAATGTGATTCCACCGTATTCCTATGTTGTTCTTTTGCTTGTTTGATGACTCTGCGGAGGTCACAGAGGGACTTCTTGTACGTGTTTCTGTCCTCAGCCGTAGCCTCAGGGTTGTCTGCGATAGCTCTATGTGCAGTAGCCCTGTCCTTTAGCATAGCGCCAAACCCCAGGGCTTCTGATTGGGGAAGCAGCAAACCTTCACTGTGAAGACAACGTGGCCGATGCATTTCCTTATGATATTGGTGACGGAGGTGGTTAGCAAAGCAGTCCTGTAGCATAATCTCTGATTCTGAAGATAATTTCTCAAAGGAACAAGTCACGGGTACTTCCTGTTTGAGCTTCGAGCTTGTAAACAGGAAGCAGGAGTCATGATCTGATTTGCTGAATGGTGGACGAGGGAGGGCCATGTATGCTTGCTTGTGGGTAGAGTAACAGTCTAGGACTTTATAGTCCCCAATGGCGAAGGAGATGTGTTGATGGAAGTTGGGCATCGTGTGTCTTAATGACGCGGAATTAAAATTGCTGGCGACAAGAAAGGCAGCCTCCAGATGTAAATGTTCCTGCGTGTTTATAGCCTCATACAGTTTGTTAAGTTCTAGCTTGTTATATTTCTTGTCCTGAGGTGGAATGTATACAACAGCTGAAAACTCCTTCAGGAGGTAGAAGGGTCAGAATTTGACCGACAGGTATTCCACCAAGGGTGAACAATGGGTCGAGACTACCACTGCGCTCGAGTCAGCAAACCATTTGTTGTTGATAAGGAGGCAAATCCCTCCCCCTCTCGATTTACCTTACTCTACTGTCCTGTCCGATCGGTGAATGGAGAATCCATCGAGCTGGATAGCCATGAGGGGTATCTTGTCCGAAAGCCATGCTTCAGAAAAGCAGAGGATTTTGCAGTTACGAGAATCTCGTTGGTAGTAAATCCGCGATCAGAGGTCATCCATCGTATTATCAAGTTACTGTACTGGAAAATAGAATGGAGGGAAGAGGTGTCCGGTTTCCCGTTGATCTGGTCAGGAATCCCCCAGTACACAACCCTCCCCCTCTGCTGCCTCTGTAACCGAAGCATTTCCTCTGAATTACAGAAAGAGCCCAGGGCAGATGAGAGAGATAGAGGGAACTGGCATTTGGGGTCGGCTGCAGCCTTCAAACATGTGTGTGTGTCATGTCAAGGACGCACGCACACAGACGGACGGATGGAAAGGCAGACAGACAGACATTGTCAAATTGAAATGATGAAAAATAAGGAACAATTAGTCAATCACTCTGTGATTATATCCGCTATTATCACATTAACAACAGCCTTCCAATAGGCCTGAGATAGGACCAACGGTCTGTAAGGGTAAGCTCAGAGGAACATGACCTGAACCTAAGTGTATAGTATGTCCTGGCTAGGAGTCTGTCAATAACACTGTCTACTTTTACTTGCTCAAAAATATTTTTTCACATGATCACTTCTCCAGAAACCAGACAGAAAGGAAACACACATTTAAACACATGAGTTCCGCTAGACTCTCTCATAAAGGTCATCTTTCAGACATAAACATTTCTGTACGTGTCAGATATGAAATATATAACTGTTTCACTTTCTTCCTTCTCACTATAGCTGAGTGTTTCCTTTCTCTCATCGCACTCTCCCCTGCCACCCACTATCTCCCCAGTGCCCAGCTGTTGGCTATTTTACTTACCAGCTAGCTACCTCTCTCATCGCACTCTCCCCTGCCACATACTATCTCCCCAGTGCCCAGCTGTTGGCTATTTTACTTACCAGCTAGCTACCTCTCTCATCGCACTCTCCCCTGCCACATACTATCTCCCCAGTGCCCAGCTGTTGGCTATTTTACTTACCAGCTAGCTACCTCTCTCATCGCACTCTCCCCTGCCACATACTATCTCCCCAGTGCCCAGCTGTTGGCTATTTTACTTACCAGCTAGCTACCTCTCTCATCGCACTCTCCCCTCCACACACACTATCTCCCCAGTGCCCAGCTGTTGGCTATTTTACTTACCAGCTAGCTACCTCTCTCATCGCACTCTCCCCTCCACACACACTATCTCCCCAGTGCCCAGCTGTTGGCTATTTTACTTACCAGCTAGCTACCTCTCTCATCGCACTCTCCCCTCCACACACACTATCTCCCCAGTCCCCAGCTGTTGGCTATTTTACTTACCAGCTAGCTACCTCTCTCATCATGCGTTCTCCCCTGCCACACACTCTCTCTCCCCAGTCCCCAGCTGTTGGCTATTTTACTTACCAGCTAGCTACCTCTCTCATCATGCGTTCTCCCCCTCCACACACACTCTCTCCCCAGTCCCCAGCTGTTGGCTATTTTACTTACCAGTAGCTACCTCTCTCATCGCACTCTCCCCTGCCACATACTATCTCCCCAGTGCCCAGCTGTTGGCTATTTTACTTACCAGCTAGCTACCTCTCTCATCGCACTCTCCCCTCCACACACACTATCTCCCCAGTGCCCAGCTGTTGGCTATTTTACTTACCAGCTAGCTACCTCTCTCATCGCACTCTCCCCTCCACACACACTATCTCCCCAGTGCCCAGCTGTTGGCTATTTTACTTACCAGCTAGCTACCTCTCTCATCGCACTCTCCCCTGCCACATACTATCTCCCCAGTGCCCAGCTGTTGGCTATTTTACTTACCAGCTAGCTACCTCTCTCATCGCACTCTCCCCTCCACACACACTATCTCCCCAGTCCCCAGCTGTTGGCTATTTTACTTACCAGCTAGCTACCTCTCTCATCATGCGTTCTCCCCTGCCACACACTCTCTCTCCCCAGTCCCCAGCTGTTGGCTATTTTACTTACCAGCTAGCTACCTCTCTCATCATGCGTTCTCCCCCTCCACACACACTCTCTCCCCAGTCCCCAGCTGTTGGCTATTTTACTTACCAGTAGCTACCTCTCTCATCATGCGTTCTCCCTCCACACACACTCTCTCCCCAGTCCCCAGCTGTTGGCTATTTTATTTACCAGTAGCTACCTCTCTCATCATGCGTTCTCCCTCCACACACTTTATCTCTCCAGTCCCCAGCTGTTGGCTATTTTACTTACCAGTAGCTACCTCTCTCATCATGCGTTCTCCCTCCACACACACTCTCTCCCCAGTCCCCAGCTGTTGGCTATTTTACTTACCAGTAGCTACCTCTCTCATCATGCGTACTCCCTCCACACACACTCTCTCTCCAGTCCCCAACTCTTGGCTCCTTGGGCACTTCATGGCTTGGTTTCCATGTTGGTTGCCCCACCGCCTCTCTCTCCCACACACACTGCCTTGCCCCCTCCCCTCCCGCGCCACTGCTCCCTGTATTGATGGGGATAATTGTCCCTGAATGGATGTGCAGATTCCCATGGATGTCAGTCGAGGCCCTTGGCCTGTTCCCTGCATCCCTCCCCTGCCTCTCCTCCCACCCTCTCTCACTCCACGCAATAGAGATTAGGAAACGGGGAGAGAGGAAGAGAAAGGAGGGAAACAGAGAGAGGGGAGGAGAAAGGGAGAGGTGGTAGGGTTTGCCATGAAATGGGCTCATCTGTGTCACCCCGCAAATCTCTCAGAGATGTCACCAAGAATAAATAAAATAAAATAAAAAGTATTCTGAAAAGTGCATATGGATACATCAATAAGGGTCTAGTCACTCTATATCTAGTCACTCTATATCTAGTCAGTATATTTAGTCACTCTACATCTAGTCACTCTACATCTAGTCACTCTACATCTAGTCACTCTACATCTAGTCACTCTAGTCTAATTTAGCCAGCTTCTCACATCCTTTTCAACTGTTTTAATTGCTAGGTTGGTTTGGTATTAAAGCTGATGATAATAACATATTTGACCCATATGGTTTACTGTATTCCAATCTCATAGTTATTACATCTCAAAGAGTTTGATATTGCTCCTCATGAGTAAACAGCATTTCAATCAATCAGATGATGATTACAGAAATTGCTTTAAAACGGTAATTGCTCATTCATGAACAGTTCCAACACAAAAAAAGGAGGAAAGAAGTAGATTCTCTGATTCCCACCATCTCTCCAGTCCCGACACAGTGGTAGAGCTATATGATATGTCATGCCCCCATCACGCCCACGCACCCTCACCCTGCCAGCTGTAACAGATACCCAGAGGGGGCTCATCCAAGCTGGCAGAGATCTGCCCACATGAAGCCATGTCCGCCTCTTCAAGGAAGTCAGAGCCAGCCACGGCACACTCAATCACCACCAGTCAGAGAGAGAGAGAGAGAGAGAGAGAGAGAGAGAGAGAGAGAGAGAGAGAGAGAGAGAGAGAGAGAGAGAGAGAGAGAGAGAGAGAGAGAGAGAGAGAGAGAGAGAGATGAGTGCCTCAAGGAGAGGGGTGGAGGAGAGAGAAAGTGAGAGAGAGAGAGAGAGAGAGAGAGAGAGAGAGAGAGAGAGAGAGAGAGAGAGAGAGAGAGAGAGAGAGAGAGAGAGAGAGAGAGAGAGAGAGAGAGAGATGAGTGCCTCAAGGAGAGGGGTGGAGGAGAGAGAAAGTGAGAGAGAGAGAGAGAGAGAGAGAGAGAGAGAGAGAGAGAGAGAGTTGAGTGCCTCAAGGAGAGGGGTGGAGGAGAGAGAAAGTGAGAGAGAGAGAGAGAGAGAGAGAGAGTTGAGTGCCTCAAGGAGAGGGGTGGAGGAGAGAGAAAGTGAGAGAGAGAGAGAGAGAGAGAGAGAGAGAGTGAGAGAGGGTGGGGGGATCTGTATGGGACATATGGCGAGGAGAAAGATGACGATTAAGAAAATAAAGGATGAGTGCCACAGGAAAAGAGGTGGAGAGAGAGGGTGAGTGCCATAAAGAAAAGGGTGAAGGGAAAGAGAGGGGGAATAACATAAAGAAAAATTATAAAGGAAATAAAAGGTGGACATAAAAGGCACATTCATCTGTAGCAGTAAAGGGAAAGAATGTGAATCAATCATCCAAGATCGTTGCACTATAATGAGTCTTGCATTATTTGAATTGACTATATATCTCCCAAAGGAAAGAGCTCAAATGTCATAGTTTATACTTCAAACTGAAGCAATAAGAGTAAAGATCCCTGGTCTTCGTATGTCTGTGTGTGTGTGTGTCTGTGTGTGTGTGTCTGTGTGTGTGTTGTCTGTGTGTGTCTGTGTGTGTGTCTGTGTGTGGGTCTGTGTGTGTGTGCGTCTGTGTGCGTCTGTGTGTGTGTGTGTGTGTGTGTGTGTGTGTGTGTGTGTGTGTGTGTGTGTGTGTGTGTGTGTGTGTGTGTGTGTGTGTGTGTGTGTGTGTGTGTGTGTGTGTGTGAGAGGAAAGTCCCATTGTGATTAATTTCCCTGAATTAATTAATTAAGAGGTGGTAGCGATAAAAGGGATTTGCCCTCCTCCTCCTCCTCTTCCTCCTCCTCCTCCTCTTCCTCCTCCTCTGCAAACCCTTTGTATTTCCTCAGCCAATCGCATGACAGGAATTAAGATTCTAACCCATATGTCCAAATCCCCATCTCACTCAGTCCAGGCTTGTTTTCCAGCTGAATGTACAGTTTTGTTTGCAATGGAACTTTGCTTTTGTTCTCTTATTTACTTAAATCAACACTAGTTAAAATTCACTCAATAAAGACAACCAAGAGATTATGGGATCTGTGTTTTTTTACACCAAAATAAATAATGTCTATGAATGAATAGACATGTGGGTTGAATAGGAGACCAGTCAAGGTGCTTCTCTCTCTAGCAGTTACTGGTGAGCAGAACAAACCCTGGGGTTTTCTACAACAACCGTCTGTAGCTGGCTGGATGGGACTGCTATAGTCCTCCCAACTCTGACACTGACACACACACACACACACACACACACACACACACACACACACACACACACACACACACACACACACACACACACACACACACACACACACACACAGTACACCATATCGCTATAACAACCCTCACAGCCCAGTACACCATATCACTATAACAACCCTCACAGCCCAGTACACCATATCACTATAACAACCCTCACAGCCCAGTACACCATATCACTATAACAACCCTCACAGCCCAGTACACCATATCGCTATAACAACCCTCACAGCCCAGTACACCATATCGCTATAACAACCCTCACAGCCCAGTACACCATATCTCTATAACAACCCTCACAGCCCAGTACACCCTATCTCTATAACAACCCTCACAGCCCAGTACACCATATCGCTATAACAACCCTCACAGCCCAGTACACCATATCGCTATAACAACCCTCACAGCCCAGTACACCATATCGCTATAACAACCCTCACAGCCCAGTACACCATATCTCTATAACAACCCTCACAGCACAGTACACCATATCGCTATAACAACCCTCACAGCCCAGTACACCATATCGCTATAACAACCCTCACAGCCCAGTACACCATATCGCTATAACAACCCTCACAGCCCAGTACACCATATCGCTATAACAACCCTCACAGCCCAGTACACCATATCGCTATAACAACCCTCACAGCCCAGTTCATCATATCTCTATAACAACCCTCACAGCCCAGTACACCATATCACTATAACAACCCTCACAGCCCAGTACACCATATCACTATAACAACCCTCACAGCCCAGTACACCATATCGCTATAACAACCCTCACAGCCCAGTACACCATATCACTATAACAACCCTCACAGCCCAGTACACCATATCGCTATAACAACCCTCACAGCCCAGTACACCATATCACTATAACAACCCTCACAGCCCAGTACATCATATCACTATAACAACCCTCACAACCCAGTACACCATATCACTATAACAACCCTCACAGCCCAGTACACCATATCACTATAACAACCCTCACAGCCCAGTACACCATATCACTATAACAGCCCTCACAGCCCAGTACACCATATCACTATAACAGCCCTCACAGCCCAGTACACCATATCACTATAACAACCCTCACAGCCCAGTACACCATATCGCTATAACAACCCTCACAGCCCAGTACACCATATCACTATAACAACCCTCACAGCCCAGTACATCATATCACTATAACAACCCTCACAACCCAGTACACCATATCACTATAACAACCCTCACAGCCCAGTACACCATATCACTATAACAACCCTCACAGCCCAGTACACCATATCACTATAACAGCCCTCACAGCCCAGTACACCATATCACTATAACAACCCTCACAGCCCAGTACACCATATCGCTATAACAACCCTCACAGCCCAGTACACCATATCGCTATAACAACCCTCACAGCCCAGTACACCATATCACTATAACAACCCTCACAGCCCAGTACACCATATCACTATAACAACCCTCACAGCCCAGTACACCATATCACTATAACAACCCTCACAGCCCAGTACACCATATCACTATAACAACCCTCACAGCCCAGTACACCATATCGCTATAACAACCCTCACAGCCCAGTACACCATATCACTATAACAACCCTCACAGCCCAGTACACCATATCGCTATAACAACCCTCACAGCCCAGTACACCATATCACTATAACAACCCTCACAGCCCAGTACATCATATCACTATAACAACCCTCACAACCCAGTACACCATATCACTATAACAACCCTCACAGCCCAGTACACCATATCACTATAACAACCCTCACAGCCCAGTACACCATATCACTATAACAGCCCTCACAGCCCAGTACACCATATCACTATAACAGCCCTCACAGCCCAGTACACCATATCACTATAACAACCCTCACAGCCCAGTACACCATATCGCTATAACAACCCTCACAGCCCAGTACACCATATCACTATAACAACCCTCACAGCCCAGTACATCATATCACTATAACAACCCTCACAACCCAGTACACCATATCACTATAACAACCCTCACAGCCCAGTACACCATATCACTATAACAACCCTCACAGCCCAGTACACCATATCACTATAACAGCCCTCACAGCCCAGTACACCATATCACTATAACAGCCCTCACAGCCCAGTACACCATATCACTATAACAACCCTCACAGCCCAGTACACCATATCGCTATAACAACCCTCACAGCCCAGTACACCATATCGCTATAACAACCCTCACAGCCCAGTACACCATATCACTATAACAACCCTCACAGCCCAGTACACCATATCACTATAACAACCCTCACAGCCCAGTACACCATATCACTATAACAACCCTCACAGCCCAGTACACCATATCACTATAACAACCCTCACAGCCCAGTACACCATAGCATCACACACAGCCAAATGTTCATTTCCCTCTTGGAAGAACTGGTAATGAGGTTAATTTGAGGTGAGGTTGATGGTGAGGCTGGGAGCCAAACCTCACTGGTTCCAAACGTTCCCAAACTCTCCCTAGAATCACTGCAGTCATCTTGAAGGGAGCTCCAAACACAATTACCACTTGGTCTTGGAATGGGCCCAGAGTGCTGCTTTAAGGGTTGTTGTCGTATGAGAGGAAGTATAGAGTATATAGGGTAGCTGACTAGTCACTGTCTCTGTCTCTCTCTCTTTTTCACACACACACACACACACACACACACACACACACACACACACACACACACACACACACACACACACACACACACACACACACACACACACACACACACAAAATGCATAATAAACACACAACATATCTGTATGATCCACAGCCCAGAGTTGATAGCTAGTAGAGAGTTAGTAGACATGTTTCTCAACGACTGCATGTGTCTGAGCATATCTGATCATATTTACCAACAAACACAGGGCGAATGTTACTCCTGCCTGCCTGGGCTCATTAAGCCTAGCCAAGCAGTAGGGCTCTGTCCCAAATGACACCATATTCCCTATTTAGTGCACTACTTTCAACCAAAGCCCTATGTGTCCTGGCCAAATGTACTGCACTCAACAGGGAATAGGATGCCATTGGCGACAGAGCCTAGCTCTGCCCACAGCCCTGGAACCAGGACCTAACCAATGCTGTTGTCACAGCAACCCTGCATCCCAGAGCAAATGGGGAAGGTGGTGGGGGGTGGCATGATGTCATCCTGTGGCACTGTAGGGGCCAATCAAACCTTGAGAAAATTATGTCACCTTTTGTTGCGACGGTCCATTCAGCCCTATAGAGGAGCAGTGAATTGAGAGCTGCAGAGAGGTCACTCTTCCCCCTGAGTTGTGTGTGAGAAAGACAACAAAAAGAGGAGAAGGGGAAAAAGGAGGCAGGCAGGCAGGAGCAGGGAGAAGCATTGTGGACATGCTAATGGTGTTGACCGTGGGGCAGGCCCATAAAGATGTCATGAAACACAACTTCCAAAACAACGGTGCCAAGCCCCCTCCTCCGCCCTGCCATCCAGCTCCTTCATAAGATCCCTCGAAACGCTTTGAACTTGTCAGAAATCTGTCAAGCGCATGTACAAAAGGCTAAAGCACAGTGCAATGGAGCCGTGCTCGGTTCGCTTTGTTTTATCTCACAGAGTAAGACAACAATAAACAAGCCCTCTTGAGGGATAATTGCTACCCCCCCAACAGCACCATTCCTCCCTCAACAGCACCACAAAAAGCCCTCCCCATACCACCTAATAACCCCCATCCCCTATATCCCATCCCCCGCTGCGTCCATATCGTTCACTAAGACAGACATTATTGAGTCCATATTTTTATTTCACCTTTATTTAACCAGGTAGGCTAGTTGAGAACAAGTTCTCATTTACAACTGTGACCTGGCCAAGATAAAACAAAGCAGTTCGACACATACAACAACACAGAGTTACACATGGAATAAACAAACATACAGTCAATAATACAGTAGAAAAAGTCTATATACAGTGTGTGCAAATGAGGTAGGATAAGGGAGGTAAGGCAATAAATAGGCCATGGTGGCGAAGTAATTACAATATAGCAATTAAACACTGGAATGGTAGATGTGCAAAATATGAATGTGCAAGTAGAGATACTGGGGTGCAAAGGAGCAAGATAAATAAATAAATACAGTATGGGGATGAGGTAGTTGGATGGGCTATTTACAGATGGGCTATGTACAGGTGCAGTGATCTGTGAGCTGCTCTGACAGCTGGTGCTTAAAGCTAGTGAGGGAGATATGAGTCTCCAGCTTCAGTGATTTTTGCAGTTCGTTCCAATCAATGGCAGCAGAGAACTGGAAGGAAAGGCGGCCAAAGGAAGAATTGGCTTTGGGGTGACCAGTGAAATATACCTGCTGGAGCGCGTGCTGCTATGGTGACCAGTGAGCTGAGATAAGGTGGGGCTTTACCTAGCAGAACTTGTAGATGACTTGGAGCCAGTGGGTTTGGCGACGAGTATGAAGCGAGGGTCAGCCAACGAGAGCATACAGGTCGCAGTGGTAGGTAGTATGTGGGGCTTTGGTGACAAAACGGATGGCACTGTGATAGACTGCATCCAATTTGTTGAGTAGAGTGTTGGAGGCTATTTTGTAAATGACATCGCCGAAGTCGAGGATTGGTAGGATGGTCAGTTTTACGAGGGTATGTTTGGCAGCATGAGTGACGGATGCTTTGTTGCGAAATAGGAAGTTGATTCTATATTTAATTTTGGATTGGAGATGCTTAATGTGAGTCCGGAAGGAGAGTTTACAGTCTAACCAGACACCTAGGTGTTTGTAGTTGTCCACATATTCTAAGTCAGAACCGTCCAGAGTAGTGATGCTGGACGGGCGGGCAGCTGCAGGCAGCGAACGGTTGAAGAGCATGCATTTAGTTTTACTAGCATTTAAGATCAGTTGGAGGCCACGGAAGGAGAGTTCTATGGCATTGAAGCTTGTCTGTTTATTTACACAGTGTCCAAAGAAGGGCCAGATGTATACAGAATGGTGTCGTCTGCGTAGAGGTGGATCAGAGAATCACCAGCAGCAAGAGCGACATCGTTGATATATACAGAGAAAAGAGTCGGCCCAAGAATTGAAACCTGTGGTACCCCCATAGAGAATGCAAGCGGTCCGGACAACAGGCCCTCCGATTTGACACACTGAACTGTCTGAGAAGTAGTTGGTGAACCAGGCGAGGCAATCATTTGAGAAACCAAGGCTGTTGAGTCTGCCGATAAGAATGTGGTGATTGACAGAGTCGAAAGCCTTGGCCAGGTCGATGAATACGGCTGCACAGTAATGTCTCGTATCGATGGCGGTTATGGTATCGTTTAGGACCTTGAGCGTGGCTGAGGTGCACCCCTGACCAGCTCTGAAACCAGATTGCATAGCGGAGAAGGTACGGCGTGATTCGAAATGGTTGGTAATCTGTTTGTTAACTTGGCTTTCGAAGACCTTAGAAAGGGACGGTAGGATAGATATAGGTCTGTAGCAGTTTGGGTTTAGAGTGTAAATGGGGAGACTTGGGCGAGGTGCTGTGGGGGGTGCAGGGCTGTTGATCGGGGTAGGGGTAGCCAGGTGGAAAGCATGGCCAGACGTAGAAAAATGCTTATTGAAATTCTCAATTACAGTGAATTTATCTGTGGTGACAGTGTTTCCTAGCCTCAGTGCAGTGAGCAGCTGGGAGGAGGTGCTCTTATTCTCCATGGACTTTACAGTGTCCCAGAACTTTTTTGAGTTTGTGCTACAGGATGCAAATTTCAGCTTGAAAAAGCTAGCTTTGGCTTTTCTAACTGCCTGTGTATATTGGTTCCTAACTTCACTGAAAGAATGAATATCACGGCGGCTATTTGATGCTCATGCAGAACACCACAGGATGTTTTTGTGCTGGTCAAGGGCAGTCAGGTCTGGAGAGAACCAAGGGCTATATCTGTTCCTGGTTCTACATCTTTTGAATGGGGCAAGCTTATTTACGATGGTGAGGGGGGCACTTTTAAAGAATAACCAGGCATCCTCTACTGACGGGATGAGGTCAATATCCTTCCAGGATACCCGGGCCAGGTCGATTAGAAAGGCTTGCTCGCTGAAGTGTTTTAGGGAGCGTTTGACAGTGATGAGGGGTGTTCGTTTGACCGCAGACCCATTACGGATGCAGGCAATGAGGCAGTGATCGCTGAGATCTTGGTTGAAAACAGCAGAGGTGTATTTGGAGGGCAAGTTGGTTAGGATGATATCTATGAGGGTGCCCGTGTTTACAAATTTGGGGTTGTACCTGGTGGGTTCATTGATAATTTGTGTGAGATTGAGGGCATCAAGCTTAGATTGTAGGATGGCCGGGGTGTTATGCATGTCCCAGTTTAGGTCACCTAGCAGCACGAGCTCAGAAGATAGATGGGGGGCAATCAATTCACATATGGTGTCCAGGGCACAGCTGGGGGCAGAGGGTGGTCTATAGCAAGCGGCAACAGTGAGAGACTTGTTTCTGGAAAGGTGAATTTTTAAAAGTAGAAGCTCGAATTGTTTGGGTACAGACCTGGATAGTAAGACAGAACTCTGCAGGCTATCTCTGCAGTAGATTGCAACACCGCCCTCTTTGGCAGTTCTATCTTGTCGGAAAATTTTATAGTTTGGGATGGAAATGTCAGGGTTTTTGGTGGTCTTCATTATTGAGTTCATATCGTTCATTAAACCAAACATTATTGAGTTCATATCGTTCATTAAACCAACCATTATTGAGTCACAGTTGAAGTTGACAGTGAGAGGCTTGTGAATGGGATGTCACCAGAGAACAGTTCCAGGAGACATAATAAGATACACTACCTGTCATGATTCATGACACAGTCGTATTAGTTGGCTTATCACTAATCAATCTGGTTTACCTGGAAATATGATGAGTGATGCACAGGATGGTGTTTACCTGGTTTACCTGATGGTGTTTACCTGGAAATATGATGAGTGATGCACAGGATGGTGTTTACCTGGTTTACCTGATGGTGTTTACCTGGAAATATGATGAGTGATGCACAGGATGGTGTTTACCTGGAAATATGATGAGTGATGCACAGGATGGTGAGTGGATAGATCAGTTCACGTGGTCCTCTTTCTCTCTCTTCTGTCTCTCTCTCTCTCTCTCTCTTCTGTCTCTCACTCTCTGCTGTCTCTCTCTCTCTCTCTTCTGTCTCTCGCTCTCTCTCTTCTGTCTCTCACTCTCTTCTGTCTCTCTTTCTCTCTCTGTCTCTCTTTCTCTTCTCTCTCTTTCTCTCCCTCTCTCTTCTGTCTCTTTCTCTTCTCTCTATTTCTCTCTCTTCTGTCTCTTTTCTGTCTCTCTCTTCTGTCTCTTTCTCTCTTCTGTCTCTCTTTCTCTCTCTCTCTTCTGTCTCTTTCTCTCTCTTCTGTCTCTCTCTCTCTTCTGTCTCTCTTTCTCGCTCTCTTCTGTCTCTCTTTCTCTTCTCTCTCTCTTCTGTCTCTTTCTTTCTCTCTCTCTTCTGTCTCTTTCTTTCTCTCTCTCTTCTGTCTCTCTTTCTCTCTCTTGGCTGTCTCTCTTTCTCTTCTGTCTCTTTCTCTCGCTCTCTTCTGTCTCTCTTTCTCTTCTCTCTCTCTTCTGTCTCTCTTTCTCTCTCTTGTCTGTCTCTCTTTCTCTCTGTCTCTTTCTCTCGCTCTCTTCTGTCTCTCTTTCTCTTCTCTCTCTCTTCTGTCTCTCTTTCTCTTCTGTCTCTCTCTTCTGTCAATTCAATTCAATTCAATTCAATTCAATTTGCTTTATGGGCATGATGTAACAATGTACATACTGCCAAAGCTTATTTTGGATATTTACAATATAAAAAATATAAATTAGAATCAAAATTGTCAGCGGTACAACAGTAACAACATTAACCAAGTGTCAAAATAACCATACATTCAACAATAACAATAAGCATACAGTAGAGTACATGTGCAGGTTGATTGGTCTGTCAGATACCCACAGCTCTCTGCGTCCTCCCCCAACAAGACGGGTAGCCTACTCTCATCAGAGAGGTCTTTGAAACCTTGAATAAGGGTTTTATTTTACAATCTGCATCAAACCAGTTGTCATCTGTGATCTTTTTGGTTTTGTTTTTTATCAATTTCAATTGTGCTTCTTTTGCCGTTTGCCTGAATATATAGTTGATGTTTTGTACTGCTAGATTGATGCCTTCTTTACTGTGAGTGAATGTGGTATCCAGAAAGTTATCTAAGAGTGTTTGGATATTTTGGTTACAGGTTGCTTTCTGGTATTCTTCTGTGCTGTTTTGGGCACATCTGTATGAATTTCTGATGTTGTACAGCTTACTGGGCTGTGAATGTGTGGTTGTTTCCATGTCTGTTCTTTTGAGGAACAATGTAATTTGGCTGTGATCAGACAGAGGTGTTAGTGGCTTACTCTCTCTCTTCTGTCTCTCTCTCTCTTCTGTCTCTCTTACTCTCTCTCTTCTGTCCCTCTTTCTCTTCTGTCTCTCTTCCTCTTCTGTCTCTCTTTCTCTTCTGTCTCTCTTTCTCTCTCCCCTTCTCTCTCTCTCCAATTCTTCTCATTGTCTCTCTCCTGCCTCTCTCTGTAATGTCATAACCCCATCATGTGAGTGGGAGGGAAATTCTAGGGGACATTTCCCTGTGCTGACCAAGACAGTGAGAGTACTATTATGACATGTAGCACTTCTCTGTGAACACTGTACACACTCAGTACACTTAACCTGTCATAGGT
Source organism: Salvelinus alpinus (assembly GCF_045679555.1). Classification (NCBI taxonomy): domain Eukaryota; kingdom Metazoa; phylum Chordata; class Actinopteri; order Salmoniformes; family Salmonidae; genus Salvelinus; species Salvelinus alpinus. Next base: position 23,543,948 of record NC_092086.1, read on the forward strand.
TTTGTTCTTCAACCTAGTAGTAAACATTTACAATATAGATATATATATATATTGTTTAAACAGTAGTAGTAACTCAACCTCCTACACAATAACAGTCTTGACCATATTATGTTAAGGTCAGAGAAAGGGTGATCTCTATGTGACCTAATGGGGAAATATTACATTACTGTTGGTTTCTTACTCTAACAGACTCTTTCACACCGTGGGTAAATATTCTTAATGGTATTTCCTGACCTTCAAATGGCAGGTTCTGTCATTTTGAGACAAGATCCCTGATTGTATAATAATAGAGTATTTATGCTTTTTAATCCCCAAGGGGACATTTGTTCACACTTTATTTGGATAGTCTGGGTTTTCCATCTGTAGATTCTCTACATGGTCAGTGGTGATTTTAGCATGTCAATCTTGGTGTGGCAAACTCCCTAAAATGGTTTAAGATGCGTGCCAGCAAAGACACTACACAACACTACACTAAACAATACATTCATTGCACTATAACGGTGACAAGCGGTGCCCACAAACTGTTGGGGCCCAACATTAAACTGTCCCAATGGCAGAGCTGCCTTGTCTAGCAGCGAAACAGTTCATTCAGCCTTGTTTACTGGCTTTACAAAATATATAGCTGATATGGCTGACTTGATTAAACAAATGTGGTTTCTAATGACAATTGAGATGTACAAACTATGGCATAAGGGAACGATGAGTGGATAAGAGGCATTCCGTAATTTCAATTAAGACATTAATGAGCGAGCGACGAAGGACGTAGTCAATATAACTGTGTTCAGCACTTTTGAAATGTACAGCGACAGAATGCAGAACATGGGCTGCTCTTACAGTATTTTCCCTGGACACCAAGTCAGAACCGTAGGATAAATAAAGGGGGCATATAGGGGCATATAAGCAGACAATGAAACCTCTTACAATATCAGATGATGACATTTCTCTAAAACAGGTTATAGGCTACATGTGCACCACCACCGAGTCAGAACAGTAACGTTAGGCGAAGGGGTAAATAGACCAAACTATTAGGGGAGGCACATGGGCTACTAACAGCTTACTACACAACATACAGTTAGTATTACTTTCTTAGCTACAGCCTACTTATCTCCCTAGCATATTCCATCATTTATGCAGTAGCATATAAGACATTTTGGACTCACCTTGGCTTGTGATGTGCTCACTTAAACATGAAGGTGGCGCGGTGGTTTTGTCGTCAAACTTTGTCATCAAATTCTGGCATTCTCTGGATTTATGGTGGGGACTGAAAAAACCACACACCCACTCCATTGAATAGCAGGCTACTGGTTGCTTTGCACTGCCTGCAGTTAGCCTCTGATTCCTTCCAAACCACTCATTGTAGAATTTGCGATTTCCAATTCGTAATGTAATCTTTACGCCCAATGGCCGATGAGCACCGATACATTTTATCTATAATTTATCTTCATTATCTCTCTTCAAATGACAAGGATTATAAAGGATTTGCCAGTAGACTGTTGACTTGATTCATGATGATGACTACTAGCTAATACTTTGAAAGTAAGATGTTGACATGATCAGTCCAATCAAAGCTACTGTAGATATAACGTGATTTTACATAATTTTATCTGTGGCCAATGACCTTGAGCCTTATTGGAAGGGCACTTGTAATATAACTCTATGGCAGGACCCAAAGGGCTGACATTTTGAATGTCTATCCTTACTAAGGGCATAAACTTTGTGATGACGTAGTGTCCCCATGAGTGACAGAACACTGAGCCAATCACGGCCAAGCAGCCAAGCTGCTCCCACAACAGCTCAATAGCGTTGAGACTGTGCTGGCCACTCCATTATAGACAGAATACCAGCTGACTGCTTCTTCTCTAAATAGTTCTTGCATAGTTTGGAGCTGTGCTTTGGGACATTGTCCTGTTGTAGGAGGAGATTGGCTCCAATTAAGCGCCGTACACAGGGTATGGCATGGAATTGCAAAATGGAGTGATAGCGTTCCTTCTTGAAGATCCCTTTTACCCTGTACAAATCTCCCACTTTATCACCACCAAAGCACCCCCAGACAATCACATTGCCTACATCATGTGCTTTACAGATGGCTTCAAGCACTCCTCCAACATCTTTATTTTTTTTCTGCGTCTCACGAATGTTCTTCTTTGTGATTTGAACACCTCAAACTTAGATTAGTCTGTCCATAACACTTTTTTTCCCCAATCTTCCTCTATCCAGTGCCTGTGTTCTTTTGTCCATCTTAATATTTTCTTTTTATTGGCCAGTCTGAGATATGGCCTTTTCTTTGCAGCTCTGCCTAGAAGGCCAGCATCCCGGAGTCGCCTCTTCACTGTTGACGTTGAGACTGGTGTTTTGCGGGTACTATTTAATGAAGCTGCTAGTTGAGGACTTGTGAGGCAGCTGTTTCTCAAACTAGACACTCTAATGTACTTGTCATCTTGCTCAGTTGTGCACCCGGGGCCTCCCACTCCTCTTTCTATTTTGCGCTGTTCTGTGAAGGGAGTAGTACACAGCGTGGTATGAGATCTTCAGTTTCTTGGCAATTTCTCGCATGGAATAGCCTTCATTTCTCAGAACAAGAATAGACTGACGAGTTTCAGAAGAAAGGTCTTTGTTTCGGGATATTTTGAGCCTGTAATTGAACCCACCAATGCTGATGCTCCAGATACTCAACTAGTCTAAAGAAGGCCAGTTTTATTGCTTTTTTAATCAGGACAACAGTTTTCAGCTGTGCTAACATAATTGCAAAAGGGTTTTCTAATGATCAATTTGCCTTTTAAAATTATAAACTTGGATTAGCTAACACAACGTGCCATTGGAACACAGGAGTGATTGTTGCTGATAATGGGCCTCTGTACACCTATGTAGATATTCCATAAAAAATCTGCCGTTTCCAGCTACAATAGTCATTTACAACATTAACAATGTCTACACTGTATTTCTGATCAAGTTGATGCTATTTTAATGAACAAATCAAGGACATTTCTAAGTGATCCCAAACTTTTGAACGGTAGTGTATATATATTTTTTTTGCTAAAAATGTGGGGCTCAAAACAGGTGAGGCTCTGCGGGTCGCCACTGTACATGGTTATACTATCAACAAACTATCTGCTGATAAACACCTGCTTGTTAAGGCTACAGGTGAGGCTCTGCAGGTCACCACTGTACATGGTTATACTATCAACAAACTATCTGCTGATAAACACCTGCTTGTTAAGGCTACAGGTGGGGCTCTGCAGGTCACCACTGTACATGGTTATACTATCAACAAACTATCTGCTGATAAACACCTGCTTGTTAAGGCTACAGGTGGGGCTCTGCAGGTCACCACTGTACATGGTTATACTATCAACAAACTATCTGCTGATAAACACCTGCTTGTTAAGGCTACAGGTGGGGCTCTGCAGGTCACCACTGTACATGGTTATACTATCAACAAACTATCTGCTGATAAACACCTGCTTGTTAAGGCTACAGGTGGGTCTCTGCAGGTCACCACTGTACATGGTTATACTATCAACAAACTATCTGCTAATAAACACCTGCTTGTTAAGGCTACAGGTGGGGTTAAGTTTAGAATAAGGTTTGGGTAAGTGTTAAAGTTAGTGCTAGGTTTAGGGTTAAGATTAGGGTTTGGATAAGAGTTAAGGTTAGGTTTAGAGCTAGGGTTAGTAAAAATGGTACTGATAGTCTGTAGATAGTCTACAGATGGACTATCCAAATGAAGTGTTATCTATTTGTTTTGCTAATGACATTCTAGTTTCTTTATTTCTATGTTTGCTATTTCTTTGTTTTTGGCCGAGTGTGGTTCCCAATCAGAGGCAGCTGTCTATCGTTGTCTCTGATTGGGAATCATACTTAGGCAGTTCTTTCTCCCTCTTTCATTTGTGGGTAGTTATTTTCTGTTTAGTATTTGTTTACCTGACAGAACTGTCCGCTTTCGTTTTGTTACTTCTCACGTCACCCCGCTCCTCCGCTCTCTCCACTGGCTTCCAGTTGAAGCTCGCATCCGCTACAAGACCATGGTGCTTGCCTACGGAGCTGTGAGGGGAACGGCACCTCAGTACCTTCAGGCTCTGATCAGGCCCTACACCCAAACAAGGGCACTGCGTTCATCCACCTCTGGCCTGCTCGCCTCCCTACCACTGAGGAAGTACAGTTCCCGCTCAGCCCAGTCAAAACTGTTCGCTGCTCTGGCACCCCAATGGTGGAACAAACTCCCTCACGACGCCAGGACAGCGGAGTCAATCACCACCTTCCGGAGACACCTGAAACCCCACCTCTTCAAGGAATACCTAGGATAGGATAAAGTAATCCTTCTGACCCCCCCCCCCCCTTAAAAGATTTAGATGCACTATTGTAAAGTGGTTGTTCCACTGGATGTCATAAGGTGAATGCACCAATTTGTAAGTCGCTCTGGATAAGAGCGTCTGCTAAATGACTTAAATGTAATGTAAATGTAAATGTAAATGTTACTTTGTTCGAGTGTTTTTGATATTAAATAAAATCATGAACACTTACCACGCTGCGCTTTGGTCCACTATTCTTTACGACGATGAGCGTTACAAATATGAATAATCATGATGACAGACTGCCTTGTTTTGTTGTCATTATTACCCCACATAGTAACAGCCACCACACAACGGGCCAGGGAGCGAAGCCTGAACACACACTCACTGCTAGATCAATAGGAAGGGCAGGGCCTAAACACACACCAACTGCAAGACCAATAGGAAGGACAGGGCATAAACACACACTAACTGCTTGACCAAAAGGAAGGACAGGGCATAAACACACACTAACTGATAGACCAATAGGAAGGGCAGGGCCTAAAGACACACCAACTGCAAGACCAAAAGGAAGGACAGGGCATAAACACACACTAACTGATAGACCAATAGGAAGGGCAGGGCCTAAACACACACTAACTGATAGACCAATAGGAAGGGCAGGGCCTAAACACACACCAACTGCAAGACCAAAAGGAAGGACAGGGCATAAACACACACTAACTGATAGACCAATAGGAAGGGCAGGGCCTAAACACACACTAACTGATAGACCAATAGGAAGGGCAGGGCCTAAACACACACTAACTGCTTGACCAATAGGAAGGACAGGGCATAAACACACACTAACTGATAGACCAATAGGAAAAGGAAGGGAAAAAAACACACACTAATTGCTAGACCAATAGGAAGGGCAGGGCATAAACACACACTAACTGATAGACCAATAGGAAGGACAGGGCATAAACACACACTAACTGATAGACCAATAGGAAAAGGAAGGGCATAAACACACACTAATTGCTAGACCAATAGGAAGGGCAGGGCATAAACACACACTAACTGCTAGACCAATAGGAAGGGTAGGGCCTAAACACACTAACTGCTAGACCAATAGGAAGGCCAGGGATTAAACACACACTAGACTGCTAGAACAATAGGAAGGCCAGGGATTAAACACACACTAGACTGCTAGAACAATAGGAAGGCCAGGGATTAAACACACACTAGACTGCTAGACCAATAGGACAGGCAGGTAGTGTAGCTTCTCATGTGAATCAAGGTAATCAGAACCATAAATACAACTGTGAGATAGTAGATAGAGTCATGTAATCAGATACAGTACCTGTCATGATTTATGACACAGGCATATTAGTTATCATCTATAGTCATTCTGGTTTACCTGGAGATACAGTATGATGACAACGTTTAGAACAGGATGTTGAGTGGATAGATCAGTTCACTTGGCCCTCACTCTTCTTTCTCTCTTTCTCTCCTCTTTGTAAGGGCTTTATTGGCATGGGAAACATATTTTTACATTGCCAAAGCAAGTGAAATAGATAATAAACAAAAGTGAAATAAACAATAAAAAATGTACAGTAAACATTACACTCACAAAAAATGCCAAAAGAATAAAGACATTTCAAATGTCATATTATGTCTATATACAGTGTTGTAACGATGTACAAATGGTTAAAGTACAAAAGGGAAAATAAATAAACATAAATATGGATTGTATTTACAATGGTGTTTGTTCTTCACTGGTTGCCCATTTCTTGTGGCAACAGGTCACACATCTTGCTGCTGTGATTGCACACTGCGGTATTTCACCCAATAGACATTGGAGTTTATCAAACTAGGACTTGTTTTCAAATTCCTTGTAGGTCTGTGTAATCTGAGGGAAATATGTGTCTCTAATATGGTCATACATTGGCAGGAGGTTAGGAAATGCAGCTCAATTTCTACCTCACTTTGTGGGCAGTGCGCACATAGCCTGTCTTCTCTTGAAAGCCAGGTCTGCCTTCGGCAGCCTTCCTCAATAACAAGACAATGCTCACTGAGTCTGTACATAGTGAAATATTTCCTTCATGTTGGGTCAGTCACAGTGGTCAGGTATTCTGCCACGGTGTACTCTCTGTTTAAGGCCAAATATCATTCTAGTTTGCTCAGTTTTTTTGTTAATTCTTTCCAATGTGTCAAGTAATAATCTTTTTGTTTCCTCATGATTTGATTGGGTCTAATTGTGTTTGTGAACAGAGCCCCAGGACCAGCTATCTTAGGGGGCTCTTCTCCAGGTTAATCTCTCTGTAGGTGAAGGTTTGGGAATCGCTTCCTTTTAGGTGGTTGAAGAATTTAACTTCTCTTTTCTGGATTTTGATAATTAGTGGGTATCAGCCTAATTCCGCTCTGCTTGCATTATTTACCTTATACACAGAGGATATTTTTGCAGAATTCTGCACGCAGTCTCAATTTGGTGTTAGTCTCATTTTGTGAATTCTTGGTTGGTGAGCATCCAGACCTCACAACCATAAAGGGCAATGGCTTCTTTAACTGATTCACATATGTTTAGGCAGAACATAATTGGTATGTCAAACTTTATGTTCCTTTTGAGGGCATAGAAGGCCCTTCTTGCCTTGTCTCTCAGATCGTTCACAGCTTCGTGGAAGTTACCTGAATGTATAGTTTTTTGTGTGCTCTAGGGCAACGGTGTCTAGATGGAATTTGTATTCGTGGTCCTGGCAACGGGACCTTTTTTGGAACACCATTATTTTTGTCTTACTGATATTTACTGTCAGGGCCCAGGTCTGACAGAATCTGTGCAGAAGCTCTAGGTGCCGCTGTAGACCCTCCTTGGTTGGGGACAGAAACACCAGATCATCAGCAAACAGTAGACACTTGACTTAATAACCTATTAGGGTGAGGCTGGATGCTGCAGACTCTTCTAGTGCCCTTGACAATTCGTTGATATATATGTTGAAGAGGGTGGGGCTTAAGCTGAATCCCTGTCTCACCCCCCCCGCCCTGTGGAAAGAAATGTGTCTTTTGCCAATTTTAACCGCACACTTGTTGTTTGTGTACATGGATTTTATAATGTCGTATGTTTTTCCCCCAACACCACTTTCCAGAAATTTTTTTAAATCAAAAAAGCATGAGAACACTTTGCCTTTGTTTTGGTTTGTTTGTTCGTTTGTCAATTAGGGTGCAGGATGAATACTTGGTCTGTCGTACGGTAATTTGGTAAAAAGCCAATTTGACATTTGCTCAGTACATTGTTTTCGCTGAGGAAATGTACGAGTCTGCTGTTAATGACAATGCAGAGGATTTTCCCAAGGTTGATGTTGATGTATATCCCACGGCAGTTAGTGGGGTCAAATTTGTCTTCACTTTTGTGGATTGGGGGGGGGGTCAGTCCTTGGTTCCAAATATCGTTGAATATGCCAGAGTTGAGGATGATGTTAAAGAGTTTAAGTATAGCCATTTGGAATTTGTGGTCTGTATATTTTATCATTTCATTTCGGATACCATCAACCCCACAGGCCTTTTTGGGTTGGAGGGTTTGCATTTTGTCCTGTAGTTCATTCAATGTAATTTGAGAACCCAGTGGGTTCTGGTAGTCTTTAATAGTCGATTCTAAGATTGGTATTTCATCATGTATATGTTTTGCTGTTTGTTATTTGTTATAGAGCCAACACCATTGGAGAAGTGGTTTATACATCTCCGTTTTGGATAAATAACTCTTCATGTTGTTGTTTGTTTAGAGTTTTCCAATTTTCCCAGAAGTGGTTAAATTCTATGGATCCTTCAATAAAATTGAGCTGATTTCTGAGGTGCTGTTCCATCTTTTTCCGTAGTGCATTTCTGTATTGTTTTAGTGATTCACCATAGTGAAGGTGTAGGCTCAGGTTTTCTGGGTCTCCATGTTTTTGGTTGGATAGGTTTATCAATCTCTTTCTTAGGTTTTTGCATTCTTCATCAAACCATTTGTCCTTGTTGTTCATTTTATTAGGTTGTCTGCTTGAAATGTGTAGATTTGATAGGGAAGCTGAGAGGTTTTCTACTGCTAAGTTTACACCTTCACTATTACAGTGAAACGTTTTGTCAAGGAAATTGTCTGGAATGGATGGAATTTGCTGTTGCCTAATTGTTTTTGGTAGATTTACATGCTACTTTCCTTCCATCTATAGCATTTCTTAATATTATTCAGTTCCTTTGTCTTTGATGCCTCATGGTTGAGCATAGCTCTGTTCAAGTAGAGTGTGATTTTGCTGTGATCTGATAGGGGTGTCAGTGGACTGACTGTGAATGCTCTAAGAGACTTTGGGTTGAGGTCAGTGATAAAATACTCTACAGTACTACTGCCAAGAGATGAGCTATAGGTGTACCTACCGTAGGAGTCCACTCGAAGCCTACCATTGACTATGTACATACCCAGCGTACGACAGAGCTGCAGGAGTTGTAATCCGTTTTGTGTCTAGGGGGGCATAATGAGGGGGGAATGCTGTCACCTCCAGGTAGGTGTTTGTCCCCCTGTGTGCTGAGGGTGTCAGGTTCTTGTCCAGTTCTTGCATTTAGGTCGCCACAGACTAGTACATGTCCCTGGGCCTGGAAATTGTTGATCTCCCCCTATAGGATGGAGAAGCTGTCATCGTTGGGGGGGGGGGGGGGGGATATAGGTAGCACACATGATGACATTTTTCTCTGTTGGGATTATTTCCTTATTAATTTCTAGCCAGACGTAAAATGTTCCTGTTTTGACTCATTTAATAGAGTTGGTTAGGTCTGCTCTATACTAAATTAGCATACTCCCTGAGTCTCTTCCCTGTTTCACACCTGGTCGTTTGGTGGATGGGACTACCAGATCTCTGTAACCTAGAGGGCAACCAGTGGTTCCGTCTCCTTTATACCATGTTTCTTGTAGGATGACAATGTCTGTATTTCCAATTTCTTTGATCAAGTCTGGGTTCCTGCTCTTTACGACAAAGGCAGATGACCTCAGACCTTGTATATTCCAGAATGAGATAGTAAAAGCTTTGTGTTCCATAGTGTCTAGTGTTGTTTTTGTGAGGTTTAGGCCTGGACCATCACAATAGGTGTGAGCAGAGTATGTTGAGCATCTGATACATACCTCTTAGGTCGCAGGATGGGGCTTGGGCGGGTGTAATAGTGGAGGTTGGGCCTGTTGCTCTGCTCACGGCCTGGGCATATGTCCTGCTGTCATGTTGAGGTCCTTGCTGCAGGGGCGGGGGGCATGGGGTGGGCAGAAGGGGCATTGGTCTGATATGGAAGGCCTATATAGGTTGTAGCCAGGGTCTGCTTGGGGTGGTCTTAGCTGGTTGGGGTGTGGCTGGTGATGCTGTGGTCTGCGTGTAGGTCCTCTTGCCGTGGGTTCTCTCGCTGCAGGTCCTTCAGAGCGGGGTCTTGCAGGTCTGGGAGGGTGTCTCGCTGATCTGGGCGGGGTGTCCGTTGCTCAGTTGCTCCTGTGTGAGGTGCTGGGGCTACGGTTGAGGGTGACGTCCTTCAGGGTCCTGGCAAAAGTTGGGATTGCTGCCTTGTAGAGGTGGACCTGGTCGTAAAGGCTGTTCAAGTCCAGGGTGGAGTGGTGGGCCAGGTAGACATTAGGTTTTGAGGCGCAGTTTTGCAAAATGCTTGCATTCGCCCGCTGTATGGTGGCAGGGTGAAAGTATTTTTGTGGTAGCAGGGTGGAGATAACCACTTGTGTGTTGGGGAAAGTGGAAGAAGCTTTTTCAATCATTCCCTTGAGTGCTGTGGCCACCCTTTCCTGCTGGGCTCTCAGGTCACTTGTGCCTGTGTGAATTATGATGTGGCTGGGGGAACCTAGACTCTCACTCTCTCTTTCATCTCCCTATCTTCTCTCTCTTTCTCTCTCTTCTCTCTCTCTCCCTCTCTTTTCTCCCTCCCTCTTTCTCTTTCTCTTTCTTTCTCTCTTTCTCTCTCTCCCTCTCTCTCTCTCTCTCTCTTATCTCTCTCTCTATCTGTGTATGCATATGTCTCTCTCCCTTCATCTCTCTCTCTCCCTTCATCTCTCTCTCTCTAGCTCTCCAGACAGATAGACAACATGACTTATCTATAGAACTACCATAGATGAGAAGATAAGACACGGTGACAGCAGTAATTAATTCATGTCAACATTTACTGTTTGGATAGAAGCTGTTTGGATAGAGTTGTCAACTGGTTTGCAAAACCGGCGAGGAACAATGTATTATTTGTTTAATCTAACATTTAATTATCCAGGTGAGACAAATCATTGTTTACAATGGCGACCTGACAAGTGGCAAGTGCTGCAATGTACTGTAATATTGTCACATTTGATACGATGAGAAGGTAAACATGTCCCAATATACAGGTTTATTTTATGTTGTTGAAATAGTGGCATATTGAAGTGCCCTTCAACGGACCTGTTCAGCATTCTTCAAGTGTCAATAAAAGCATAATATAGTGAATTAGAACATAGAAGTACATGTATCATGTTCAATAAGTCCATCAGCAGCTCAGTGTGCATTACATAGATGTTTTAAACAGAAAGGCAGTCCTATAGACATGTGCAGTAGAATACAAGTCATTCTGTTGTAATCCCATTGGGTGAACTGGAGTGGATGACTGTCATGTCTTATTCCAGAAGAAATGTGAGACTGTCCCATGTACGTTATGGGGACAAGGGGGGTTGGTGGTTAAAGTGGACTGTACCTTTCCATGGGGGATTTGATGTAAAGTGGACTGTCCCGTTATATACCTATCCAGAAGGGGCTGAGGAAATGTGACGAGTCCCATTATGTACCTGTCCAGAAGGGGCTGAGGAAACGTGATGTGTCCCATTATGTACCTGTCCAGAAGGGGCTGAGGAAACGTGAAGTGTCCCATTATGTACCTGTCCAGAAGGGGCTGAGGAAACGTGAAGTGTCCCATTATGTACCTGTCCAGAAGGGGCTGAGGAAACGTGATGTGTCCCATTATGTACCTGTCCAGAAGGGGCTGAGGAAACGTGAAGTGTCCCATTATGTACCTGTCCAGAAGGAGCTGAGGAACACTGGACAACCCTCCTCACATTAGTCTAAAGGGCTGTATTCTGATATTAATAAATGATATTGATGATAGCCAGATCCAAAATGGAACTTCCACTGCTGCTGCTGATACAGGATCCAGTCCAGGGAACATCCAGTAGCTTCTCTCCATCCCTGAAAACACAACAAGACGAGCAGATGACTGAGTGTCCGTACATCCCTGAAAACACAACAAGACGAGCAGATGACTGAGTGTCCATACATCCCTGAAGATGTCCTAAAATAGACAGCGTATGACTGAGTGTCCGTACATCCCTGAAGATGTCCTAAAATAGACAGCGTATGACTGAGTGTCCATACATCCCTGAAGATATCCTAAAATAGACAGCGTATGACTGAGTGTCCGTACATCCCTGAAGATGTCCTAAAATAGACAGCGTATGACTGAGTGTCTGTACATCCCTGAAGATGTCCTAAAATAGACAGCGTATGACTTAGTGTCCATACATCCCTGAAGATATCCTAAAATAGACAGCGTATGACTGAGTGTCCGTACATCCCTGAAGATGTCCTAAAATAGACAGCGTATGACTGAGTGTCCGTACATCCCTGAAGATGTCCTAAAATAGACAGCGTATGACTGAGTGTCCATACATCCCTGAAGATGTCCTAAAATAGACAGCGTATGACTGAGTGTCCGTACATCCCTGAAGATGTCCTAAAATAGACAGCGTATGACTGAGTGTCCATACATCCCTGAAGATATCCTAAAATAGACAGCGTATGACTGAGTGTCCGTACATCCCTGAAGATGTCCTAAAATAGACAGCGTATGACTGAGTGTCTGTACATCCCTGAAGATGTCCTAAAATAGACAGCGTATGACTGAGTGTCTGTACATCCCTGAAGATGTCCTAAAATAGACAGCGTATGACTTAGTGTCCATACATCCCTGAAGATATCCTAAAATAGACAGCGTATGACTGAGTGTCCGTACATCCCTGAAGATGTCCTAAAATAGACAGCGTATGACTTAGTGTCCATACATCCCTGAAGATATCCTAAAATAGACAGCGTATGACTGAGTGTCTGTACATCCCTGAAGATGTCCTAAAATAGATAGCGTATGACTGAGTGTCTGTACATCCCTGAAGATGTCCTAAAATAGACAGCGTATGACTGAGTGTCCGTACATCCCTGAAGATGTCCTAAAATAGACAGCGTATGACTGAGTGTCTGTACATCCCTGAAGATGTCCTAAAATAGACAGCGTATGACTGAGTGTCCGTACATCCCTGAAGATGTCCTAAAATAGACAGCGTATGACTGAGTGTCTGTACATCCCTGAAGATGTCCTAAAATAGACAGTGTATGACTGAGTGTCTGTACATCCCTGAAGATGTCCTAAAATAGACAGCGTATGACTTAGTGTCCGTACATCCCTGAAGATATCCTAAAATAGACAGCGTATGACTGAGTGTCTGTACATCCCTGAAGATGTCCTAAAATAGACAGCGTATGACTTAGTGTCCATACATCCCTGAAGATATCCTAAAATAGACAGCGTATGACTGAGTGTCTGTACATCCCTGAAGATGTCCTAAAATAGACAGCGTATGACTGAGTGTCTGTACATCCCTGAAGATGTCCTAAAATAGACAGCGTATGACTGAGTGTCCGTACATCCCTGAAGATGTCCTAAAATAGACAGCGTATGACTTAGTGTCCATACATCCCTGAAGATATCCTAAAATAGACAGCGTATGACTTAGTGTCCATACATCCCTGAAGATATCCTAAAATAGACAGCGTATGACTTAGTGTCCATACATCCCTGAAGATGTCCTAAAATAGACAGCGTATGCACAGTTCATTCCAAACAGTTACCCATTCAAATACTCAGTCTGACACAGATAAAATCTATTCCTGCACTTTCAAAGCTCTTTCAATGAAGACTTTCAATGAAGACTCTCCATGCATTTTAGACCAGAAGTCGGTTTAATCTTGTTCTGGGAAACAGGCACTCAAAATTCATCTTCCTTGCCTAAAACCACCCCTTAAATGATAAAAACAACAAACCCCCCAAAAAATGGAATAAATCTAAAGCAGAATATTCTGGAATCAGAGGCCAGGCTATGTTAATAAATCAAGACATCAGAAATGTTGATGGCTCTAGCAGAGCAGATTGCGTTGTCTTCAGGCGCTTTCCATCCAGCGGGCCTTAACTCAACGTGACGTTGTGGATGAATCTGGATGGATCTGAATTATCCCAATTATTCCATTACCAGTGTTGAGGAGATCAAGGTTAAAGCAATGGAGCAGTGGAGTTCTGCTTCCAGCAGTGAGGATCACATTGAGCCACCCTACAGTGCATGCAGCTGAGGACTACAGTACTGAAGTACAGTCCTAGGTTCAAATAGAATGATGTTTTCTTTCAAATGAGCTTCCCTTCACAATGAACCAATGGGATAGTCCCACATCTGGAACCCCTGCCCATCTGGCCCCACGGGCAGGCACAAGCCAACACTCAAATAGTCAAATAGTATTGTTTTTTTTACTGTACTGGATGGTCTGGAATCCAGTACAGTACCAGGCTAGATTAGAGGACCACACATCAATCAACAGTCCACCAACCCTCAGCAGTTCCCCTTCTAGAACGGCACAGAGCTCAATCAGAGACAGGAGGCCCATCTGATTAAAGGATACCAGTTGTATCTTGTGTAAACAACGTCCCGATCTACCAGGAGCTATGATGGAATATTATTATGTTCTGTAAATGTCACACGTGTGCTCAGAGTTACATTTGAATGTGAGGGACTAATGGGAAATAATTAATTCCAAAACAGCTGTGCTGTTTCATTTAACTTTTTGATGTGAGAACGAGAGACTTTTAGCATTCTCACTGTTTTGTTGATTCATAACCTCAGTGCTTCCAACGCTACTCTACTTACTTTGGGGTCTATCTGAAGCTGTGGCGGCACGGGGGCGTCCCAGGGTGAGGTAGTGCAGGAAGGTGGCCTGTTTACAAATCAATGCCTTTTAATTAACCTGTGTTGCAAACCTTCCCAACAGCCACCCACACAATGACATCACTGAGATGTTGACTTCCTCTATGGGTTGTCATGGTGATGGTGCAGACTAGGCAGAGAGACTGTCTCATCATATAGAGCCTCAGGGGAGGAAGGACGTGTCAATAGACAGGGAGTGATCTGTCAACACGCCGCTCTTCTTTCTGCTCTGTCTGCCCTGAGCCTGATAATACCTGCAGGGAGTCACGTTCCACCACTACCTGTCTGACCTGCCTGCCCTGACTCTCGCTCCTCTATCTCCCTTACCCTCATCCCTCTCTCACTCCTACCTGGCATACCTCCCCCTCGAACCCTCCATCCACTGTCCCTGACTCACTCCTCTCTTCCTCTACCTCTGTGCTGGCCTTCCTCCCTCCTCCTCTGTCTCCCTCTGTAGGTTTGGCCATCATGTATGTAATCTCTGTGCTTAGGCTACATGGCAAATGGCTGAACAAAACACAAAAGACAATGCCCACGGACCAGTCAGTCCTTCCCCCTCTGAGGGGCCAACATGTATCTCTCTGTTACAGTTTCCAGAGGACTGATTACTGGAATGTGTGATAGAATAATCCTTCAGCAGCGATCTGTTATCTATCTTAAACTTGTCCTCTGAGGATAACCTTTATTCCATCAGTGGAGGCTGCTGAGGGGAGGACGGCTCATAATAATGACTGGAATGGAGCGAATGAAATGCCATCAAACACATGGAAACCAAATGTTGATACCATTCCACCTATTCTGCACCAGCCATCACCATGAGCCGGTCCTCCCCAATTAAGGTGCCACCAACCTCCTGTGTATGCCATCTATATGGATGTATGATCTCTGTGGTACCTTGTATCTGTACAGGGTGAACTCTACATTACTCTATGCAAAGGGGGTTTATTTACATTGGGCTCATCCTCCACACAAGCCTTTAGATGCTATGACACCCTGTGGAGATGGGGCCTGGGTGATCAGGTTACTGTAAACTTGGTATCGTTTGATTGGTCAACGGTGGTTGGTTTTGGTTCGAAAAAGACACACCTTCAGATGTTAGAAATGGAGCGGAGCTCTGTTGTCCTCTCTTATCCTGTATCCAGTCGATTGGAGAGCAGTTGCAGGATATTTTCTATTTTCCCAGGTTTCTAGGCCTCTTGCCTAGTAGTCATCTCTTCGTTCATTGTTCACATTTGTCGTGTATGTTAACCGTGGGATCTATATGTTTAGAATTATGCTTTGTTAATGTCAGTATTGCCTTATACAGTAATTAAGCTTTATGCCTTGTATGTGAATCCATTCATTTTACAAACTTGCTTTGATATTCATATGTCATGACCATTTCTCGATCTTAGTCAGCTAAACATATAATACTTGATTGCACATGGTTTTGCTATAGTCAGATTAACATTTTAATAGGCTAAATGCTTAGTCTTATTATGGGTCACGTGAGGTATATATAATATGCACATATATAATAAATATTACCCCACTACACCCCCTCCCTCCCTCCCTCCCTCCTCTCTCTCCCTCCATTCTCTCTCCTCCTTCCTGTAAGGCCCTACCTGTACCTGCCTCCTGGGGCCGGATTCACAAAACATTACTTACGAAAAAACGTAAGAAGTTTCTTAAGGGAAAAAAAACAAGAAGTTCATAAGATAGTTTGAAGATGAAATTCCTCAAAATGTTCTTAGGAATTCGTAGTTTCCTTAGGAACTTCGTAAATATCTTCTTATGTGGCATTGACATTAGTGACGTGCTTGAAACCAAGAAATAAGCTTATGTGACAGGGATGATAGGATTTGGTTATTTCGTTATTTTTCACACATTATCGCCATCAGACTAGCTATATCAAAATCAAAAATGGACAACCAAGGAAAGCACAATAAAATCTTCAGCAAACAAGAGCTTGAAGATGGTGGAGGAAATAGCAGCCAGGAAAAGGTTGCTGTTGGGGAGACTTGATAACTGCCGGGTCACTGCAGAGACCCAAAAAGAGAGGATGGTCGAGTCTGTCTCTGCCGTCGGGGGAATGGCAAGGGACAGTGACGGCGTAAAAAAGAAGTGGTCCGACATCAAGGTGGATGCTAAGAAGAAGGGAGCTGAGAGACCAATCACGTGGACCAGCTGGAGGAGAAGGTGTCGTCCATCATAGAGACGGTGGTAGAGGGACTGCGCGACAGGTAAGTTAGGTAGCTACGTTAGCTCGCTAACGCGTAATGACGTTATAGCCAACAACATAGCTAACAACGTTAACATTAGCTAAGTTAGACAAGTTCTTCTTTGCAAATTGACGAGATAGCGCTAGCTATTTAACACTTCTAGAATATTGTAATACATTGTTAATTACTAGCTAGCTAGATAATGTGTGTTTAATTTGTTTTCTTGCTGTATTTAAATATCCGGTAGCCAACTGTGTCTGTGGCGCACGAAGACATTAATGTTTACAAAAGTACCCATTCGTCTCAAGACAAGGGTTTAGCTGTCCTAAAGGTAAGTACATTTCCAAGAAGAGATCCTAAAACATTATTTTCAAGAATTCCATTTCTCCTTACATTTTGTCTTAGGAAGAAACTTAGGAAAAACCTTAAGAACATTTCCAAAAACTTTATTGAGGAAAAGCAACTTTGCTTAACTTTCTTCATAAGTCTATAGTCAAGGAAAAAATGGCAGTTAATGTCACGACTTCCACCGGAGTCGGTCCCTCTCCTTGTTCGAGCGGCGTTCGGCGGTCGACGTCACCGGCCTTCTAGCCATCGCCGATCCACTTTTCATTTTCTTGTACCAACGGCCTTGACAGTTAAGAAG